>NC_134859.1:69517692-69818653 GCF_049852395.1 Peromyscus maniculatus bairdii | reverse complement strand
CATATGGGGACATCAGTACAAACATTGTCTCTCAGGGGAACTTGGAAAGTTTATGATTCTATTAGGACTCTTGGCTCCTTGGAGTCTTCCTAGGCCCGTTTTGACAAAGTCCAGGCTGTGGAGGACTAGGGCACCTGGTGAGCTGAGGGTGCCAGCAAATGCCTTTGTTTGCTTGGGGAGGAGGGAGGAGGCCTTAAGAGTCCAGGAAGAGAGTTCAGGTTCTGCTTGGTCTGAGCCTGTACTAGTGAGGCAGACAGCAGAGGGTGTGAGTGGATCAGGCTCCTGCTGCTTGCTCTCCAGAGCCCCTTGAGGCTTCCCCATTCACAGGGAGACCTGATCCTGTGGGAAGTTGGATAAACATGTCCTCCAGGCAGGCAGGAACAGCATTCTAGATGAGAAAGGAAGTAAGTGCACTGGAGCCCAGAAAGCTTACAATGCTCTCCAGACCAAATGCAAAGCACCTCAGAGGAGCACAGAGTGCTTGCTGCATGTCTCTTTCTTCTCCAAGAGGCAGCTCCTGCTCCTGTCCCAGTGTGTTTTCCTGCCAGTCTGAGCCCTGGCATCTGAATGCCATGTTCTTCCCTTCTGAGGACAGCTAACAAGACACCTTAAATGCCAAGTCAATGTCTCAGGGAATTTTTTCCAGTCAACACTGCAATTTCGGAGTGGGGGCAGGGAATCTGTTTTGTAAACCAGACCTAAAGTTGCGAAGAGGTTAATGAATTTACATGCCTGGGTTTGTGGCTTACTTGTCCTGTTTGTTTTTGAAGGATTGTGTCCGAGACACATGCTTAAAAAAGGTGAATTATGAACCATTGAAAATTTTTTGTTTTAATTTTATTTTATAATTTAATTTAATTTTACATATCAGCCACGGATTCTTTTGTCCTCCCCCCTCCGGCCCTCCAACTTCCTCCCAGCCCACCCCGGATAGCCATCTCCTCCAGGGTAAAGACTCCCCTGGGGATTGAGTTCAACCTGGTAGATTCAGTCCAGGCAGGTCCAGTCCCCTCCTTCCAGGCTGAGCCAAGTGTCCCTGCATAAGCCCCAGGTTCCAAACAGCCAGCCCATGCACTGAGGACAGGTCTTGGTCCCACTGCCTGGATGCCTCCCAAAGAGTGTAAGTCCACTTTCCCATGGTGGGCAGCATAATTCAGGCTATACAGCTAGGCCCCCGCTTTCCCTCTCATCCCTTCAGCCCTTGGTCCTGGGAAAGGAGGCTGAGTTGCCTCTTTAGTTCTTCAATTTCCTTCTCTTGCTCTATTATCTTCATCTGCAATGTGAGATTAACATTTCCAGTTGTCTGGAAAAGTTCACTCTGCAGCAGCTGAAGAGCAGACGGTCTCTGTGATGCATTCCTCCCAGTTAGGAGCTGGATATACTTGGCTTGTACCGGACCCCTCTTACTAAGGGATTCGGGTATCCGACCAGTCCTTATGCCTGTTAAGACTGTTGCTCGCTCCATGTCTGTCCCGAATGGCTGAAAGAGCTCGAGCAGGATCACACCCAGGCTATACATATCTGACTTGGCATCATACTCGGATCCTTCCAACTGTTCGGGTGACGCATACAGACAGGTCCCCACTCTGGACATATGTGTCGGCATTCCCTTTCCATGTCTGCTGGTCCAGCCTGAGCTCTTCTGTATGATGTGTGCACAGGCCAGACCAAAGTCTCCTATTTTTACTTGCTGATCAGGGCCATGAAGAAAAATATTTCTAGGCTTCAGATCTCTGTGGACAATGCCCATGTTATGCATGTAAAAGACACCTTCCAGCAATTCTTGAAATATTTTTGTTGCAACACTGGCCATGACGGAGGGACAGGCAGCTTCATCCACATACTCCCGGCTCCGCTTGTTCCTCTCGGCTATCCAGTCCCTCAGGGACAGCTCACACAGCTGCAACTGGATGTGCAGCATCAGGTGGTACCGAACCTCTGTCTGCTCCAGCAGGTTCAAATTGCCTTCAGAGGACTCATCCGTGGATGTAGAATTCCCTTCCAAGTCTGAGTTATGCCCCAGTGGCAGCTGATGCTTGACAACTGGTCTGATAGACAAATCGGTCGAGTCATTTTCTTGGAGCTCAGTGGACGATTCAAATTCACTGCTGTTGCTGATCACTAAATCAGCAGTGCGGCTCACCAAGTTGTTATTCTCGTTTTTAATGTTAGATTCACCAAAAGGTTTCTCTTTTTCTGAGGTGTGTTCAGCAAAGATAATGGATGAGCTGCTTTCATTGTCTTTAATATCACCTTGATCTCTGTCCCCTTCATGCTCCGACAGTACTTCAAGAGAGGGCAGTTGAATGGGAACTCTGTCTTGTGGCTGAACCACACGAACAAGTTCTAGCCATGAAGCGTGATAGCCAACAATGTTGGGGTGTCGGAGACCTGCCAGAACCTTTGCTTCTCGTAGCTCCTTCATACAGTCTGTTTTAGTTGCACTCTTAATCAGGATTTTCTTAATTGCATAATGCTGACGGTCTATTTTGTTCTGGACCTTGTATACTCTTCCATATCCTCCTTTTCCTAAGATGGCAAGCTCTTCAAATTCATTTAAGTAGCGTGAGGTTTGTGCATAGTCCATCTCCTGATCAACAACAATGGTCATTTTCCAAGCACTCGTTTCGTGTTCCAAGTTAATTCTTTCCTTTAGAACAAACAGAGCCAATACAGTAGGACCTACCCAGTGAGAACCAGCACTTCACAGTACCTCTCCAGGCAAGCCTTTGAGAGAAATTGGCTTTGTGGAATCAATATATAGCCACTGTGAGTCCTTGAAAAGAAGTACTATACTAAAAACGCCACTGTAACACTTCCTGAAGTAAGGGGAAGTATCCAAAACAGCACTACTGTATAACACTTCCTGAAGTAAGGGAAAGTATCCAAAACAGCACTACTGTTTAACACTTCCTGAAGTGAAGGGAAGTATCCAAAACAGTACTACTGTATAGCACTTCCGGAAGTGAGGTGAACTATACTAAAAACCTCTACTCTAACACTTTTTGAAGTACACTGAATATTTTCTGTGAAACTCGGACTCCAGGTTAGTTATAAACCCCAGCCAAATATCTGTTTTGACTCAGGGATTCTTTTCTAAGTGGGGCCAGGAATGTTAACTTCAAGTGGCTGTTTTCTGACTCAGGCAGAAACGTGCAGCAAATCACCTTGCAGGAGTCATTTTTTTTTTTTTTTTTTTTTTAGGTTTTTAGGTTTTTTCCAGAGTTTCTCCCTGCAGATTTAGTGCCTGTCCTGGATCTCCCTCTGTAGGCCAGGCTGCCCCTCGAACTCACAGAGATCCACCTAGCTCTTCCTCCCAAGTGCTGGGATTAAAGGCTTGCAACCTCACCCCCCAGAATTTATGGGCAACTTTTAGGAGGAGGAAAAGGGAGATTTAGATGTAGATTTAGATTTAATTTTAGATTTAGATTTAGATCTGTATTAGAATGGGCTAGGATGCACTGGTGAAGGAGATAGGGGAGAAGGGAGAATAAAGGAAGGAGAAAAGGAAAAGGGGACAGGGGTATTTGTCCAGGAGGAACAAGGGACATCCTCTGGATAGAGGGTAGACACACATGGCACATAGGCAAAAGGTTTATAAAGGTGATGAGGGGAAACCCTGTGTTAGGGTGAGGTGATTAATTTTATTTCTTCTTTTTTATTAATGATATTTTTATTCATTTAACATACAAACCATGGATTCTCCCTCTCATCCCTCCTCCTGTTCCCTCCCAGCCTTCCCCTCCTTGACCCTTCCCCCATGCTGAACTCCAACAAATGAAGGCCTCCCCTCCCATGGCGGGGCAGAAAAGCCTGCTATACACAGTTGAGCCAGGACTAAGTCTCTTCCTCCTGCATCAAGGTTAAGCAAGGCCTCTGGCCATAGGTAATGGGCTCCAGAAAGCCCACTCATGCACCAGGGATAAGTCCTAATCCCACTGCCAAGGGCCCTTCAAACAGACCAAATTATACAACTGTCTTCCTATTTTCAGAGGGCCTAGTCTGATCCCATGTAGGTTCCAGAGCCGTTGGTCTAAAGTTGGTGAGTTCCTATGAGCTAGGTTCAGTTGTCTCTGTAGATGTCCTAATCATGATCTCGATGCCCCCCCCCCTTTTGGCTAAAATAATCCCTCTCTCCTCTCTTCACCTGGACACCCAGAGCTCGGCCTGGTGGTTGGCTGTGAATCTCTGCATCTGCTTCCTCCAGTTATTGGATGAAGGCTCTATGATGACAGTTATGGTATTCACCAACCTGTTTACCAGTGTAGTCCAGCTCAGGCACCCTCTTTATTTCTAGTAGTCTATCGGTGGTCGTCCTTGTGGATTCCTGGGAATTTCCCTAGCACCAGGTTTCTCCCTTACCCCATAATGTCTCCCTCTATCAAGATATTTCTTTCCTTGCTCTTCCATTCCTACTCTGCCCCAGACCAACCATGGTGTTCCCTCATGTTCTCATCCTCCATCACCTCTTCTCTTCCCCCACGGCATCCTCAGTTTATTCATGGAGATCTCTTCTGTTTCCCCTTCCCAAATCGATCCCTGCATCCCTCTTAGGGTGTTCCTTGTTTCCTAGCTCTTCTGGAGTTTTACAGGTGGGTAATACTTCATTGAGTATGTGTACGAAATTTTCTTGATTCGTTCTTTGGTTGTGGGGCATCTAGGCTGTTTCCAGCTTCTGGCTATTAGGAATAATGCTGCTATGAACATAGTTGAATAAGTGTCCTTGTGGTATCATTGAGCATCACTTGGGTATATGCCCAAGAGTGGTATCATTGGCTCTTGAGGTAGATTGATTCCCTATTTTCTAAGGAGTCATCATACTGATTTCCAATGTGGCTCTACAAGTTTGTACTCCCACCTGCAGAGCAGGAGTGTTCCCCTTGCTCCACACCCTGTCCAACATAAGCTGTCATCAGTGTTTTTGATTTTAGTCTTTGGTTCACAGAAACTGACTTCACCAATTTGCCGGGAATGCTGGCTTTCATCTAATTACCAGAAATCTTCCTATAGTCTAATTTGAGCTCATTTCTCACTACTTGGATTGGCTTTTGGAGTGTGGGGAACTGGAGTTTCCTTTGAACCTAACACTGTACATAAATACACAGGGGCCTAACACCCTCCAGTTCCCAACAGAGCATGGACCAGAATGTTATGTCACTGTTGGTCCCTCAAGAGCCAAGTGATGTATATTCTGTCCAGTCCTCTGCCAAAGGAAGCAAAGTGTAAAAGGGAATTTGTAATAGACAAGTGTGGAGGTACTGTCTGTAGCATGAAACTTAACATGTCTTATTAACAAAAACAAACCTGGAGCCAGGTATTGAGTTAAAGCTGGAAGATCAGAGAAGCAGAACAAGCCACAGCCAGCACACCTTGCCAGTTCCTCAGCTGATCCTGTTGCCTCAGACTGGATGCCTCTCAGCTGAACTGTGCTGCTCAAAAGCCTAAAAGCATTTAAATACCACCCCTTAAATACGTTTCTGCTTTCTGCTATCACTTCCTGGGATTAAAGTCTCTTGTTACCCTGCCTGGCTGTTTCCAGTGTATCATTGAACTCACAGAGATCCAGGTGCATCTCTCCCTCTGGAATGTTATAATTAAAGGCATGTGTGCCACCATTTTACTGTTTAACACTTCCTGAAGTGAGGTGAAGTATCCAAAACAGCACTACTGTTTAACAATTCCTGAAGTGAAGGGAAGTATCCAAAACAGCACTACTGTTTAACATTTCCTGAAGTGAGGGGAAGTATCCAAAACAGCACTACTGTATAACACTTCCTGAAATAAGGTGAAGTATACTAAAAATCTCTACTGTAACACTTTCTGAAGTGAGGTGAACTATACTAAAAACCTCTACTGTAACACTTTTTGAAGTACACTGAATCTTTTCTGTGAAACTCAGACTCCAGATTAGTTATAAACCCCAGCCAAATACCTGTTTTTACTCAGAGATTCTTTTCTAAGTGGGAGCAGGAAAGTTAACTTAAAGTGGCTCTTTTCTGATTCAGGCAGAAACGTGCAGCAAATCACCTTGCAGGAGTCATTTTTTATTTTTATTTTTTTTTTAAGGTTTTTTTTGAGAGTTTCTCCCTGCAGTTTTAGTGCCTGTCCTGGATCTCCCTCTGTAGGCCAGGCTGCCCCTAGAACTCACAGAGATCCACCTAGCTCTTCCTCCCGAGTGCTGGGATTGAAGGCTTGCAGCCTCACCCCCCAGAATTTATGGGCAACTTTTAGGTGGAGGAAAAGGGAGATTTAGATTTAGATCTAGATAGATTTAATTTTAGATTTAGATTTAGATCTGTATTAGAATGGGCTAGGATGCACTGGTGAAGGAGATAGGGGAGAAGGGAGAATAAAGGAAGGAGAAAAGGAAAAGGGGACAGGGGTATTTGTCCAGGAGGAACAAGGGACATCCTCTGGATAGAGGGTAGACACACATGGCACATAGGCAAAAGGTTTATAAAGGTGATGGGGGAATCTGTTTTGTAAACCAGACCTGAAGTTACAAAGTGGATAATGAATTTACATGCCTGGTTTTGTGGCTTACTTGTCCTGTTTGTTTTTGAAGGATTGTGTCCCAGAGACATTCTTAAAAGAAGTGAATTTTGAACCATTGAAATTTTTTAAAATTTTATTTTATAATTTAATTTTACATACCAGCCACGGATTCTTTTGTCCTCCCCTCTCCGGCCCTCCAACTTCCTCCCAGCCCACCCCGGATAGCCATCTCCTCCAGGGTAAAGACTCCCCTGGGGATTGAGTTCAACCTGGTAGATTCAGTCCAGGCAGGTCCAGTCCCCTCCTTCCAGGCTGAGCCAAGTGTCCCTGCATAAGCCCCAGGTTCCAAACAGCCAGCCCATGCACTGAGGACAGGTCTTGGTCCCACTGCCTGGATGCCTCCCAAACAGATCAAGCTAATCAACTGTCTCACTTATCCAGAGGGGAACCATTGAAAATTTAACACAGTCACAGGTTTTGCAGTGAGAAGGCCAGTGTCCAGGACTAGCCCACAACTCCATTAACTAGGACTGTATTGCATCCCCTTTGAGTTCCACATTTCCTGGGGACATGAGTATTGTCCTTTGGCACTTGGTGTGAGATGTGACTTCTGTCCTATTTCCATGTGGAGAGTGACCCAGGGGTGCTGCTTAGCACAGGTCCTGATAAGGAGGGTGCTGGAGAGGAGGGGCTGGGAGACAATGAGGACCTGAGACTGCTCAGCAGGGCATGGAACAGGGCGGGTCTGCAGCTTCTAACTGGGCAGAACTGAAACTGCTCCCTTCTGGCAGTACAGGCTGCTTTAGTTCCAGTTTACTTCGGTTGTGGTTTTGTTTGCATATTTTAGAGGGGAGGGAGGCAGACAATGTCTTGGTGTTTGCCCCAGGCTGGCCTCTAACTCACTGTATGTGTTCTGCATGCCTCAAGCTCACAATGCCCACATCAGCCTCCCATGGCCAACATCATGGTAGGTTCCTTGAAGCCTTTTGGTTGGAGATGATGATCTCTGGCAGGGTATTAAGGAAAATGGGCTCACACCTGGATGGCTCAACCACCTCAGTCCCCTCTTTTCTGCAATTTCTTACCAACCTGCAATTGTGGCAGAGTGAGAATGTCATCCTCTTTCCTGTCAAACATAACTGACTAGACACCCTGAATCCCCAGTTTCCTTCTGAAGAAATTTCCCCCAGAGTCAGTGCTATAATTTGAGAAGAAAGAACTACCTGGTTAATTAGACCTAGGGACCCCCGTCTTTGATACCAACATTGGGGTGTTAGGCACATAAAGTCATTCTCAGATTTTAGGTGGGGGCTGGAAATCCAAACTCAGGTCCTCATGCTGCACAACAAACACTTTCCCAACAGAGCCACCTCCCCAGCCACCTAGGCCTCAAGGCTGACTTCATGCTGAGGCTGAGGATGAGGGCATGCCCAGCTAACTAGTAAAGACAGGCATGGAGGTGCCCTGGAAAGATTAGCAGAGCTAGTGACTTTCTTAACTGGACAGTTTTTAATCTAAACCCAAAACGCTTATGAACAATAGGAAATCAAGGCCCATGCAAAACCAGGAAGCAAATAAGCAAGATTTCCTTCAGAGAAAATAAGACAGTAGACAGTAGACAAAGTTGTTCAGACACTTGAGGTGATGTCCACGTGTAGAGAATGAGATTTGACCTTTTCCTACACCATATTACACAAGCCGAATACAAAATTAATTAAACATAGAAATGTAAGACCAGAAAAAATATGTAAGAAACACAAAAACTACTAAGAAAAGACACAGAAGGAAAGTTACATGACCAAGTTTTGGCAAAGGTCATTTGGATGTTGCCTT
This sequence comes from Peromyscus maniculatus bairdii, assembly GCF_049852395.1. NCBI lineage: Eukaryota > Metazoa > Chordata > Mammalia > Rodentia > Cricetidae > Peromyscus > Peromyscus maniculatus. The sequence goes on along the minus strand of NC_134859.1, from coordinate 69,810,325 downwards.
GATTGGCTCTACTGTCAACTGGACCCAACCTAGAATTATCTGGGAAGAGTACATCAGTTGAGGGATTGCCTATAATCGATTGGTCTGTGTGTGAGATTGTCTTGATTGTTAATTGATGTAGGAGGGTCCAGAACCCTTTGGGCAGCTCCAGTCCCAAGACAGAGAAAACTGAACAGCAGAAGAAAGCTAGCCAGCCAGCAACATCCTTCATGATTTCTGGGACATTTCTTTGGCTGAGAAGTGAGTTCTTTGGTCAAAGGTAGTGTTGTGTGGAATAGTAAGTAGGCCTGCCTTCCACTTCCTGCTTTGACATTCCTCAGTGGTGGATGGTGAGCTGGAATTAAACCTGTTCCAACCTGAAGTTGCTTTTGTTCGGGATATTTGTCACAGCAACAGAGAAAAAAACGTGTCCTGATGTTTCCTAAAGCACAAGAAAAAAAAAATCAAAGTAGACCTGTGATTTCATCAAACTAGATTGTTCTTGCACAGCAATGAAAAAACAGACAATCTACAGAGGGAGAAGATATTTGTAATGCACAGTCTGATAAAGGGTTAATATCCAAGAAGATAATGCACTCAGTTAAAGGTAAACAAATAGCCTAATTACAAAATAGACAGAATGAATACTAATCATAAATAATTTGAAAGCTGAGCTAGGAAGATGGCTCAGTGATTGGAAGCACTTACTGGTCTTCCAGAATACAAGATTTCAATACCCAGCACCCACATAGTGCTTACAAACACCTGTAACTCCCGTTCCAAGGGATCTGATACCATCTTCTAGCCTCCGGGGCTACTACATGCACATGGTCCATAAGACAGACATGCAGGTAAAACATCAGTAGACATAAAATAAATAAATCTTAAAAAAATTGCATAACTAAAGCCTATATTTCATAAAAGATAAAAGTCACACAGATTCCACTGGGGTTTATTTAGAGGAGGCTGGATACTATATCAAGGACTGGAAAAGATGTGAGTGAAGATTAAAATGGGATTGAAAATTCCAAGGGCTTACCTACACTTGTAACATCACATCTGAAAAACCTGTAGGCTTATAAGTTCAGCTAATGAGTGCAAAGTCTCTGAAAAAAAAAAAAACTGTTTCTCCACCTGCATGGTGACCAGTCCTGTGGAACAGATGTAGCCAAAGATTGTGCTGTTGGCTCCACAGTACAGATTTGCTCTCTTCTGGTTAGGTCTCATTCTAAAGGCTCTGTCTGTTTTACAGGAAAGAAATTTAGCTTGAAATTGCAAAGGCTGCTGGAGGAATGGCCGTCACTGTTGATCTGGAAACAGACTGTGCTCAACTGGTTCTAGATGTCGGAGCACTCACACTCGGGGAGAAGAATAGAAAGAAAATGAAGAGCTGTCACCTCAGAAAACGGGAGAATGAAAACATCTCTCAAGCTGTGTGTGCTCTCCTGAACTCTGGAGGTGGGGTGATCAAGGTTCAAATTGAAAATGAAGATTATAACCTCACCAGGGATGGACTGGGACTTGATTTGGAAGCCTCTCTTTGTAAATGTCTGCCATTTGTTAATTGGCACCTAGACGTCACGGAGGATGGAGGCTACGTTTATATCTTTGTAAAATCGTGGAGCCTGGACGTCTTTGGGCTGCCGATTGGCACCCTGAGAACCAATTTGTACACCAGAAGCATGTCATCCTCGGTTGAAGTGAATGCTGCTGCTGCTCTCGAGTTCCTCCAAGACCTGAAAGAAACTGGAGGGCGATCCTGTGTGGGACCAGAGCTGCCTGCACACAGAGTCTGCCCTGGAGTAGAAGAAGAGAGTCACGTGGAGGACCTGGCTGCTGCAGTTTTTAACAAGACACAATTTCAGCACCAGGAAGACTTCCCCTTCTCCAGATCCACCTTTGCTGAAGTTACATTGCTTTCAGGGAAACAGCTGCAGAAGCGCATTAAAGAGCTCATCCCTCGACATGTTTCTGCATTTGCCAACACTGAAGGGGGATATTTGTTCATTGGTTTGGATGGGAACGAACAGCAAATCATTGGTTTTGAAGCAGAGAGGAGCGATCTTGAACATCTAGAGAGTGAAATAGACAAATGCATCCAACAGCTGCCTGTCACTCACTTCTGTGAGGAGCAGGAGAAGATAAAGTACACATGCAAATTCATCCCAGTCCACAGACCTGGAGCTGTGTGTTCCTATGTCTGTGCACTCAGAGTGGAGAGATTCTGCTGTGCTGTGTTCTCTGCAGAGCCTGATTCCTGGCACGTGGAAGACAGCTGTGTGAAGAGGTTTACTACAGAGGAATGGGTCAAGATCATGATAGATGGCCAACCAAGCTCTAGCACCATTGGTGAATGAGTTCACACATGCCTACTGACTGCTTATGTATTAGCTGCTGCTCTCAAGGAACACCTGGAGCCTTCAACAATGCCATCCTTCTGGCCTGTCACAGCTGAAGCATTTCATGGCTACAAGTGGGTTAAGCCTGCCTGTTCCTGAAGCTGTCTAACTGGTGAGGATTCTTCAGTAGAGGTCTACTGTCAATGAACCATTCCTTGCTGTGGACTTCAGTTGAGAAAAGAAAAGGCCTTCATAGTTCAGGCTTTAGCCAAGTCTGCAGGACATTTTCTTTCTTCTTTTTTTTCTTGTTTAACTTTTTATTGGTTCTTTGGAAATTACACCCCAATTCACATCATCTTTCTATCTCTCCCCAACTGCTCACTGCCTTTGCAACCTTCTTTGCAAAAGAAAACAACAACAACCAATAAATAAATTAATAAAAAACCCCAAAAAATCTAAATAAAAATTAAAAAATAAATCTTGCCATGGGAGCTGTGGTGTGTCACACAGTATAATCTTTTGCTCAGATATCTTTACTGACAAATGTTTGTTGCAATGAGTTATTGTTGGGGTTCAAGGGTTCTGGCTTCTACTACACTATCAATACTGGATCCTCCTCTGCACCCCTTTCAGACATCCTCTTTATTGTAATCCTGTGTCACGGATGTCCTGCAACTATGCTTCTAAAGATCAGCCCCTCACATATGCCAGCAGTTCATGGCTGGGGTAGATGCTGGGGTGAGCCAACTCGAAACCCTGGACCTGGGACTGGGTGGTAGCTGAGATGGTCAGTCCACCCACTCCCCTGCACCTGTGCACCAGGGCCAGCTCTCCACCACTGCCCTTGTGAGGGGTAGGGCCCGATCACCTGAGTGCCACCGCTGGCAAGGGGTGGAGCCACCTTTCAGGCTCTGCTGCCCAGGACATTTTCTAAACCAGTGATTGATATGGGAGAGCCCAGCATCTGCATCAGCTCCTGCATCCTGGTTCCTGCACTGTTTGAGTTCTTTTCCAGGCTTCCTTCAATGCTGACTACACTGTGGAAATGTAAGCCAAATAAACCCTTTTCTCCAGAACTTGCTTTTTGGTCATGGTGTGTCAATGCAGCAATAGAAACCCCAACTAAGACACCTGCTTAGCATAAGGCTGTGAGTAAATTCTTACTGCAGCTCACTGGCTGTGCTCTCAGTGGTGGGGTGAGGAGGATGGTATCGTGGGGTGTGTGAGGCCATGGGTGTCGGGGAGTGGGACAGACTGACAGGAACAGGTGTTTTGTTAGTTAGTTTGTTTGTTTGTTGAGACAGGGTTTCTCTGTGTAGGTCTGTCCTGGAACTCACTCTGTAGACCAAGCTGGCCTCAAACTCAGAGATGTGCCTGCCTCTGCCATCTGAGTTCAGGGATTAAAAGTGTGTGCCACCACCATTGGCCTAAGGAAGGCATATTTATACTTATTGTATCTGTGGGTTTCCTTAGTGAGAACCCTATGTGCTCAATCCCAGTATCACTCAGAACAGGTGAAGCAACATTAAATGTAAAATCAGTCATAGAACCAAAAATCAAAGCCAACTATTGTACTTCCAGTTACATAGGGAACAAAAATGTGCCCTCTGGTGTGATAATGGCATGACTATACTGGGTCCACTCATTCTCCAATTGGATTTAAGGTCATATCACCTGACCCCAACCCCGCACCTCCCTGGGAGGGAGCTTCTGTCTGAGACTGAAAGCCAAGGCAAAGGCCATGGTTGCAGAAGTGCCAGGGCCCAATGGTGGGAAGCACCTATTACAGTTTTGAAACGCAGATGTGATTTGCCAACCAAACTGCCATCTAAATACATATCTTTATGGATTACCATTCCTGTCAGTCTCATAGAGACATTGTCTTCCCTTACAACGGTTGTGCATACTGCAAAGACTCACAACTGCTTCAAGTCCTGAGTATAAGTGACTATTGTTATGGCACAGTGGCCCAATGCTCAGGTAAAACCTGAAGAAAACGAGCAGGCCTCAGTATCAGTCTGTTCCAAGGCTTTGGGATCACATCACAAAAGAGGTGAAAAAAAATTATCTTCAAAGTTTGTTTTCAGACTGACTCAGACTAAGCCTTAATATAATAAATGAAAAGAAAAAACCATTTTGTTTTGTTTTGTTTTGTTTTTGAGGGAGTTCTTGTGTAGTCCAGGCTGGTCTTGAAGTCAGTAGGCCACAGAGGATGAGAAGGAACTCATGATCCTTTTGCCTCAATTCCCAAGTGTCAAGATTACAGTTGTGTGCCAATAGGCTTAGCTTGTGAAAATAAAATCTAATTCTCATTTTCCAAAGAACGAAATTATAGGTCAATCATAAAATTACTATCTCATGCTTTCATAGAGAGCAAAATCTGATAGCAGCAGTGTACACAAGCCCCACCAGGAACAGAAATGGGGGGAGAGTCTTTAAAAATCAGTGAGTTTAGTGGGATAGAGAGATTGGTCAGTGGTTAAGAACACTTACTGCTCTGATAGAAAACCCGGGTTCATTTCCCAGACTCACATGGTCCTTCAAAACTATCTGCAATTTCAGTTACATGAGATATAATGCCCTCTTCTGACCTCTGCAGGAACCACACACACAAGCGGCACACAGACATGGCATGCAAGGAAAACACTCACACATGAAATGAAACAGATGAATCTAACTGTTTTTAAATCAATTTCAGCAGGGTTTGATGACACATGCCTATAGCCCTAGGAGGAAATGCGGTAGAATTAAGAGCTTGATAAGAGGTTATATAAGGTGGCCTAGTCTAAGCTACACCCAAAATCTTGTCTTAAATAAGTAAACAAAATATAAAAGTGTTTGCTGAGGGTGTAACTTAGATGACCTGAGTTCGACCCCTATGAATCACTCCAGCCCCCCAAAGCCAATCAATATCTATCAGATGTTTACAGCTTAGTTGTACTTGTTGCTCTCTGACATACAGCAATTTTTACATTTCTGGTTGCTATGACAACATCCTCAGGGCAGAGTCCTTCATGGCAGGGATGGAGTGGTGGGCAGAGGACCTCTAGTTATGAAGGATGGAGTGGGAGGTAACAGGTCCGACTGTGCAAATTAAGGAAGCTGACAACAGTTAATGCTAGTTTCCTGGTTTCCTTCCCCTGTTTATTCATCCCAGAACACCAGATCATGGGGTGAAAACATCAGGGTGGGTCTTCCCTCCTAGCTAAACTTTGTAGAAACTTTCTCACTGACCAGAACATAGATGTGTTTCCTAGAAACTTCTAAGTGTAATCATCATCTTATCAGTTTCAATAAGTTATTCTTGAATGGTAATTTCCCTCCTCTGTTACAGTCTCGTGGGTCAGTGTTATAAACCCAGGGTGGGATCTTCACCCACCACCTTTGTATGTTGAAGGCCTAATGTGGAAATGGGGCCATTAAGGAGGTGAGCAAGGGTTAACAAAGTCTTAAGGGTGAAACATCACAGAACTAGTGTCCTGATGAGGTGACATGCCAGAGTGCCTGCTTCCTCTGTCCTTATGAGCACATGGCCATGGCAGAACACAAAGACAGGCAGCTGAGTAGAGAGGCCCCTGAATGAACTCTGCTCTGCTTCAATCTTGGTCTTGGACTCCCTAACCACAGGAACTTTTCAGCCACTCAGTCTGTGGTATGTCCCTACTGCAACACAAGAACACTAGGGATACAGCACTATGGTTATTCTTCTACCTAAACACACTGACTGACTTTGCTATGTCAATCTAGGCTCAAGATGTAGCTTAGTGGCAAAAAGCAATTAGCATGTGCTAGCCCCAAGGTTGTCAGCCTCTAGAACTAAGAAACTGAAACTCTTAAGGTTGTTCAAATTAAATGTATTTGTGTGTGAGAGAATGTGTATGTGTGTGTGTGGTGTATGGCTCTCCTTCAAACCACAGTCTAGCATTCCCTTCAGTGTGTTGCAGATTGTTGGTTTGTGTTGGGGTCTATTTAAGATTTCCACACCAAGGAAAATCATGTCACATAAAAACTATCTGAAATTTTTGTGAAAACTTTTTCTAGATTAAAAAAACACTGCCTCCATTGCAACTCTTAGAGAAAAGGTGATTATTCTAGATGCAAACTCTCTCTCAGCTCTTTGTAGTAGAAAATCTTAAGTCATTACATTGCCAACTCCCAATGCAAGTACACGGTGACGTTTGGACAATGGCTTGCTGTCAGTACCGTAAGGACAATGAGAAGAACCAGATCATGCAGCTGAAGAGAGCCACCCAGGGCTTCTAGAAAGTCAATGATAGCCACAAGGAACAAATGTTGAGCATCCTGTTGTGAGTCTTCATGAGTGGTACTATGCAGTAGCTACCAAGGGTACAGAGGCAAGAGGAATGATGGGAAAGCCAAAAGAATGTGGAATATTCTGGGCAGTGCCATTCCTCGGCCCTTCCAGAGCCACCTTTTGCTGCTGTTCCATCTGGAGGCATGGAGTTGGCTTGTCTCCATGGTCTCCTCGAAGTTTCAAGTCATGCTTAAGATCAGTGTGTGATCATCTCCTGTATGCCAGCCAAGTTCTGCATAACATCCAGGATTGCATTCTGGTAAAATTCTATGAGGTCACTTGGTTTTTCTTCTAACCTTCAGACCTGTATCACCCTCTAATAAATGGTGCATTATTAAGGAATAGTCTCCATGGTAATGTTCCTTGGGAGTCTCCTAGGATTCTCCTGGCTGGCCCTGGATTCTCAGATCTCTTGGATCTCATGAGGTAGTGTTTCAGATCCTAATCCATGCATGATTAGATGCTGACTTTGGAGCTGGTTGTTCTGGCAGAGATGACCACATGGTGCTGCAGGCACCCAGCTTGCCTAATGTGGCACAAGAGCCACCATCCTTACTGACAATGTGCAGTTGACAATCACCCCCAATGCTTTCCAGTCAAGATTCACTGGTCTTCAGGATGGGGCTGTTGTCTGCTCTGCCATATGTTTTCTAAGGTAACAAAGTGATCTTTTGGAGCTGTGAGACTTGCCTCCTCCTGTTGAATAGACAGATCTGGAGGAACTGGCATAGCCACATTCATTTGTGTTTAAATTATTTTGTAGCCAACATACAACATAGTGTACCTCATTATATCTTCACACATACACGTCATTGTACTTCACTCCCATTCATCTCCGCATTATCCTCCCTCCTTCCTCTTCTCTCTTCATGCTCACCTTGCTAGTCCCACAGTCCCCCTGTGGTGTCCACATATGTGAGTGTATATAGAACTGGATTCTGCAAATGAGAGAAAACATGTAACATTGGTCCTTCTTTGGCCTACTCCAACTTCTCTTGTTTCCCATCCTCCCACCTCAGACACTGTCCTCAGTCAACATAAAGTGAAGTTCCGCATAGTTGAGAAAATAAACAGTATTTGCAGTTCCGGGTCTGACTTACTGTATTCACCATGATGAATTTTTTTCTAGTTCTTTCTGTTTTTCTTCCTGCAAATGACATAATTACATTTCTCTTTACATCTGACTGACATTCCCTATTGTATGTATGAGTATACACATATTACAGATATATGATATATATAACAATAAATATTTAGCAACATGTGAGATGCAAATGAAATTTCAATGACTCAGGAAAATGAGAAATTGAGAAAATGTCAAGTGTTGGAAAGCCTGTCCATCAGGTGCACATGGGCACCTGGACACAACTTTGTGTTGATAGATCAAGCCTTGGTTCAAGGCCTTGGGTACCATTTCTGAGGATCCAGCAGCTCAGGAGCACACCAGTGATGGAAAGGCCAGAAGACAACAGAATGCATGCAGCATTCTTGCAGTAACTACAGGGATGTAAGAAATGATCCAAAGCCGGCTGCAGGAAGTTAACATTTATTCTACTTACAGGGGTTGAGGTGTGGGGAGGGGCACGGGACAGAATGCAAAAGCCTTGTTTCTTCTGATCCATCAGCTCTCAACTGGGATGTCTTGAGCAAGTGTGCTCCAGTCACCCACAGGCTCTTTGACCTGCCTGAGCTTGATGGGGGAGAGGCACCACATCTGGGGATTCTGAGGACCCTCTCTCCCGCCCCCTGGCCTTCCCCCTCCTCTCACCTTAGCCTCTTCCTCCCTTCTCACTCTGATTTCTTACATCTCACCTCTCTTCTCAACCCTACAGCCTCACCTTCCTCCTCACACCTAGTTTGTGGATCTTAAATGTTGTGAGTCAGAGAAACTTGCATGACCATAATTATCATAAGAGAGGGCACAAAGAAAAAGAGGTAGATGCATCTTGTTTGCCTAGGGTAGCCCTTGGATCCTCCCACAGAAACCCATCTTCCCAAAGAGCTAGAAGATGCAGCTTGCACCCTATTAGCCAGCTTCTACCTCTGCCTCCCCTGGCTCAGCCCTCCATCTCCATGCGCCTTCCCTGCAAGGCTGAGACAGGTGTTCTTGATGTCCTAGTGTCTCCTGCTCTGTCTGAGGGTAGAAACAGTAGCTTTACCCTGGGGATTTGGGTGAAGTTGTGAAGGCTGAGTTACCAAGTCAAGGAGCCCAGTTCTTCAATTCTGACAGGTCAAATGACAGTCACAGAAAGGGATCAAAGAGCTTACAGAGAGTTACCAAACTTCCTGGATTGACACTGACCAATCAAACACGGCTTCTCCAAAACTGAAACCAGCACTGAGAGTGGAGGAATTGGTCCACACCAAAAAAGGAAATTTAGAGCAACCACAGCACTCTAGCTTCGCATTCTCCAACCCAGTTGCTGAAGAAATCTGGTGACAGCCACCAAGTCTCTGCTGTGGGAGTCTGTCCCAGGCTTGAAGTTTCCTGTTAGGTCAGCAGGAGTCTACAGCACAGCCAAGTCACTGTAGACTTCAAGGAGCCGAGTGAGCTTTGTTGGAGCATCTTTTAGGTAAGTGAGCCACACTCCATGGCAGCCCCCTCCATCTCAACATCTTCAGTCCTTGTTTCCCATGCCCAACCAGAATTCACTCTGCTGGCTCTGGGATGAGGTGGGGGACTTCCAGTGCACCCCAGAGCCATAAAGAAGATCCTTGTAGCTTTGTCTCCTTTCTGGGAACTTTGGTTCCTTGGCCCCTTCACAGCCTCCTTCACAGCTGCTGAGGGCTTGCAAGCTTTGGGAGCATGGGATGAGAGCAAAATCCTTGGTCTGCTTCGGTTGGGGTACTTACGGATCCCTGATAGAGGGAGCCTAGGTTCTGAGAGGGTCCAGTAGGGTCCAGTGAAGCAGGGGGAAGAGTTGATGCACAGGCCAGGCTTCTACAGGTCTCTAAGCCCCTCTGAGGGTGCTCCATCTTCTTGGGCCTAACTTTGTGGGTAGTTAGGGGAAATTTGCCATCCCAGCACTAAAAAGATCTAAGGCCATGAGAGTCCTGGAGGGTTTTTCTCTAGAATGAGAGCCTTGCCTTCCCAAGTGAGAGGCAAAGTGTCACCCCAGCAGGAAATGCTCCAGGATGACTTGTTTCCCAAGAGGCGGCTCCTTCCTCTCCTGTGCCCTCCGTTCTGTGCCTTCCTGCCAACCTGCACTGCTTGGGGAACTAGGGACATCTGTCTGAATGCCACCCATTTCCTGCTAAAGATGACGACAGTCAAGGCTCTGAGTTCAGCTCTGAGAGAATTTTCTCCAGTGAACACTCTAATGAATTTTAAAGGAAACAACTAGTGTTTAAATCAGACTCAAGGCTTATGGGAGATTAGTGAGTTTCATTTAGGGACCAGAATTGGTGGGCTCCAGATTCAGCTTAGTAGTTAAGGACTGTTTTCCAGATAGATACCCCAGGGAGAGTTTTTAAATCATTGAAATGTATTATAGCCACAGGTGTTGAAATGAGATAGCCCAGGTCCCAGGCTAGCTCACAGACTCTCTATAAGATGATTCCACTATAATTCCCTTGAGTCCCAAATGTGACATGGACAGGAGCATCTTCCTTTAGCACTTTGTGGTGAGATGTGGTTCCTCTTCCCTAACCATATTGGGGGTGAACCAGGTGTTCTCGGTTAGGACAGGATCTGAATGAGGGGATGCTGAATGGGAGGGGTTAGGAGGAAATGAGGAACAGATATTTCTCAGCAATGCACATAACAGGGTAGGCTGCATCTTCTAACTGAGCAGAAATGAAACTGTTTTTCCCGTGGCTTAGTAGACTTTCAGTTTTGTTTTTGTTTGGTGTCTGTATCGCCTTCCTTCCTATCCCCCCACCCCAGTGCCTACCCTGCAAACAGACAGAATCTTTCTAAAATATAGCCCAAGCTGTCTTCAAACTCAGCTTTGCAAGCTGAGATGACAGGCATGTACCATTCCAGCAGATCTTTATAGACGCCGGAACCATATTGTGTATAGGACTAGGGACTCCATGAGGGAACGCTGGGGCTTAGTGAAAATCGATGTGAATAGCATCCCCAAGACTCAGTCACACTGAGCCATAGTACTAGTATAGTTACAGTAACAGGGGACTCTTTAACACGTTAATGCCACATATAGGATAATGCAGCCTGTTAAAGTTTTTTTTTTTTAACAGTTAATGATAATGATACAAAACTGCTTGTGAATAATATGTGATCCCATGGAAAAGCAAGAATCTAAATTTTCTCCTTCAATTTCTGGTAGGATGCGAAACCACGATGAGTTCATGTCCATAAAATGTTGAATCCATTTAATATTTGACTTTCTGTATAGGTTGAGGTTTAACCCAGGGCACAGTACACATCAGGCAAATGTCCTTTCACTGAGGTCCCCACACCCCAGGCCCTCACTCATCCTCTGGAATCATTTTTTGATACTGTTACACTCTACACAATTATCCACCCATAATCATAAATGGAAGAACCTCAAACCTCATAGATGCAAATTTTAAAACAAATACCCATAAATTAACTTGAGTGCTACAGTAACAGAGTAATAGGACATTACTCTGACCACAGTTATTTAGGAGACTGAAGCAGGAGGATTGCTTAGGAGTTAGAGCCCACACTAGGCTGGAAGAAAGGAGAGCACTCCTGCATTCTCTTTCTCCCACAGAAACATTAAAAAAAACAGAACTCCACTGAACTAAAAGTCAGAAGTTGATGGTAATTACATGTATGCCCAATCAAGAAAAAGCCATATTCAAAACTGGGAGATCTCAGGCTAGAAAGATGGCTTGGTGGTTAAGAGCATTGGCTGCTCTTGAAGAGGACTAGAGATCTGTTCCCAGTACCCACCTGCAGGCTAACATCCAGTCCCAGAAGGTCTGATGCTGTCTTCCAGCCTCTGTGAACACCACATGCATAGTAACAGAGAGGCATGTTGCCAAAACACCCATATGCATAAAATAAAAATAAATAAGGTCTTAAGCCAACAGCAACAACAAAAACTAGTTGACAAATGCCAAATCATTTTAGGTCTCAGTCTGCAGGAAAATTGATCCTGATGGGTCTTCAAAGGAAAACACCAGTGGGTGAGATGCACAGAGACTGAGGCTGGCCACCTTATGTTGTTCAGCCTGATATAACAAAGTGACACAAGCTTGGTGGGTTATGAATAATAGACCTTATTTTCTTGCAGTGTAGAGGGTAGATGTGCAAAATGAAGATGCCATCATGCTCAGGATCTAGTGACAATCGTCTTTTCTTTGAAGATTGCCAGTGTCTCACTGTGACATGATGTGGTCTAGGGTGAGCTTAGCTGTCTGGAGCACCTTTTATCAGAACGCTGGGTCCATTTAGATGACTCTACCTTCATGACCTACTAACCTCCCAGAGGCCTCATTACCATAGGAGTGAGGAATTACAACATGACTTTTGAAAGGAAAGAAGCATTGGAGCATAGTGATTCTGTTGTAACCATAAAAACCCCACCTCACTGGAAATATGTGGGTGTCTAATAGGAAGAGAGGACCACAACTCAGTCAATGCTCTTCAAAATCAATGGCCAAAGTTTACAAATCAAATTTACTCCCAAAAAGAAGGAAGATAATTCACCTGCTCTATTATTCTATGTGCCTAGATACCTAGGGGCAATTTTGCTAAGAGACTCTCCATGGAAGCAGATAACTGATGAACTAACATCAGAAATTACTTTAAAAAAAAAGCATAAGTGGTTTTGTAACAAAAATTTGCTTGATAAAAATCCCCCAAAACATAGGTAAATTGACCTTGCAGTTTATTGAAAGAAAAGGCACAGAATTCAAGTTACACCATATTGAATATTATGAAGGAAATAAATCACTGAGGTAAAAAATAAAGAAGGATCATTGTTGATGTAACCATCTTGTTAAATAAAAACACAGAGCCAATGCAGAGATGAAAGCCCAAGAGGTCAGAGCAATAGCTAAGAGCTAAGAAGCTTACCCTCCACTGCCGCTGCTGTCCTCCTCAGCAAGTGTGCTACTTCCTGTGTATCTGTCTTTATATAGACTTTCTGTTCTGCCTTCTCATTGGTTGTAAACCTAACCACATGACCTCCTTGTCACTGCCTGTCTATACAGACCTCCAGATCTTCTATGGTTGGTATTGAGATTAAAGACCTGTTTCTCCGCCGGGCGTTGGTGGCGCACGCCTTTAATCCCAGCACTTGGGAGGCAGAGCCAGGCGGATCTCTGTGAGTTCGAGGCCAGCCTGGGCTACCAAGTGAGCTCCAGGAAAGGCGCAAAGCTACACAGAGAAACCCTGTCTCGAAAAACCAAAAAAAAAAAAAAAATAAAAAAAATAAAGACCTGTTTCTCCATGCTGGTGGTATCCTTGAACACACAGAGATCTACCTGTCATGTGATCAGGACTAAAGGCATGTGCTACCACTGCCAGAATTCTACCATGGCTTGCTCTTAGCTCTGACCCCCAGGCAACTTTATTTATTAACATACGAATAAAAACACATTTCAGTACAAATAAAATATCACCATATTTCCCCTTTTCTATTTTACTAAACAGAAAAAAGGAAAAATTTACAATATAAGAAAAACTATATACAAAAGTACAATAACTATATACCATATATGCAAACAATAAACACCTAAACAATGTCTAGTCCATTTGTATTTGACAAATTCAGAGAAAATAATTCCATTATCTATCCTATTTAGGTAAGTCCAAAATGTACCTGATTCACTTTCTATCCTAACTAATCTTCAACTATAACTAACTAATCCTCAACTATAACTAACTAATCTTAAGATCATAATGAAGTATCGCAAAATACCTGAGAATTCACTACTGATATATTTTATCATGGCATAAATATCTATCTCCAAATAACCATTTCCCCCACCTGCTTAATAACCAGTCCCATGGAACACCTCCAGGGGACAATTTTGCTGTTTGCTCCTCAGTTTGGAATTTGCTCTATCCCCTTCCACCTTACTCTAATCTATGTCTGTCTTACAGGAAAGAAAGTCAGCTTGCAAAGGAAGGGCTGCTGAACAAATGAACATCACTGTTGATCCAGAAAGTACCTCTGCTAAACTGGTTCTAAATGTAGGAGAAGTCACTCTTGGGAAAGAAAGTAGGAAGAAAATGGAGAATAGGCGTAAGATGCAACAGAATACAAACATTTTAAGGGCTGTGTGTGCTCTGCTGAATTCTAGAGGGGGCAAGGTCAAGGCTCATATTGAAAATGAAGGCTATGACATCGACCTACATGGAATAGGAGAAGATTTGGATACTTCTTTTATGGCTATTCTTCCACTTGTTCAGAACTGCCTAGAATTCAAGCAGGAAGGATGCTCTCTTATCATCCATGTGGAATCAAGGAGTCTGATTATCTCTGATTTACACCCTATCACCATTGCCACCAATTTGTACATGAGAAAGGGGGCCTCCTGTGTTAAAATGGACTTGCGTACTGCTCTGCAATTCTTCAAAGACATAGACAACCCTAGAGTAAGATCTCCAATAAACCCAAGGTTGCTGGATGAAAGGCCTGGTGAGAACATGCAAGAAGAACTCCATGTGCAAGAGCAGGCTGCTGCTCTTTTTGACCAGACAGAACTCACAACAATGACAGAATTCTCCTTTAGTGAATCCAAAAACGTTGAATATAAATCATTTGAAACAAGTAAGTTGGTACAACGAGTTAAAGAGGTTCTCCCTCTAACTGTTTCTGCATTTGCCAACACTGATGGAGGATATTTGTTCACTGGTTTGGATGAAAAAACAAAGCAAATTACTGGTTTTAAAGCAGATGAGAACAAACTTAGGGAGCTAAAGTGTGAAATAGAAAGGTGCATCCAACAGCTTCCTGTCACTCACTTCTGTGAGGAGAAGCAGGAGATAAAGTACATATGCAAATTTATCCCAGTCAGCAAATCAGAAGATGAGTGTTCCTATGTCTGTGCACTCAGAGTGGAGAGATTCTGCTGTGCTGTGTTCGCTGCAGAGCCCGATTCCTGGCATGTTGAAGACAGCTGTGTGAAGAGGTTTACCACAGAGGAATGGGTCAAGGTCCTGATGGAAAGCATGCCAGGAACAGGAAGGGAAATTAGCAATTAGAATACATTTGGATAGGGAAGTTGGAAGAGTTTCTCTTTGGGATTTGTGCTGTGGATATTGCTCTATATAAATAAAATACTGATGGCCAGTGACCAGGCAGGAAGTAGGTTGCCAGGCAGGAAGTAGGTGGGACAAGGAGAGAAGAGAATTCTGGGAAGCGGAAGGCTGAGGGAGAGACACTGCAGCCACCGCCAGGAGAAGCAGCATGTAAAGAAGCTGGTAAGCCACCAGCCACATGGCAAGGTATAGATTTATAAAAATGGGTTAATTTAAGATAAAAGAACAGTTAGCAAGAAGCCTGCCATGGCCATACAGTTTATAAGTGATATAAGTGTCTGTGATTATTTTATAAGTGGATTGTGGGACTGCTGTGAAGCCCTCCAGCAACAGATTTGGGGCAAGTTCCTCAGTCCTGACTTTACTCAGTGAGCCACAATGGAGCCCTGGAGTCTCAACTGCTTCTGCCACCCACCTGGGGCAGATATTCCTTTCAACTGGTGATTCCCTCATCTACCTCTGTTTGTGCAGAGAAAACTCCAACATCTCCAGCTTGAGCTTCTCTTCAGGCTGTAGGCATTTCTTTCAGCAACCCTTCCCTCAGTTGTTCGCTGTTTCACTCTCCACCCCTTTCCACTGACTTCTCTCACTAAACCTTCTTTATGGTGGTATTTTATTTGTACTGAAATGTGATTTTCTTTGTATGTTAATAAATAAAGTTGCCCTGGTGTCAGAGCTATTAGAGCCATAGCAAGAGCGTGGTGGTGGTGGTGGTGGTGGTGGCGGCGGCGGCGGCGGCGGCGGCGGCGGCGGCGGCGGCGGCGGCAGAGGCGGTGGTGGCGGTGGTGGCGGCACACGCCTTTAATCCCAGCACTTGGTAGAAGAGCTAGGTAGATCTCTGTGTGTTCAAGGATACAGCCAGCATTGGAGACATACGCCTTTAAGACCTGGAGGGAGGTACTTACAGGCAGTCATGTGTTTGGGTTTACAACCAATGAGAAGGCAGAACAGAAAGACTATTTAAAGACAGACACAGGAAATAGTTCTCTCTTTCGGGGAAGCTAGGAGCACTGCAGGAGGTAAGATTTTAGCTCTGAGCTCTGACCTCTCAGCTTTCTCTTTTCCATTGGGTCTGTGTTTCTTATTTTAATAAGACGGTTGGTTACATCTACATCTGGCACCCAACGTGACGAGAATCCATTAAAAACCGCTTGGGGCCGGCTCCCTAGCCCAAGCAGCCGGCTCCCTAGCCCCGGCCCAGGTCTTCTTGGCCTCAGGCCGGACTAACCATGAGCTGCTTGCTTAAAGCTAGTGCTACAAACAACTCAGTCCTGCCCTGCTGAACATGGCCCCTGCCTGTAAAGCCAACAAACGTGGTGGGAGCTTAAGGAAGCCAGAGCCCAGGCTTGACTCGGCTCAAGAGGGAACACTTGGCTGGATTTAAGCTTTAGCCGGCTACACTTTACTCTCTCTCTCTCTCTCTCTCTCTCTCTCTCTCTCTCTCTCTCTCTCTCTCTCTTTCTCTCTCTCTTTCTGGATTCACACCTAGGACACTAGGTGGCTGTTTTGAAATTTCCTTGGATTTCTACTGTTCTACACAGATTTGGTAAGACACAACATATCAGATATTTTAAAGGAAACTATTTAAAAGAGAAATATTTTGCACATTTAAAAAAAATGGGTTTTGGCCGGGCAGTGGTGGCGCACGCCTTTAATCCCAGCACTCGGGAGGCAGAGGCAGGCGGATCTCTGTGAGTTCGAGGCCAGCCTGGGCTACCAAGTGAGTTCCAGGAAAGGCGCAAAGCTACACAAGAGAAACCCTGTCTCGGAAAAAAAAAAATCGGTTTTATGTGTACATTGGAAGAATGGGTTTTGTTTGAAATTTTAGGCAGTCTGACAATGGAACAACTATATGAGAAGATTAGTATTATTGGAATTATGCAGTTTATCATTATGTTTATCATCATTTTACAATTTAAAAAGATAGTCAATTTAAGTGCCAGGATGACAGCTTTAGAAAAACTTGTTAAGCCTGTAAAAATTCAGACAGAAGAAATTAACAGTGAAGTTGTTTCAAGTTTGGATCATAAGGTTGCAGAAAGAAAGCCTGTTTTCACACAGTCACCCTTAATTTATCCTGTAACCGTACAGCTGTTGCCTGATCAAATGACTACACAAAATATTTGGGCTCCAATTGAAATGTTGGATTTAAAAAGGTTTAAGGAGGCAATAGTATCTTATGGCATGCATTCCCCACATGTAAAGCAAATGTTAAACTCTTGGTCAACATATAATAGGATTGTACCATAGGACTGGCAGGAGCTGGCACAAGCTGTTCTTGAACCCAGCCAGAGGCTGCAATTTTTAACTTGGTTTATGGATGAAGCTAAAAACATAAAAAAACAATGAAGGGATAAAGGAATACAAGCTTGCCAGGATCAGCTTATTGGAGAAGGCCAATATGCTTCAGTACAAACACAATGTTTATATGATGTCCAAACCCTAATTTTATGTCGAACGGCAGCCTTGAATGCATGGGACAGAGTTGAGAAACCAGGAAAAAAACCTGAGTAATTTACAAAGGTTATGCAAGGCCCAAAAGAATCTTTCACAGATTTTTTACAAAGACTGGCTTCAGCAGTAAGAGAATGGTCTCGGATTCAGAAGCTAGTAAGATTAATAATTAAATCTTTGGCCTTTGAGAATGCGAATGCAGCATGCAAAAGAATAATCAGGCCATTAAAGGCAAGATCTGCACCTTTGGAAGATTGGATTAGAGACACAATTAATGTTGAGGCTCATGAGCATGATGATATGTGGGTAGGATAAGCAATTTCAAAAGGTTTGAGGAGTGTTAGATGTTTTGGATGTGGAAAGCAAGGACATTTAAAAAGGGACTGTAAACAGGTCATTCCTAGAAACAATGTTTCTTTAAGGAACAATGGCAACAGAATGCCCCTTCCTTTTGGAGTATGCAGAAGGTGTGGTAAGGTTAAACACTGGACGAATGAATGTAGATCAACAAAGGACAGACAGGGTAATCCTTTGCCTCAGTTTTCGGGAAACTCCTGGAGGGGCCTCATGCAGGCCCCCATAGCAAATCCAGTTCAAACCTTTCCTGCAGCCTTAGAGGAAACCCCTGCTCAGAGCGATTAAATAACCAAATGCCTATTGGAATAAATCATGCTGGTCAGGATGATGAAACAGAGAGAATAGCAAATTCAGGAGAAAACATAAAGAAAATTTTTTGGCAAACTTCTATTAATGAACAAAGACCAAAATTAACGATAAAAATAAATGGTGTTTTGTTGTCTGGTCTGGTAGACAGAGGCGCGGACGTTACCATAATTGCACCAGAATTTTGGCATCCAACTCGGCCCCTTCAGGAGATAAACGTTCAACTAGGAATTAAGACATTGGGACATTATCTCAGGTGAAACAGAGTGCAAGATGGCTGGAATGTATAGGTCCAGAAGGACAGAGAGGAAAATTAAAACCATATGTGGCTAACATAGCTATGAACCTGAGGGGTCGAGACTTGTTGCAACAGTGGAATATTCAAATTAACATCCCTCCAATCTCAGAAACAAATCATAAACTATCACATGTTTCTGAGAGAAATATTAGAAGGCATTATTTTGAGTGGTCACCAGCCATCCATATTATACAAGAACAGGGCACAACAACTGATGATCTTTCAAAGACACCAACAGCTCTACTTTTAAAATGGTTAACAGACAAGCCTGTATGGGTTCAGCAATAGCCTTTAACAACAGAGAAACTCCAGGCTTTAGAAGAGCTGGTAGAAGAACAGTTAAATGCTCATCATATTGAAGAATCAACCAGCCCTTGGAATTCTCCTGTATTTGTTATTAAAAAAGAAATCTGGTAAATGGAGAATAGTAACAGACCTTAGAGCAATTAACAAAGTAATTCAGCCAATGGGCTCTCTACAATCTGGAATTCCTTTGCCTACTCTGTTACCAAAAGGATGGCCTCTCATAGTTATCGATTAAAAGACTGTTTCTTTTCAATATCCTTATAAGAAAAAGACAGAGAAAGATTTGCTTTCACAGTGCCTACTTATAATAATTCTCAACCGGTTAAAAGATTTCAATGGAGGGTCCTCCCACAGGGAATGTTGAATAGCCCACATCTGTGCCAATATTTTGTACAACAGCCATTGGAATTGATAAGTAAAAAATTTCCTAAATATATAATTTATCATTATATGGATGATATTTTACTAGGTGACTCAAATGCAGGTAATTTGGAAAGAATGTTTGAAGAAGTAAAAAAAAAAAATTTGCCTTTCTGGGGATTACAAATTGCTCCTGAAAAGATACAAAGAGGAGATTCTATTAATTATTTAGGATATAAAATAGAGCTACAAAAAATTAGACCCCAAAAGGTGCAAATTAGGAGAGATAGACTACAGACTCTTAATGACTTTCAAAGATTATTTGGAGATATTTCTCATCTACGAACTATTGTTGGGGTAAAAAATGATGAACTGACTAATTTGTTCAAAACCTTAGAAGGTGACAAGGACTTAAATAGTCCAAGAGAATTATCACCTGAAGCTGAGAAAGAATTGGCCTTGGTATTAAAGAAAGTTTGTGACGGGCATGTGGATCGTATTGATCCAAAGCTGGATTGCATTTTGGTTATTTTACCTTCTAGGCATTCTCCTACTGGAATATTAATGCAGAGGGAAGATATTATATTGGAATGGATAATTTTACCAAATAAACCAAATAAAAATTAAAAACTAATGGGGAAAAAAATCTCTGACTTGATTTGGAAAGGAAAATTGAGACTTCGTCAATTAGCAGGAATAGACCCAGCAGAAATTGTCATACCTTTAACTAAGGAGAACATTGAAAAATTATGGACAGAAATTGAGCATTGGCAAAGAGCTTGCAGTAATTTTTTGGGAGAAATTAACAGCAAATATCCAAAAAGCAATAGAATTGATCTTATAAAGAGAGCTGATTGGATCTTGACTTGAATTGTACGGAAAAACCCATATCTGGAGTTTGTACATTTTATACAGATGCCAACAAAGAAGGAAAGACAGGTTACAAATCAGAAAATTTAAGTAAAGTGGTTCAAAGTCCTTATAATTCAGTTGAAAAATCAGAATTGTATGCTATTCTGTTGGTATTAATGGATTTTTCAGAATCTTTCAACATAGTAACTGACTCTCAGTATGCTGAAAGAGTGGTATTACATATTGAGATGCAGAATTTATCCCTGATGCTTCAGAATTAACTTCACTATTTATTCAATTACAAGATACAATCAGGAAAAGGAGTTATCCTTTATATATAACTCACATTCCATCCCATACTGGTCTGCCAGGCCCTCTAGCACAAGGCAATGATGAGATTGATAAATTATTGATAGGAAATGTGTTGGAGTCCTCAGAATTTCATAAAAAACATCATGTCAATAGTAAAGGTTTAAAAAAGGATTTTTCCATAACCTGGCAACAAGCCAAAGAAATAGTAAAGAAATGTCCTACTTGTTCCTTCTATAATCAAATGCCATTACCAGCAGGATGTAACACAAAGGGTACTCAGAGGAATGAAATCTGGCAGATGGACGTGTTTCACTTTGCAGAATTTGGAAAATTGAAATATGTACACCACACCATTGATACTTATTCAGGATTTCAATGGACAACTGATTTGAGTTCTGAAAAGGCTGATTCTGTAATCACTCATTTGCTATAAGTTATGGCCATCATGGGTATACCTGCACAAATGAAAACTGACAATGCTCCATCATATGTCTCTGTTAAAATGAAACCATTTTTTGCTTATTACAATATAAAGCATATTACAGGTATACCACATAATCCTACAGGTCAAGCAGTTATAGAAAAATCAAACAGAACTCTAAAGGATATGCTAAATAAACAGAAAGGGGTAACAAAAACCCCCAGAAATAGACTGCATAATGCTCTATTAATTTTGAATTTTCTCAATGACAATGAGAAAGGAACAGCAGCTGCAGAGAGACATTGGATAATAGAAAAAAACTACAGAATTAAATCAGCCTATATACTTTAAGGATGTGCTGACCTCAGAATGGAAACCAGGGTATGTATTATATTGGGGACGAGGTTTTTCTTTTGTTTCTACAGGAGAAGGTAAGCTGTGGGTACCATCAAAATTGATAAAGGTTCGATTTGAACAAGAGAAACCTCTTAGTTAGAGGAGGTGATAGTTCATCAACCAGCATGAACATCCAATTTAAACTAACTTGTACCAGTAACACATGCCTTTTCATTTAATCAGATAATAACTTGCCAAAAAGGAACGTCCCAAAAATTAGTCTTGGGGAAAGGTTTTTGTTTTTGTCTTTTAGGAGAATGAAGGTTAAGGTATCTGAAGAACACTGGACAAATGAGACAACTGAAGAAAAGGGACAAATCATCTATCCTAGGAAACAGAGTGAAATGGCGTATGGGTATATATTATCTAAAAAATTTTATGTCTTCCTAAATGTTTGTTTCTGCTTTTCTCTAAAGATTTACCACTATTGGTCTTCTAATAGTCCCAGTTCAATTAAAATTTAAAGCTGACTTTGGAGTTGGAGAATGGCTCTCTCCTTCTTTAAACTCAAGCATGTTGTTAAAAGGAAAATGCAAACTCCCTGTATCATGCCAGAATAAAAGAGCCATCTTCTGCTGTGGGACAGGACAAAAGCCAAATTAATTAAGGGACTATTCTATTACTAATCTCAACTCTTTGATTCTATTCTGATTCTTTAAACTTTTCTTAAAGTATAAATTTTATATCAAAATTTACAAGATTAATATATATATAGATATAGACATATATACATTTTAAACTTTTTAAAGATATGAATGGTCATATAGAGTACTAACTAATTCTAGAGAAAAGGCTTCAATTAGCTGCATATATATGTGCTTGTGTTTGAGTCTCTTAACATTTTTCTGCAGGAAATCTCGGCCAGGCCTAACATCAACTGAAGTCTCTAGGAAGAAGTTGGGGCCCCACAACAACAATTCCACATGGACAATAATAATATCACTAAGCTGACAAACATCATCTACAGATCAGCTTTGAACTACAAGGTGCTCAGAGCAATTTTGAGATGACTAGCTGAGATGATCCAGTCTCAAAGACTACTTGAATAAGGACTTGAGATAAACCCTGAACCTTGCCATTATATACAGACTGGATAATAATGAAGGATATAGTTACCTCTCCTAGAATTTGACAATTAACCTAAAATTTTTCTTTCAGGATAAAGATAACTTTGCCCATACCCAGCAGGAAGCAACTTTAAGAATATGACGCCCACATTCCCAAAGAGGTGGTGTGAGGCGGGTGGTTTTTTGGTCCTTTTAATGGGTTTTGGGTCTGGGATAATTTTCATTGTTTAGCGGCTTTGGTTACAAGTTGTTGTCAAGGGTTAGGAAAAAGGCTAAGCAAAGGAGATTAGATTTAAGGTTCTTGTTTAAAAAAAGAAAGAAAAGAAAAGAAAAAGACAATTACTAGTTTTAAATACTTTACATTATTACCAACTATTAGGATATAAAGAAATGAAAGTTAGTAGTTAGACATTACAATAGAAATTGTAGTCATTTTAGACATGTTTTAAAAATTGAGCAGATATATTTTAGACAGGTCATCTTCAAACCCTTCAGAGATCTACAGAATATGGCATTTAAAATGTTTTAATAACTTAGAAATTTTTCTTTTTTGAGACATGTCGGCTCCTGGCAGTACCAATCTACTTCAGAGAAAATATGGGCATTGAAGAAACTGCATATGGAGTTAACTTTCATTGTGAAAACAGTTAGCCACAGGAAAACAAAGTATCCTCGAATAAACAGGACAAAATAGACAGACAGGACACAAAACAAAGGACTACTGAATGTTGCCAAAACAAGTGTAGTTATGGCTTTATCAAAAGGCATCTTCTGAGGCCAGGACAATATGGCACCATCCCTGAAGTGGCCTTTGCAATCTGGAAAATTTACAGTGCCCTTTTTTCGAAGGCAGCTGAACAGGCAGTTGGCCGATGGCTTCTGTTGTGCAATGGAACAGCAGCTGAAAGCTCACGCCTCTCAATAGTAGACTGGCATTTAAGAGAGGGATGTGGAGAAGAAGGGGATGCTGAGATGAAGCCATATATACACAGCCAAGAAGAATGAACAGCTGAATTTAAAAACAGTCAACAATTTCCAGAATTTAAAATCCTGAATCATGACATGACACTAGTGGAATTCAGGTGTTTCTGGTACATGGACTGCTCTCACCCAACGTGAGGTTGAACCTTTGACCTTGTGTACATCCTACTTCACAAATGAGTCTGCTAGATACGCTAAGCCTATAGGCTGAAGATGATGCCCCAACACTCCGGAGAAACCTCAGATGACTGTCCAGGCAGCTGGTTGTTTCTGTCCACTCACAAATTTTTTGGAAGTTGCTTGCATGCACTTCCTGTTTTTATTTTTGTTAGCTAATATTATTTCCTTTTTGGGTCTCTGAGGGAGGTGAAGCTTAGTTAGTTATAGTTGAAGATTAATTAGGATAGAAAGTAAATTAGATATACTTTGGACATACCAAATAGGATAGATAAGGGAATTATTTTCTCTGATTTGTCAAATACAAATGGACTAGACATCATTTAGGTATTTGTTACTTGTATATATTGTATATAGGTATTATACTTTTGTATATAGTTTTTCTTTTGCTCTTTACAACCTTTTGCCTTTATCTTTTTATTAAAATAGAAAAGGGGAAATATGGTGGTATTTTATTTGTACTGAAATGTGATTTTCATTGTATGTTAATAAATAAAGTTGCCCAGGGGTCAGAGCTATTAGAGCCTTAGCAAGAGCGTGGTGGCGGCAGCAGCAGCAGCAGCAGCAGCAGCAGCAGCGGCACATGCCTTTAATCCCAGCACTTGGTAGAAGAGCTAGGTAGATCTCTGTGTGTTCAGGAATACAGCCAGCATTTGAGACATAAGCCTTTAAGACCTGGAGGGAGGTACTTACAGGCCGTCATGTGTTTGGGTTTACAACCAATGAGAAGGCAGAACAGAAAGACTATTTAAAGACAGACATAGGAAGTAGCTCTCTCTTTCGGGGAAGCTAGAAGCACTGCAGGAGGTAAGATTTTTAGCTCTGAGCTCTGACCTCTCAGCTTTCTCTTTTCCATTGGGTCTGTGTTTCTTATTTTAATAAGACGGTTGGTTACATCTACACTTCTTCCCTTTCAGATACATTATTAGACTATATACAGCCCAAGAGTTTATGAAGAGTAAAGAACCTTGCTGTGTGTAGAATATATTTTTAAGATGTGTTACATTTGTTCATGCTGTGGAACATTTGTTTACTGATGAAAGATATGTTGCATTCTTTTATTTTGCATTTGCTTAACAGTTTGAAGCTGTGTAACTTTACCTGTCTAAAACATCTGATGATCCAATAAAGAGCTGAATAGCCAAAGGGAAGGCAGGAGAAAAGATAGACTGGGCTTGCAGGCCGATAAAATAAATAGAAGGAGAAATATGAGAGGAAATGTGGAGGAGGAGCAAGAGAACAAGGAGAAGAGGACACTAGGGCCGCCACCCTGCCAGCCACAGAGTGAGAGTGGAAGTAAGATTTACAAAAGTAAGAGAAAAGTAAAAGCCCAGAACTGAAAGGTAGATGGGCTAATTTGAAGTTTAAAAAGGCTGGCAAGAAATCATCCAAGCTAAGGCAGGACATTTATAAGTAAGAATAAGACTCCATGTGTCATTCATTTGGGAGCAGGGTGGTTGGCCCCTGAAAAGAGCAAAAACAACCATTAACATATTGGCATTCCAGTGTGGGGAAATTTCCAACAACACTGGTGTGGCAGGTTTGCAACAGAAAAGCCTGTAATGAGGCCAGGCCAGCACCAGCAACTCTGAGTCTGCAAAGTTCCCAGCAGCTGTAGCCTTCTCCTCCCAATCTCACTGCTGCTTCACCAGCCTCCCACCTATGTTTTCAATAACTAGATTGAGAAATAAATGAAAGCCTCAGCAATGTGTTCACCATAAACAATCTTCTTTGTGAGAAACTGTCCATAGATTTGCGCCCCCAATAGCTCTAGTTTTGACTGAGAAAGTTTTGACTTAAAATGACAAAATTCCTATGGAAAAATGGACTAGTACATTCCAGCTCCAGGGTCCAAAGCCAAGGCTGCCCAACTCTAAAGTCCGTGTCAGCCTGTGTATCTCTCTGCCTCCCTGGACGGCACAATAAGTGATATACAGCTCCATGTTGACAGTAATTGTAGGATTCTGTCAGAGTTCAGCTCCAGCCTGCCAAAGAGTTCTTGAGTGGAGGAGAGAGAAATGAGGAAATGATAGATAGAAAGAAAGACACAATAAGAAAGACAAAGAAACAGGATAGCTTCGGGAGGGCCCTGGGTCAATACCCTGTTGCCCAGTGCTTTATTCAAAAGAACTTTTTATATATTTCAAGGGGAGAGGCAAAAGCCCTCCCCCTTGCAAGATCAAAGCACACCGTACAGACAAGTGTAGACCCTTCCAAACACCTGGTACCCACACCCCTGGCCAAATGATCCCATTATGCAGCCCTGCTGAGTAAAGCAAGCTCAGATTCTGTGATCCGGAGTAAGGTCTCACTAGACCACATGTTCCCCTTCTTAATAATATAAATCTTAAGTGAGGGTACAGAGCTTAATTAACTCTATGCAGCTCTGAATCAGGTTTCCACTAAGAACTTGCAAGTTGTTGGAATAATCACAGCAATATACCTGCTCTTTATGGCTGCTATACCAACTAGTAAAGGAGTAGAGAATGATAAAGATGAAATGGCTTTTTTGAATGGGTCTAAGATGAGTACAGCAGTCTTAGCTGCACCAAGCCTTTTTTTTCTTTAAACCAATAAGCTGCTGATGTGACTGCATTGAATAAATCAGTAAACTCCTGATGCAACCCTATCAAAACTAAAGATACCTTAGCACCACCATTAACATTGACAGGTTATCAACACAATTCTAACATGAATATTACTATACATAACTAATTATCAGAAACTTACACCCAAAAGCAAACTCTCAAGATAACTATTTACAGTTTATGAACTTTAGCAAACAACCAAAAGCAATCTCTTAATACAACTATTTACACTTTTGGCTAACAAAACATAGGGCATATTAACACAATTTAACATTAATCCACTCAAAGGACAAAGAATATTTATTTTAAAAAAATTAAAAATTTATTTAAAAAATTAAAGAGATTGAGGAATATTAACTGCCCTCTTTTTTTAAATAATTTTTTAAGCTGCATCTTGAGCTTGGGTAGAAAAAACTAATTTCTCTATTTCTAAACAAAACAGTTCTTGAGTAATCACAGTTGATAATGTGCATATGCGTACACAAAACAGTTTATAAGCCACTCAGCTAATAATGTACATAGGTGAAATCAAAAATGTCCCACTGCAACTCCTGTCCACCCCATTTCCTAAGTCTGAAAAGTTCAAGAAGTCAGTTGTTACCAGTCTTAATGTTCCATTTAATGCTCAAAATCAGGACCTGGCTCATCAGCTGCCTTGAAGTCTTTGTATAACTGTCCAACTCATAATGCAAATCATTCCCATGCACCAAGAATATTGTTTTCTTTTCAGTTTTGGGTTTACCCATGTTAGTAATGAATCCGAGGCAAAGGGTAGGGTTTGCCCACTGTACCCACGTGGGTCTCAGCTGTCCGTTTGGCTCCCTCCACAGCAGCTCAGCTCCAAGGTGGATGAGGAAGTGGTAATGTGTGGTCCGAGTCCCAGCATGGTCCCCTCAGGGCCTGGGAAACTCAGTGCTGGTCCAACTTCGTCTCCTGTCATCATCTGTCTGCCCAGGACCCCTGTGTCCTGAGGTCCTGAGGGCTCTCTCATGCCTTGCACTGCGTGGCTCAAGTTGCTGCTCCCCTGACCCCCAACCCTAAGCTCTCCCAGGCATCCCTCAATTGACTCTGGCTGCAGGGACTCTGGCTCCAGGTGACAGACCTGCTCTGGTTGCTGGGGTCCAAAGTCTCTGCTGCATTCTTCAAGGCACTGCCACTGTCTGCCTTTTGCATCTCTGCTCTGCCTGTTAAGGTTGAGCACAGCCTCAAGCCATGGCAGTCCAGCTCTTACAAGCACTCTGATTGCTTTCTCCTCACTACAGCACCTCACAGCAGAAAGCATGCAGAATCTCACTGCTTGTGCTGGCTCTCGGCATCTGCCACCTGCACCTCGAGGATACCCCATGGGTCTCAGCTGCCAATGTCTGGCTTGGTATAGCCACTGCTCTTGCTGCTGCTACTTTGGTGGCTGCTGCTTGCAGTGGGGGCTTCTAAAGCCGGTGCTTGTTCTTGGACTTATAAATCCCCAGTGACTGCTCAGTCCTGGACACTGCTCTCTGCATCCCAGGTTGGGCACTCGGGAATGTCTACTCTAAGTTAAACCTTCACCATATCCCTATCCCTAAAGCCTGTATTTCTCAACCTTCACCAAAACTTTTTTTTTTACCACTTTAAACCTAACTTGGTATATAAAGTGTGTGAGAGAGAAAGAGAGAAACAGAGACAGAGAGAGATACTTGCTTCAGCCTAACTTAAACTACTCTGGTTTATATTTACAATTTCATTCCCAAAAAGTAGAATATCACTGCCTCAACTTAATTAATTCTGAGTATGCTCACTTAACTCTCAGTGTTCCTTCTCTTTATCCTCTTTACCTAAGTTCCAGGTTCAGGTGCCATATGTGGGAGTCTGCTGGAGTCCAGCCCCAACCTGCTCACACCTTTGAAGGGTTCTTAGGTGGGGGAGAGAAGAATGAGGAAATGATAGATAGAAAGAGACAATAAGAAAGACAGAGACACAGGATAGCTTTGGAAGGGCCCTGTGTCAATACCCCAAATGGGCTTTTTATAATGTGCCAAGGGGAGAGGGAAAAGACCACCCCCTTGCAAGATCAAAACACACCATATATCCAAGTGTAGATCCTTCCAAACACCTGATAAACATGCCCCTGGCAAAATCATCTCATTATGCAGCCCTGCTGGGTAAAGCAAGCTCAGATTCTCTGACCCTGAGTAAGCTTTCACTAGAGAACCTCTAGGGGCTCCCACAAGTAATTTCCTGATTTATGTTGAGAAGAAGGAATATACTTATAGTATGTTTATCAACCAAACTGATTCCTCATAGGTACTAAAACCTTTTCTCTAAAACCTACTGTTTAATCAAGTGACTTACCTAGCAGAGATTCAAGAAATACATTATCTACACTAAGAAATTCTAAAACACAATTGTCATCAAAAAGGTTGTAGGAACTCACTACAGGAAGATTAAAAAATAGAAAACCATAAAGGAAAACCATTCTTGTTCTATCAAGCTCCAGCAAGACAATCCACAGTTGTTTTATTTGTCTCCATATCCAGATACACTTTGTCCAAGTTGGATTCGTAGGCACATTCCACCTGGTTCTCACTTGGGTGATGTTCCACAGCCCTTTCCCACTCTGCAGTCTCCCACATGGCAGACAAAGCATTTCCCAGGTCACAGCCTAAGCACAGCAGGTCCTTGCTGTTTCTGGTGTGGCCTTGAACTCACAGAGATTCTGATGGTATTCTGCCTCCCAAGTGATAGGATTAAAGGCATGTGTGCCACCATTTTCTGGCCTCTATGGCTATCTAGTGAGTGTTCTGTTCTCTGATCCCAGAAATGTTTATTAGGGTGCACAATATATCTGGGGACATAATATCACCACATTCCCCTTTTTTTGTCTAGAATAATAAAAGGAGCTCATAACTAATATAAGAAAAACTATATCCAATAAGTATATACAATATATACCATCAAGAATTACATTAACAATGTCTAGTTCATTAACATTTGACAGATTCAGACAAAAAACTCCATTATATATATTAACAATGGCCAGTCCATTAATATTTGACTGATTCAGACAAAAAAATTTATTATTTATTCTATTTTGATGAGTCCAAAATTTGTATATAATATACAAAAATCCAATCCAATGTAAAATATTTAAAACAAGTTGTTCCTTTTTAAAGTAGATTCAATAATCTACCTTTTTATCATATCATATCCATATTCTCTCTTTTTTTCTTTTCAGAGTACATTGAATAATCTACCTTTTATCATTTTTTATATGTTCCCTGTTTTTTTTTAGAGTAGATTCAATACTCTACCCATTTATTCTATTACTTCTATATCTCTTTTTTAGAGTAGGTTCAATAATCTACCACTTACCTATATCCTGTTTTTTCTTTTTCTTTTTTTGAACAAGAACCCTGAATCTAATATTCTTTGTTTATCTTTTTTTTACCATTAACAATTAATAACTTGTAACCAACCATTGTAAACAATGACAATATCTAAACTAATTAAACGACCAAAACCCACCTACCCCACCTCTTGGGAATGTGGGTGTCATGTTTGTAAAATTACTTCTTGTTTTCTGGGGGCAAAAATACCTTTAGGGAAACTTGAAAAGAAAAACGTTGCGTTAATTGTCAAGTCCTGGGAGGGGTAGCTGTATCATTTGTTGTCTAGCCTCTGCATAAGGCAAAGTTGTAGGGCTTATTTCAAGTCCTTGCTCAAATAGTCTCTGAGGGTGTATCATCTCAGCTAGCCATCTCAAAACTGTCCTGAGCAGTTTGTAGTTCAAAGTGGATCTTTGGGTGATGTTTGTCAGCTTAGTGGTATTATTACTCTCCCTGTGGAATCATCATTGTGCGGTCCCAGCACCTTTTTGGGGATTTCAAAGTCACTGTTAGGCATTGTCATGGTTCCCAGCAGAATTTGTGTGTTGTGCGTGTCTACTCTGTGTTTTGGAGCAACCACAGTCTGATAAATGTCTGCCTCTTGGAAGCACGAAAGTTCTTCCCTCACAGCAACTTCTTTTCCCTACCACTTGCCTCATCAAACTTCTCCAAACTAACCTTTGACAATCCTTTCTTGTAACACGATGGTCCTAGCAATTGCTCTCTGAACAAGCAGCGGTAAACACATAGTCCCCAGTAGCAGCATCACCACAGCCACCAACACAGTGAGAAACAGCAGGCACCTTGGAGCAGCAGCTGCCACCTCCATGGTCCCGCTGCTACCATTTATGGCCTGGCCCAGCCCCAGCTTGCAGCATCTCCTCAGCAAGCCCCTCGGGGTGGCCTTGAACTCAGGATCCTCCTGCCTCTGTCTCCTTCAGCAAATCCTACTGGTGTGTGCCACCACAACTGGCCGTGTGCAGCTTGGGCCTTACCTGGAACTGAAAGGCCACAGGCAAGCAGCTTTTTTGTGAATTTGTGCCACAATGTTGGGTACCAGATGTAGATGAATTTATAAATGATCTTATTAAATAAAAAAAAAAGGAGGCAGAAATTGGGATGGATTCTGAAAGATCAGAAAAGTAGAACAAGCGACAGCTAACCTTACCTTGCCAACTTCTCAGTCAATCCTGTTTCCTCAAACTGGAAGCCTCTGAGTCCTCATCCGAGTGGATCTCAGCTGAAATGCTGCTAAAAGCCTAAAAGCTTAAAAGACATAAAAAGCTTCTAGTTTCTGGTCCTCATACCTTATATACTTTTCTGCTTTCTGCCATCACTTCCTGAAATTAAAGGTGTGTGTTACCATACCTTTTTGTTTCCAGGGTAGCCTTGAACCCAGGAGATATGGATCTCTGCCTCTCAAGTGATAGGACTAAAGGTGTGTGTACCACCATTTTTCTGGCCTCTATGGCTATCTAGTGGCTGTTCTGTCCTCTGACCCCAGATAAGTTTATTAGGGTACATAATATATTAGGGGACAAAATATCACCACAGTTTCATGTCAATCTGACACCAGCTAGTCATCTGAGAAAGGGGAACCTCAATTAGAAAATATCTCCATAAGATCAGGCTATAAGTTATCATATAGCACATATTCTTAAGTCATGATTGATGAGGGAAGGCCAGCCCATTGTGAGTGGGACCATCCCTGGGCTGGTGGTCGTAGGTTCTATAAGAAAGCAGCCTGAGCAAGCCATGGGGAGCAAGCCAGTAAGCAGCACTCCTTGATGACCACATCAGCTCCTGCCTCTAGGTTCCTGCCCTGTTTGAGTTCCTGTCCAAGATTCCTTCAATTATGTATTACAATGTACAAGTGTAAGTCAAATAAGCAATTTCCTCCCTAATTTGCTTTGGTCATGGTGTTTCAACACAACAATAGTAACCCTAATGAAGACAACACCTCTCCAGAGGCCATCAGTTGCCAATAGCTTCTCTAAGATGGAGCCTCATGACTCCCTCCCCAACCACACTGGAGTATTGAATGGCCTGATCTTGAGCAAGTCTTGGGCAGATGCTCACAGCTGCTGTGAATTCATGAGTACAGCAACCCTGTAATGTCCAGAAATGGCATTTCACAGAGCTGGGAGGGGAGATTTTAAAATGTTTTTAGACAATGACTCACTATGTAGGTCAGGCTAACCTTAAACTCACGATGTACCCAGAATGGCCTTCAATGTGTAACAATCACCTTACCCTAGCCTCCCCGACTGCTGAGACTGAAGGAGGGAGCCACCACACCAGATTGGGTGGGGGTTAACCCTATATGTCCAATAATTCTGAGTTGTTCAAGAAGTGTTTTTCAGTATGGAAATAGGAAAGGTAAAGGAAACAAATCAAAGCTAAGAAGAGGGGACAAAACTGCTGGAGCCACCCAGAGAATCAGTCAGTCCATCTCCTCGACCTTCTACTTAAGCTTTCTAGTAGCCTCATGATCCTGAGAGCGGCATCTGGAGCCCAGCTGAAGTTCCCTCTGGACCTCCAGTTACCCGTGTCGCTCTTAATGCTGTGGCGTCACTGTGAGTCTCTGCCACTGGTCACAGTGACCTGCTGCTCCCCCCACAGACACACTGCTCTCCATTCTCTTATGCCTTTTGTTTTCCATCTTTAGAGATGGAGAGAAGTACTCCAGAACAGATTAACAACCTATTTGTAACGCAGGACAAATGTGTGGCGTATCATGGGAGCTGGGTCAGAGCTGCCAAGAAGCAGGTTGGTTCCCAGCCTCAGCTACCTGTCAGAATCTTCGGGCTGCTTTGTAAAAGAGCAGTTTCCAGGCTTCTCCCCTGCAACACATGACTCCTACTGTCAGAGGCTGCAGCAAGATCATCCAACTGTCCCATAGACATCACACATGTGCAGAGCACTGAACAGAGAGCTTTTGCTACTCACTTCCAGTTGTCGTCACGAGGCTGATGGAAATGCAGGCACTGAACCTACTCATGGAAGAGGTGTTCACTTTCTTTATGAATATTTTCTCTTTCAATCTTCCTCCCCACTGGTGACACTAAGGCCTTCCTTTAGAGTTAGTAAATAGTCCCTCCAGTGGCTTGGGGTGTGGCTCAGTTAGAATGATTTCTGAACATATGTGAGGGCTTAGGGTTCTTTCTGAGCCCCAGTGCTCCTCAAATCTTTCTACTTTAAAAGCCCAATTCTTCACAGATAAATTTGTTTTAATTGTATCTCAAAATCATTTTTTTGTACAGATTAAGAAAGAACAACAAAAAACCCACCAAACAACAAAACTAGTTCTTTTTTTAAATAAAAATTTCAATGATTTATTTAGTTTTATTTTATATTTATTGGCGTTTTGCCTGCATGAATATCTGTGTGAGGGTGTCAGTAAGTTTTATTATGGATGAAAAATGATCTCTTTGCCTCTTGCCATTAATCCTAGCATTTGGCAGGGAGGCAGATCTCTTTGAGTCTGAGGCCAGGTTGATTTATGTGATGAATTCTAGGACAGTCAGGGCTATGCAGAAAAACCCTTCCTTAAAAAAGAAAGAGAGGAAAAAAACAAATAAATAA
Organism: Peromyscus maniculatus bairdii; assembly: GCF_049852395.1. Taxonomy (NCBI): domain Eukaryota; kingdom Metazoa; phylum Chordata; class Mammalia; order Rodentia; family Cricetidae; genus Peromyscus; species Peromyscus maniculatus. Next base: position 69,777,664 of record NC_134859.1, on the reverse strand, counting down.
GAAAAGAAAGAAACACACGCACACAAAAAACAATAAAACTAGGTTTTTTAAAATAAAAATTCAATAATTACTTAGTTTTATTTCATGTGCACTGGTGTTTTGTCTGCTTATATGTCTGTGTGAGGGTGTCAGGTCACCTGGAACTGGAGTTACAGACAGAAGTGAGCTGCCATGTGGGTGCTGGGAATTGAACCCAGGCACTCTGGAAGAGGACACAGCCCTCCTCTCGGCTGAGCCATCTCTCCAACCCACAAAACCAGCTCTTAATGCTTAACCACAGATGTGAGAAGCACCCAGAGAATGGACAAGCTGAGGACCATGCAGCCCTGACAAGATTCAGGAAGTTCTCTTCCAGAATTAGTGAATGAAAGCTGAGGCTGTGCACTGTATGCTGGCTCATGCTTGAATCCCAGCACTCTAAAACATGAGGCAGGAGAATTGCTGTGAACTTGAGTTTTTTAAACAGAGGCATGAAGGGGAAACAGAGATACACTGACACTAAAGATGATTGTTACCCGTTATCAGGATAATGTGTATAAAGACATAAACTTCTAATGCAGTGGTTCTCAACCTTTCTAACCCTGTGAAACTTTAATACAGTTCCTCATGTTGTGGTGACCCCATCCATAAAATTATATTCATTGCTATAAGTGCAGTTTTGCTACTGCTATGAATTATAATGTAAATATCTGTGTTTTCAGATGGTCTTAGGCAACTCCTTTGAAAGGGTCTTCTGAAGCCCCAAAGGGGTCCTGAACCATAGCTTGAGAACCACTGTTCTAAGGGAATGTGAAATCTCTCCAAGAGTTGCAGACTCACTGGCTTGTGGTACCTGGGGGAAGAAAGCATGAGCACTAGAGATTAATACACATATATCTAGATAATGAAAGTGATGGTGACAAAGCCCATATCGACTGGGATGGCTGTGGTGATATATTGTGTACCCTAATAAAATTTGCCTGAAGATCAGAGAACAGAATAAACCACTAGGTTAAACATAGAGGCTGGGCTATGGTGTGGTGGCACATGCCTTTAATCCTAGCACTTGTGAGGCAGAGATCAGTCTGGATCTCTGTGAGTTCAAAGCCACCATGGATTACATGAGATTGATTCAGTCTAGGAGAGAAACAGAGACAGGCTGTGGTGACATAAGCCTTTAATCCCAGGTTTTTATTATAAGAACTAAAGAAACTTGAGCAACAGATGGCTCCTGAAGACACATTCTCTAGACCTGGCATTGAGACTAGGAGAGAACTGCTTGTCACTATGTCTTGAAGCCATTTGGCCACTCCACAAGTCAGCACTTTGTGGTGCTATTTTATTTGTACTCTAACAAATAGAGCTTTCCTGAAACTCAGAAGGAGGAGCTAGCCACTAGTTAACCAGAGAGGCCTGGAGGTCTGTACAGAGAGACAGGAAGTGATAGAGCTGGACGGAAAGAGGAAGTTATAAGGCAGGGTGGAGCAAGAAGCTCACTCTCCTTCGGCGGAGGATTTCGTGACGGTAAGAACTAGTGGCTTGTTCTTTGCCTCTCTGATCTTTCACTTTTTACCCTAATGTGTGGCTCTGGGTTTTTTTTTTTTTTTTTATTAGTAAGACCTTTTAGAATTCATGTTACAGCACTTGCTCTCACTGGTCGCTGGATATCAGAGAGAATGTTCTCAGTGGTTACAAATCTAAGCTCTGCTGATCTAGAACAAGATGAAAGATGAGTAATTTCCCCCACTGTGACATTACAAAAGGGTCAAGAAGAAAACAGAGACTGATCCAGGGGAGGCTGTGGTTCACACCTACAACCAAATTCATGAAAGTCACAGGAAAGAACCAGATCTCTCAGTCTGTGTCAGTCTCAGTCTCAGTCTCTCTCTCTCTCTCTCTCTCTCTCTCTCTCTCTCTCTCTCTCTCTCTCTCTCTCTCTCTCTCTCTCTCTCTGTGTTTTGAAATGTCACTAAATTTTATATGTACTAGGTAAGTCTTCTACCTCTGATCTCCATCCTTACCCTGAGCAGAATGTTTTTGATATATTCTTAGCAGAGTCCATTGAAAAATGAGGAAGTTAAGATTTGGGGAAATGAAATAATTAAAAAGTAGCAAATCAAGACTAACATGTGTAGACATTAAATTTAACTGTGTGTGGAAGCAAAGTAAAAATTACTTGAAAGATGGAGCTATAAAGTACAGTGGTAGAATTTGTGCTTAACATGAAATGTACAAACACACAGAGAGACTCAGATCACACAAAACACACACACACACACACACACACACACACACACTCATACACATGAGGAATGGGGAAGACGGGTGTGAGGAATACAGAAGGGGAAAAGGAACTCACAGATTTCTCATGTATGAAATGTAGATTGGCATGTAGGATGTGAGGGAAGAAGGTTGTTAATTAGGAGACTAGTCGGGGAGGGCACAGACATAAGGGAGGGTAATGGGGCAAGGTACAAAGTTATACATGTGTGAAAACGGCAGAAGCATCCCTTTATTGTGAACATTGACTAACTACAAAGCAACAATGATTAAAAAAAAAAACTGAAATAAAACCAGCCAGACCTAGAGGCACACACACAGGCTTATGATCCCAACACTTGGTGGGGTTGGGTGACAGAAGGATCAGCAGTCCCATGTCCTTGCTGGTAACACAGCCAGTCCAAGGACAGCCAGGCCTGAATGAGACCCTGTCTCACCACAAAAGAAACAGATGAATGCAGTCTAGTGTTCATCCAAATATTTTCCCAAGTTGCTCTGGAAGAGATTTAGTGGTTCTTCTGCATTATCTCACAGAGACAGAATAGAGCTGTGTCCTTCTCAAGCCTTAGACTTGTATCACACAGTGTCCAACTCTTGAATAAATCAGGGCTTCTAGAACCTTCTCCTCTTTCAATATCCAAACACTGTGGATTTTTTTTTATAATCCCCTGGGCAAGTTGGTTGCTCAAATACTCTTTGAGATGGGAAACAGATTCATAGATAATTACAAATAATTCAGCAAGCAAGGAGTTGTTATGTTGTGTGGTATTTGATTACACTGTGTAAAAATGTATCACTGTGATTGGTTTAATAAAATGCTAGTAATAAAAGGCTAATAGTTATGCAGGAAGTATAGGTAGGAATTCCAGACAGAAAGAGCTCTGGGAAGAAGAAAGAGGGAGTCACCTTCCTGAAACAGAGGAAGCAGGACATGCAGGATGAGATGAAAAGCCCCAAGCCATGTGGCAGCACATGAATGAATAGAAATGGGTTAGTATAAGTTATAAGAGCTAATTAGAAACAAGCCTAAGCTAAGGTCAAGCTTTTATTATTAATAAGAAGTCTAAGAAGAAGAAGAAGAAGAAGAAGAAGAAGAAGAAGAAGAAGAAGAAGAGGAAGAAGAAGAAGAAAGAGAAGAAGAAGAAGAAGAAGAAGAAGAAGAAGAAGAAGAAGAAGAAGAAGAAGAAGAAGAAGAAGAAGAAGAAGAAGTCGTCTCCAGGTCATTATTTGAGAGCTGGCTGTTGGGACAGAGAAAGACTTGCTATATTGATGAATGTTTGCAATTCTACCATAGCAGTGACTTGGAGCACACTTCTTCATTTTCTTACACCGGCAGCCCCCAAACTGTACCTGTAATGAGAGTCTAGGCTGCACTTCCACCAGCAGGGAGTTGAGCCAAGAGTGGGGCTTGGGTGGAGCTCCTCAAACTAAACAATGCACCCCACAAAGTGCTCAGTAAGATCAGCATTTAGGTCTCTGTGCATTCAATTCTGAGGTCTCTGTGGGCCCTGGAAGTGAGAGTGTTTGAAGAGGATGAGTATGACCAAACATGCCATTTGAATTTAGGAAAATGTCACAAGAAAACACAATGTTTGTAAAATATGTATGAACTAAATCATGTCCCACCATCAAAAAAAACCAAAAAAAACAAAAAACAACTGAACTAAAAATAAAGAAATAAAAAACCTAGTGTTTTTCTGATGTTGCACATAGAGGCAAAGAACTAGAAAAACATGCATTGATGCATTTAGTATAAAAAGGGGCACAAAGAAAAAATGTTAGGAGGCTTAAAACTCCTTAGTGTGTGCCCCACCCCCAGGACCCAGAGAAAGTGAGCCAGGTCCATTTCAGCATACTGGACCCCATTGTCTGTCTCTTTCTGTCCCCACCTAATGTCAGGTCCTCTCTACTTACTGACCCTGGGGGGATGTGTGTGTGTGTGGGGGGTGTGTGCCAGCACAACCATCCTTCTCAGGTAAAGCCAGCCTGCTTTCCTTGTAGGAATCTTGGCTCCTTGGCATCTTCAGAGCCTCTTCTATCAAAGCACAGGCTGCTGAGAACTTGGGAGTCACTGAAGCTGTGGTAAGAGCAAATACCTTCCTCTCTTTGAGATGGAGGGGGTACTTAAAGTTGCTGGGAGGGAGTTCTTTATGCTTGGTCTGTGACTGGCTAGTGAAGCAGGAAGAGAGAGGTCATGGAAGGGTATGTACTGTAAGCTTGTGTGAATCTCCAGAGTTCCTTGAGGGTTCTGTATCCTCTTAGAACAATGACCATGTTGTCTGGTAAGAAAACCTGGTTCCTGAAAGGGGAGGAACTGCATACTCTAGAGCCAGACAATAAGTCATCCCCTAGGGAAGGTTGTAATTTAGAAGATGACAACTTTGCTTTCCCATGAGAAATGCAAATTTCCAACCGAGGAGAGAAAGAGTGGTCTAGGCTTGAGTTGTTTTCTTTTGTTCCACAGAAAATGTTGTACCTGTGCCCCCAAAACCACTAGAGACCACCAAGGACCTGGTTTCTGATGCAAACACAGAAGGGTCTTTATATTGTTGGGTTTGTACTTGGTCCACTGCCTGACAGATGAAGGGAAATGCAGTGGCCCCAGGCTCAGGGGTTAGAGGGTTTTTAATGGAAGAAACTACAAGCCAGGAATTACATGCCTTGGCAGTTTCTGGGATTGGGTAGAAGAGAATGGGGCAAGGTGATTTTTCAAAACTATTGGTCTAGACTTTCAGCACTAAACCACATTTGAAACTATTGGGCTAGACTTTTGGCAGGGAACCACACCTACTGACAGGATTATCTGAATATCTTCAAGGGCCATAAACCTCCAACAGGATGTCTGCAGGAGTATCTGGATCTTATTAAGATTTTTTACTGCCCTGTTTCTTAATTTGCTGCTTCTAGGGTATCTTTTTCAGTTGTCATGGCACATTCCTGAGGTTCTTCCTGCAACTAAGTAGAAGCCCTGGCCACCAGGTGATCTAAGATGGTGACCCTTCCCTAAGACAGAGTATGTAAAGTCAAGTCTAAACCTTTATATTGCCTTCATTTCCCTTTTTCACAAGTTTCAATACAGGATTCAACCATGAGTCCTACCTGTCCAGAGGTTCAAGGGTATTGGGACCTAAGAACCATCAGCTAACAGATTTTTGTAGGGTAGCATCATCACTATCTATTGTGATTCTTAAGGCCCTGTAGTTCTAATCTTTGAGTACAACCAGATGGTGAACTTATATAACACCTCTTTGGATCTGCACAGAGAAGTTCAAATGTCTTATCTTATTGCAGAACCATTTCAGTTAATAAATTTATCTGTTGACAACTCTAAATGTGTTTTCCTGGTATGTCAATGAGCTTTATAGTTGACTATCTTGCCCCTATGCCAGGGAGTTTCCTTTTGACCCAGCATTTCAGCCTTATTCTGGACAGGGAACATGGGATAATGTAATCTCTCCTGGGACTCCTTTGAGCTGGCACTGGGGCATTGTTGTCAGGGCCCCCCAAAAGGTTCAAAGGCTGGTCATAGGCTGGACAATGGGGCATTTGTCAGCAGCATGTGGCCATCTGACCCAGCTGTAGAGACAGGGAACAATCACATTGGTTGGATTTAGCAAATCCAGAACTCATAATCATCTGGAGCAATGTGGTCAGCAACTGAAGCATGGAGGTGTCTGCCAGCCAAGTGGAAACCTGTTGAGACAAATTTAAACTAGGAACAGAAGTTAAAATTTATGAACTTATTTGGAACCCTTAGGCCCATATTCTTAGTAACTGGTTAGAGCAGGAGTCCCAAGACTAGGAGAAAGAAAAAAATACAATCCTTAGGAATGGATAAGTGGGGTAAATTTAAGCTGTACTTATCTGGAGTCCTTCCAACCCCTGTGAAGTGGATCCAGGATTTATGACTCTTTTAATTCTCTGAGGCCTAGACTGTTTTATAAAATGATATAAAAGTTTTAGATACCTTAGTATTACCAAGCTGTATCAAAATCCACATCATAGACAAAGCAGGTGATGGGCATCTGTAAAACAGCAGAAGTGGACGCCTACATTTGAGTCCTAGCAAGAACTACAGATTTGGGTTAAAAATATGTGCATTTTCCTTCTATCCAGAGAGCCAGGTATACATTGAACAGAGATATTTTTTTTGGCTGAATGAGAAGCACTTTTAAGTTTATATTTAGATGACAACCAAAATCCATCTAAAATGTTGAGCTTGTGACTGAACAGTAAGTAGTCATTGTTCTACCAGCTTATCAGAACTCTATTAAATGTTAAGCTCTGAAATGTTACATCATTGAAGGGGAGAGCAATTTGAAACATTTCTCATAATGCAAATCATTTATTTATCTCTTTACAACTTGCATTTATATCTTAAATCATTTTCTGAGATCCTCAAAGCTTATAAGCTTTTATATCCTCAGATCTTTATATATCTTAAGACATTTTCTTAAAAATGAGCTAAAAAGCTGGCTATAGTTTTGTAGAAGGATCTGGTTGTCTGATGCTGCCAAGCTGACAAATTTATAGCTAGCCTAGCTGTCAGTACTCAGAGATCTAAGAAGGATAAATTATATTTGAGTGCAGACCAAGCAGCTTCTGATTCTATAAATGAAAAGTACCAGTCCATATCCAGGTCTCCATAGCATCGCAGGCACAAGTATTAGAACAGCATCAATCTTCTTTGGCCATCAGGCCCATAAGGCAGATTTTTTTTAATGTAGAAGAGGGACCCAGGGAAAACTGATCTTAATTTATGCAGGAAAAGGTACAATCAATTTCCAGTATTCTGCTGCATGTCCACAGTCTGGGCCAGATCCTAGTGGCAGGCATTGCATTGGGGCACCTTACCCTGTTGTCAGCATTGCCATACTCCAGGTGGAGAGGTTGTGGTACCCCATTCGTAATCTTCTTTGGAGACCTTGGGTCACTGCTAGGATCTGGAAGTCTGTCTGATATAATAAGCTTTTAAATCAACCTTTTAAATGCCATATTCTTCAGATCTTTGAAGTATGAGGGCTGTCCAAATATGTATGAATAGACAAACTTTGTTTCTAGTTACTTTTTTTAAGCTCAATCCTGAAAACATATGCAAAGGACTGAGTAAAGCTTTTCCCTGTAATTAATTACATCAGTACTTAGCATGACTACAATTAAAAAAACTTGATCATTTATAAGATGACTATTTACTTATGTTCTCCAACAGTCTACAGTAAGTAGCCTTACAAATAATGAGTTTAAATTAAAGCTCTTCTAGTATCATATATGGGTTCAGTAAAGAAACCAAAACAAAATATCAATATAAAACATTTATATGACTCAGTTTATCCAAAAAGCTTAAGCTTAACAAATTTAGCAAAGACAAGGAGGCTAGGCATACATTCTTAAGCCTGAATAGACCTTGAGTAAGGACAAGCATTCTCCAAGTCACTGGTTCTTAACTTTCTTAATGCTATTTCATAACTGCAGTTTTGCCATTGTTGAATCTCATTATAAACATCTGACATACAGGTGGTACTAGGCTACCCCTGTAAAAAGGTTTTTCAACCCCCAAAGGGTTGAGACTCATGGAGTCATAGGCTTCTCCAAGGCCTTTGCCTAGATCATTGTCTTGTTACATCACAAGAAAAGAATATCCCAGCTTCTGGTGACTATCACCTGGGTGACACTTAGATTACAAAGTTTAGCTGCCAAAGCAAGGTGCATTCTTGTGTATAAATGCATTGGGGTGAAGCTTTAATATTTATCAAATACCTTATTTATTAAACACATGTCGCCATCTATTTAAATTCTCTAGAAGCTTGCTGTTGAACATTTGGCAAAGACATAAGTACTTAGGTGTAAATCTCTAAGTTTGCTTTTTGTTAATCTGAATAGATCTTTGTAACTTTAGTAAAAGATGGCTGCCAGCCACATGGTTGCCTACATCATGATGAGGTCACCAGCTCAAATTTAGGAAAACCACGTGGTTGCTGTTTAAAACACGTTTTTGTAAACAATAGTTTCTTACACACATATGCACGGTTGGATCCAAGTTACATATACATACGTACATTTAAAGCTAGCTTACATTCACACACATCGTTAAATCCAAGTCACATACATGTCCATATATACATATATATACATATATATCCATTTGTTAATCATAAACAGTTTACAGAATCATCAGCTAATTTTGAAATTAAAACCAACCATAATTAACATTTAAATTCAGTATTTGTAGGTATAAGAAACCACAACAGAGCCAGGCGGTGGTGGTGCATGCCTTTAATCCCAGTACTCGGGAGGCAGAGCCAGGAGGATCTCTGTGAGTTCGAGGCCAGCCTGGTCTACAAAGCCAGTTCCAGGAAAGACCCAAAGCTACACAAGAGAAACCCTGTATCGAAAAACAACAAAAACCAAAAAAAAAAAAAAAAAACAAAAACCCAAAAAATGTTAAAAAGAAACCACAACAAACATAGTTCATATCCCCTCTGACCTTCTACAATCTTCCATAAAAGAAACCACAACATAGTTCACATCACATCCCCCCTGACCTTCTACAACCTTCCATGTACCCTCAGTCTGTGCCTTTGACTCCTCAGACATTTACTTCAGACAAATTTTTCTCTTCCTTTTTCAAACACAAAAACTCTTACCAAAATCTTTATTGTGATTTCCCTCAGTAGTCTAGAATATATTGTAAAGCTACAATATTTTAAACAAGAGTGGAAATAAATGCATATACCATAGCAAGAATAACTCTAAATTTGCATCAACTCTGTACTGGCATGCAGAATCTACTGGATCTGAACGATCAAGGCAGCCCTGGCTACAGCATTATAACATAGCTACCATAGCTTAGCAACCAAAGCAGTGACATTCCATACTGCCCTTGGCGCCAAACCTCAGACAGATTTGGTGGCAGCCCCAGGGAAGGCCTTGGGAGCCCCATCCATCAGCATGGGAGAGGAAGGGGACAGCACAAAGCATGGGGACAAAGGATGGTTGTTAACCCCAGATTCTCAAGTGCATGAGAACGGCAGCTGGGGAGGGACTCTGTGCCCTCCCCGTGCCACTCCAAAGCTGTGACCCCATTGGGGCAGTTCTCTATCAGCTCCAAGTCCCACAGCATGTCTGGGTCAAGTGCTCCCAGCTACTCCAGGCCCCTACTGCTCCATACTGCTCCCCCTCAAAGGAGGGGGCCACGGCTGTCCTGGCCACGCCCACCTGACTGGCCACACCACAGCTGTGTGCTCCCCTGCTTGCTGCTGCCTGTGCTCCTGGTCAGAGAGCAAGAAAGCAATGGAAGAGTATCTTAGTCTGCTCCAGTTCAACCAAAAGGGCCCCCTCTGTCCCTTCTCCTGGTGATCCAGCCCCAAAGGCTGTCCACAGGGTCACAAATCACACACAAGTGCAGGCATAAACCATGCATACTGTGGCCACACTTCCCACACATTCACACATTCATATAGGACATTCCTACGGAAAGGCAAACAAATTTCCCAAGGAAACAGTGTTAGTTGACCACAAATAGATGAAGGGGTCTCCACCCCCAATACAGATCTGAGGCCCCCTGTTCTCAACCAAACAGTGTGTGTGTGGGGGGGGGGGCAGGAGTGGTTATTCTTATTCTCTATGTTTGCCATTCCCACCTATCACTCTCCTACTTAACTATTGGCCATTCAGCTTTTTATTAGATCAATCAGGTGTATTAGGCAGGCAAAGAGAAACAGCAACACACCTTTATAATTAAACATATACAGAATAAACAAATGTAACACAGCTTTACTCAGTTAAAGTAATATTCCACATCATAGATACATATAACACATCTTTGCCTAGTTAAACTAATATTCCACAACAAAATGTGCATGCAGAGTAGCACCCTTGAGTTTTAATAATCCCAAGGGCGTTTTCCTTTTGCACTTTGGTGTGAGATGTGACTACTGTCCCCTTTCCTTGTGGAGAGTGAACCAGGAGTGCTGGCTTAGGTCAGGGCCTAAGGAGGGGCTAGACAGGAAGTCCTGGGAACGAATGAGGACCTGAGACTGTGCATAGAAGAGGGAGGGGCCGCAGCTTCTAACTGGGCAGAAAGGAAACCGCTCCCTTCTGGGCAGCACCTCCTTGTATAAGGACTCACACATTCAGGTACATCCTCCTCTTTTCATCTGTATTGGATTCCTAGAGTCAAACTGGTTTCTGTAAGATTTTTCTTCAGGATTCTATTTTTCCCTTCTGTAACTTAATTAGATTTTGCTTATCTTCTCATGATTCCCACCTTCCATTCTAATAGATCTTTATATGCCTGAACTACATCTATGTGTGGAATTGAGGGAATTTATGAGAGAACCTATGTGCATAATAAAAATCAGTAGTTGTCACCAGAAGTGGAGGCACATGTCCTTATGTCCAACAGTTGGAATGCACAGGCAGGTGGATGTCTGTGAGTTCCAGGCCAGTCTGCTCAACATAGTGGGTTCCAGGCCACACAAAGCTACATAGCAAGACCCTGTCTCAAAAAGCATAAAGAAAAGTAATAAAAGTAAAGTATAAATAAATAATCTGTAGATGTGATTAGTATTCTCAAGCCTCAGTCAGAATGATGTCTGACCCTCATGTATGTTACCCTAACCATTCAGAAGCCATTGTTCACCTCAGCTGTCCTGATATTACTAAGAACTGGTACATTAATATGAATATGAAATTAAGTAGCAGTGCACAGGAACTGGGGATGGTGAAGATGTTTAGAGCACTTGTTGCTCTTGCACAGGACCTAGGTTTAGTTCTCAGCATGGAGGCTCAGCAACATCCTAACTACAGTTCCAGGGGATCCCTCCTCAGAACTTTGTGGGCACCAGACCGATGTGTGGTACATTTACGTACATGAGGCAAAACACTCATTTACAAAGCTGCAATTTTTCAGGGTTTTTACAAAAGCTTGTAATCATTATTTTCCAAACTAATTGTAAATGATATGGGATGGCAATATCAAATAAGATACTGAAATTTCTACTTCAATTTCTGCCAGATGGCAGACCATGATGAACTCTGCCATGGTGGAACTAAAGCTCATCATGTCAGTGAAATGGTCATTCCTTTAGTTGTAATTTAATGTGTGTGCTGCACAGCAGTTTTATGAAGAACAGTTGACATGTCAGGGCAGAGCTTTGTCAGTGAGATGTGGCCCAGCGCTTCCCACTCATTTTGTGACTCTGTTGTAAACTGACACCAACATCAACAATGATGTTCTGAAGAACATCATTGATTCAGAAACTTAGCTCAAATGTTAGCAGATTGAATTCTGACCATAAATGACAACAGAGAGATGGGTGTGTCCATAATCATGGGTGTTTGGGTGGCTGAGGTGGGAAGAAAGCTGGAGACCAGAACTCAGTTAGCCCTGGAAAGAGAGAGAAAAGAAAAACAAAAGCACTTTATCTCTTCCATAAAAAGAAAGAAATAAATGAACAAAAACAAAACAACAACAACAACAGGCCCCTCACACACAACCATAACTCAAAGAGGTTAAATATTCCTCCAGGAAACGACACATTCAGTGCTGAAGGAACTCTCATCCTTGCAACGTTCCTGCTCTGGAAGAGGCTGTACAACCTGAGGTTCACTCTCTTGGGCACAAGGGACTGCCAGAAGCTCACATTCCAGGACAAGGGAGTGTGAGCCAGGTTGGTACCAGCATCCTGCAGACCCATTTTCTTTCTCTTCTGTACCTACCCCAACAGCAGGTTCTGTCTGCCCCAACAGCAGGTCCTATTTAATGCTCTGGGATGAATCAGAGTTAATGGTTCAACCCACCCTCTCAGGTAAACCTGGATAGTTTCTGGCCCTCCTAGTATCTTTGGCTCCTTGGCATCTCCACAGCCTCTTCTCCCAAAGTATACGCTGCTGAGGAACTAGATGCTGCAGGAGTCTGGTGAGAGCAAATGCTTTTGTCTGTTTGGAGGTTTTGGAGCGGTTAGGAATGCTGACTTATGCTTGGTCAATAACAAAGTTCCTCAAGCCTGGGATTAGTCCTTAGGGCCACAAAGATGAAGTTTGATCTTGGTAGCTCTGTGAACTGTCAAATTATGATTGGTCTAAGTCTGGCTGGTGAGGCAGGGGAAGAGGGGTTTGTGTAGATCTCCAGAGCCCTTTGAGTATCTCACACCTTCTTAGAGACCTGACTCTAAAACCTGAAACTGACGAATGATCTCTACACAGAGAAGAATGAAATTTGATCTCATACTGAAGATACAACCCAACTAAAAATGGACTAGAGGCAAATTTCAGATCCCACAGTTGGAGTGCTGAAAGAGCAGAAGCCCCAGAAGCCCTGATCACTCTTGTCACAATGACTGGTTCATTTATTCTTTTTATTTTTATTTTATTAATATGGATGTTTCCATATATATATATGAACACCATGTGTGTTCCTGGTGCCTACAAAGATAAAGAGGGTGACAGATTCCCTGGAACTGGAGTTACAGAAGGCTGTAGGTTATCATGTGGGTCCTGGGAACTGAACCTGGGTCCTCTGGAGAGGAGCCAGTGCTCTTCACTGCTGAGTTATCCCTTCAGTGTCATGACTTGATTTTGAAAGTCTAATTTTAGTTTACGTCTATGTATGTGTGTCTTTGTGTGTGTATGTGCACATGTGCACTTTGTTGGAGGTACCTGTACATTCTAGAAAAGGGTGTCCTAGCCCCTGAGTCTGCAGTCTGGGTCGTTGTGAACTCTATGACATACATTCTGGGAATGGAACTTGAGCCTTCTGCAAGAGCAACAGGTGCTCATAACCACGGAGTCTCTCCCCAGCTCCTGCAATGACTGCTATCAAAAAGATAAAAGATCAATGTTGTCCAGGATGTGGAGTAAAGGGTTCCCAGTACAGCATGGGAGAAAGTGTGAATTAAAGTGGATATCTTGGAAAACATGGTGCCATCTCAAGAAGTGAGAAACACTACTAGACATGGAAAAGGAAAGTGAAATCTTTATGCCAGAGAGACAGATGCATGTTACTGGTTGCTGCTGCATTTTTGAAAAAGTCAAAATATGAAATCAACCTAAGATACACAGAGGGATGAGAGATACAGAAGATGGACTACACACACACACAGTAAACTGATATGGTGTCTTAAAAGGAAGGAAACATAGTCATCTGTGAACATGTGGAAGAACCTGAATGACAGTATGTCATGTAAAATAAGCCAGGCACAGAAAGCCAGTCCTGTGTGAATTCACCTACATGAGGAATAAAAAACCTGATATGATGTAGAAGTTAGGGTAGCAGTGAGCAGGGAGTGGGCTTGTGGGAGCTGTTACTGAAAGACTATAACATGTCTGCCAGGTAAGAGGAGCATTGCAGAACAGGGTGCCTACAGCAAACAGCACTATGTTCTACTTTGAAAGCTACCAAAATGAGACTTCCTGTTTGTGGTGCTCAAGGTAGAAGCTAGGGAGGAGGACTCGCTGGGCAAGTGCTCTGCTTTTGAACTCTGTCTCAAGTCCTCTGATTATTTTTTATTTGGAGAACGAGTTTTGCTTAGTTACTCAGGCTGGCCTTGAACTTACTCTATTCCAAGCTGGCTATGAACTTGTGAACTTTCTGCCTCTGCCTCCTGGGTACTGGGATTACAGGATGCACCACCAGACCTAGTTCTAGAAGTGGGTGTTTAGTGTTCTTCACACAATATTGACAACTTTATTATTTTTGTATGAAGTAATCCACATGTCAATTAACTTGATTTAGCCATCTAATGATATGTACATGTTTCATAGTGTGTGTTCTGTACTCTGAACCCACAGCATTTATATTAGTTAAAATTGAAAGAAAGAAGGAAGGAAACAAGGGAAAGAATGCAGGCAGGCAAGGGCTGGAGAGATAACTCAGCAATTCTGAACACTGGCTGCTCTTCTAGAGGAGCTGGGGTCCATTGCCAGCACCCACAGGGCAGCTCACAGCCATCTGTCCCTGTAGTTCAGATATTCTGATGTCATCTTCTGGCCTTCACAGGTAAGCATGTGGTTCACAGACATACACACAATTTAAAAAATCCATATAAAAAATTAAAAACACTACCACACACACAGTTCCCTACATATGTCCAAAGAGCTAAAAATCAACAGTGCAAAAGGTATCCTGAGCATCCACATTAAGGTGGCCAAGACAGCACAAGAGACTCACATATATTCAGTCCCCTAGAGAAAAATGAGTTCAATGGAGGTGAGTTATCCCACAACAGTGGACAGGCATGGAAAGTTGCATTTACTTGATATTGGCCAAGTCACTGAAAGGCCCCATCTTATCCTCCCACATCTCTACAACTCCTCTCCTGTAGGCTGTCTCTCCTGTCATTTTGTGTGTGAGAGTGCCCCCTAGTGTCCACAGAGCAAAGTCAGCTGCAGTTCAAAACACCTCAGACAGAAACTTAGACTCAGAAAATGAATTTGTTGTTGGTGGTGATGTTTTCCACTCACACTATTAATCGGTATTAATTTTTACCGAATAAGGGTTTTAACTATGATATTACCACCCACGAGATGTCCTTGACCATGGGAACCTCTCTGTACTCTCTCTTCTCCCCGTCCCACTCCTGCTCCTCTTCCCACATAGTCTCCCTTGTACTTTAGTACCTTTTAGAGTCTGTGTTCTGCTTCTGAGAGTAAACACACAATGTTTGTCTTTCTGTATCACTCCACTTATTATAATGCTCAGTTCCTCCCATTTTCCTGCAATGATGCATTCATCCTTATGGATGACTAAACACTCAGTGTAGACTGAGGATGTAGTAAGCTGGATTGTTTACATGTGTGTAACAATGTATTCTGATTGTATATACCTCCCCTCCCTTTGTCCATTCCTTGCTCTTTCCTGCTTTATCTTCTCTCTCTCGTTAATTAATTAATTGTGACCCACTGGGTCTAGTGCATGCTGCCTGTTGGAGAATGGGTGGCCTTGTTGACTTGATCTTGGGCATGTACCGACACCACAGAGAGGTCATGACTGGGTGGCCTTGTCAGGTCGAAATCACAGCATTTCTTGGTCCTCCTCCCCATCCTCCCACTTTTACAACATTTTCAAGAATTTATTTTTTTGGTTTCACGTGTATGTGTGTTTTGCCGAGGTGTGTGCTTGGTGCCCACGGAGGTCAGGAGAGGATTCTAATCCCTGGACCTGGAGTTGCAGAGGGTAGTGAGCTGCAGGTCAGTACAGTGAAGCAAACCGAGTCCTCCAGAAGAACAGCAAATTTTCTTAGACACAACCTATTTCTCCAGCCTCCAGCTCTCAGCTCTGACATTCCTCACGTACTGTCTTCTACACGGTTCCCAGATCTTGACAGGCCGGGCCAGATTTATGTTCCGTTGAAGGAAGAGCTCTCAGTAGTCAAATATTCCCAACACTTGGAGCAGTGATGGGTCTCTGTACTAACCACTGCCCACTGCAGAGAGAAGCTCTTTAGGACAAGGTTGGGTGTAGCAGTAATCCGAGTATATAACCATCACGGGAAAGTTGTGTTTAAAATAATTCTTATCTTTATTTTTGTATGTATGCATTGCTGCTTTGCCTGCATGCCTGTCTTTGCACCACATGTCTGAGCCATCATGTGGATGCAGGGTATTGCACATGGGTCCTCTGGAATAGTGCCAGTGCTCTTAACTGCACAGGCATCTCTCCAGCCCTGTTGGGTTCGGCTGACATCAGCACTCACTGTCCTAGTGTGGAAGGATGGCTGCTTTTCCTGCAGTCTGTCATGTTGAACAGGGAAAGGGATGCTCTACTGCAAGATGAAGTTTCCCTGATTCTGAGGACTAGTCTAAGGATAGATGGAAATCAGGAAGGTAACTTTGGAAAATAAATTAATTAAGTATCCTATAAAGAAACCAAACAGGACTATTAAGGCTACATTACTAGAATTAAAAAAAAAATTTGGAAATGTCTGATACCAGACTGAGTAGACAGAAGAACAAACCTGTAAATTGAAGTAAAGACCATTGAAACCACTAAGCCTGGGAGCATGCAAAGGGACTGAAGAAAACACACTGAGCCCAACATTGTGTGGATTTGGAGAGGTTAGGAATGCTGACTTATGCTTGGTCAATAACAGAGTTCCTCACCTGGGATGAGCCCTTAGGGCCACAAAGATGAAGTTTAATTCTGGTAGTGTCAAATTATGATTGGTCTATGTCTGGCTGGTGAGGCAGGGGAAAAGGGGTTTGTGTAGATCTCCAGAGCCCTTTTAGGATCTCACACCCACTTAGAGACCTGACCCTAAAACCTGAAACTGACCAATGATCTCTACACAGAGAAGAATGAAATTTGATCTCATACTGAAGATATAACCCAACTAAAAATAGACTAGAGGTAAATTTCAGATCCCTCAGTTGGAGTGCTGAAAGAGCAGAAGCCCCAGAAGCCCTGATCACTCTTGTCACAATGACTGGTTCATTTATTCTTTTTATTTTATTTTATTAATATGGATGTTTTCCATATATATGTATATATCCATGATATATATATATATATATATATATATATATATATATATATATATATATATATATCATGTGTGTTCCTTGTGCCTACAAAGATAAAGAGGGTGACAGATTCCCTGGAACCGGAGTTATAGAAGGCTGTATGTTTTCATGTGGGTCCTGGGAACTGAACCTGGGTCCTCTGGAGAGGAGCCAGTGCTCTTCACTGCTGAGTTATCCCTTCAGTGTCATGACTTGATTTTGAAAGTCTAATTTTAGTTTACGTCTATGTATGTGTGTCTTTGTGTGTGTATGTGCACATGTGCACATTGGTGGAGGTACCTGTACATGCTAGAAGAGGGTGTTTTATCCCCTGAGTCTGCAGTCTGGGCAGTTGTGAACTCTATGACATACATTCTGGGAATGGAACTTGAGCCTTCTGCAAGAGCAACAGGTGCTCATAACCACGGAGTCTCTCCCCAGCTCCTGCAATGACTGCTATCACAAAGATAAAAGACCAATGTTGTCCAGGATGTGAAGTAAAGGGTTCCCAGTACAGCATGGGAGAAAGTGTGAATTAAAGTGGATATCTTGGAAAACATGGTGCCATCTCAAGAAGTGAGAAACACTACTAGACATGGAAAAGGAAAGTGAAATCTTTATGCCAGAGAGACAGATGCATGTCACTGGTTGTTGCTGCATTTTTGAAAAAGTCAAAATATGAAATCAACCTAAGATACACAGAGGGATGAGAGATACAGAAGATGGAGTACACACACACACAGTAAACTGATATGGTGTCTTAAAAGGAAGGAAACATAGTCATCTGTGAACATGTGGAAGAACCTGAATGACAGTATGTCATGTAAAAAAAGCCAGGCACAGAAAGCCAGTCCTGTGTGAATTCACCTACACGAGGAATAAAAAAAACCCTGATATGATGTAGAAGTTAGGGTATCAGTGAGCAGGGAGTGGGCTTGTGGGAGCTGTTACTGAAAGACTATAACATGTCGGCCAGGTAAGGGGAGCATTGCAGAACAGGGTGCCTACAGCAAACAGCACTATGTTCTACTTTGAAAGCTACCAAAATGAGACTTCCTGTTTGTGGTGCTCAAGGTAGAAGCTAGGGAGGAGGACTCGCTGGGCAAGTGCTCTGCTTTTGAACTCTGTCTCAAGTCCTCTGATTATTTTTTATTTGGAGAACGAGTTTTGCTTAGTTACTCAGGCTGGCCTTGAACTTACTCTATTCCAAGCTGGCTATGAACTTGTGAACTTTCTGCCTCTGCCTCCTGGGTACTGGGATTACAGGATGCACCACCAGACCTAGCTCTAGAAGGGGTGTTTAGTGTTCTTCACACAATATTGACAACTTTATTATTTTTGTATGAAGTAATCCACATGTCAATTAACTTGATTTAGCCATCTAATGATATGTACATGTTTCATAGTGTGTGTTCTGTACTCTGAACCCACAGCATTTATATTAGTTAAAATTGAAAGAAAGAAGGAAGGAAACAAGGGAAGGAATGAAGGCAGGCAAGGGCTGGAGAGATAACTCAGCAATTCTGAACACTGGCTGCTCTTCTAGAGGAGCTGGGGTCCATTGCCAGCACCCACAGGGCAGCTCACAGCCATCTATCCCTGTAGTTCAGATATTCTGATGTCATCTTCTGGCCTCCACAGGCAAGCATGTGGTTCACAGACATACACACAATTTAAAAAATCCATATAAAAAATTTAAAACACCACCACACACACAGTACCCTACATATGTCCAAAGAGCTAAAAATCAACAGTGCAAAAAGTATCCTGAGCGTCCACATTAATGTGACCAGGACAGCACAAGAGACTCACACAAATTCAGTCCCCTAGAGAAAAATGAGTTCAATGGAGGTGAGTTATCCCACAACAGTGGTCAGGCATGGAAAGTTGCATTTACTTGATATTGGCCAAGTCACTGAAAGGCCCCATCTTATTATCCTCCCACATCTCTACAACTCCTCTCCTGTAGGCTGTCTCTCCTGTCATTTTGTGTGTGAGAGTGCCCCCTAGTTTCCAAACAGCAAAGTTAGCTGCAGTTCAAAACACTTCAGGCAGAAAGTTAGACTCAGAAAATTAATTTGTTGTTGGTGGTGATGTTTTCCACTCACACTATTAATCGGTATTAATTTTACCGAATAAGGGTTTTAACTATGATATTACCACCCACGAGATGTCCTTGACCATGGGAACCTCTCTGTACTCTCTCTTCTCCCCGTCCTACTCCTGCTCCTCTTCCCACATAGTCTCCCTTGTACTTTAGTACCTTTTAGAGTCTGTGTTCTGCTTCTGAGAGTAAACACACAATGTTTGTCTTTCTGTATCACTCCACTTATTATAATGCTCAGTTCCTCCCATTTTCCTGCAATGATGCATTTCATTCATCCTTATGGATGACTAAACCCTCAGTGTAGACTGAGGATGTAGTAATTTGGATTGTTTACATGTGTGTAACAATGTATTCTGATTGTATATACCTCCCCTCCCTTTGTCCATTCCTTGCTCTTTCCTGCCTTATCTTCTCTCTCTCTCATTAAATAATTAATTGTGACCCACTGGGTCTAGTGCATGCTGCCTGTTGGAGAATGGGTGGCCTTGTTGACTTCATCTTGGGCGTGTACCGACACCACAGAGAGGTCATGACTGGGTGGCCTTGTCAGGTCCAAACCACAGCATTTCCTGGTCCTCCTCCCCTTCCTCCCACTTTTACAACATTTTCAAGAATTTATTTAGTTTGGTTTTATATGTATGTGTGTTTTGCCAAGGTGTGTGCTTGGTGCCCACGGAGGTCAGGAGAGGATTCTAATCCCTGGACCTGGAGTTGCAGAGGGTAGTGAGCTGCCAGGTCAGTACAGTGAAGCAAACCCGAGTCCTCCAGAAGAACAGCAAATTCTCTTAGACCCAACCTATTTCTCCAGCCTCCAGCTCTCAGCTCTGACATTCCTCACGTACTGTCTTCTACACGGTTCCCAGATCTTGACAGGCCGGGCCAGATGTATGTTCCGTTTAAGGAAGAGCTCTCAGTAGTCAAATATTCCCGGCACTTGGAGCAGTGATGGGTCTCTGTACTAACCACTGCCCACTGCAGAGAGAAGCTCTTTAGGACAAGGTTGGGTGTAGCAGTAATCCGAGTATATAACCATCAAGGGAGAGTTGTGTTTAAAATAATTCTTATCTTTATTTATTTGTTTGTATGTATTGGTGCTTTGCCTGCATGCCTGTCTTTGCACCACATGTCTGAGCCACCATGTGGATGCAGGGTATTGCACATGGGTCCTCTGGAAGAGCGCCAGTGCTCTTAACTGCACAGGCATCTCTGCAGCCCTGTTGGGTTCTGCTGACATCAGCACTCACTGTCCTAGTGTGGAAGGAGGGCTGCTTTTCCTGGAGTCTGTCATGCTGAACAGGGAAAGGGAAGCGCTACTGCAAGATGAAGTTACCCTGATTCTGAGGACCAGTCTAAGGATAGATGGAAGTCAGGAAGGTAACTTTGGAAAATAAATTAATTAAGTATCCTATAAAGAAACCAAACAGGATTATTAAGGCTACACTACTAGAATTTTAAAAAATATTTGGAAATGTCTGATACCAGACTGAGTAGACAGAAGAACAAACCTGTAAATTGAAGTAAAGACCATTGAAACCACTTAGCCTGGGAGCATGCAAAGGGACTGAAGAAAACACACCGAGCCCAACATTGTGTGAATCACCATCACCCAAACTAGCATGGTAATTGTTTCTGTCCCCAAACCCTGAAGTCACAGAAGAGTGGAGAAATTATTTGAAGAAATAATGGCTGGAAACACTGCAGTGTTGGTGAAAGATGTGAATAGACAAATGTTCACAGAACCCTCTAGTCAACTCAAGTGTTCAAGGAACATTCTCTGGAGTAGACTGCATGCTAAGCCAGGACATTTGAAAGACTCATCTATGGAAACTAATAGCATGTCATAGTGGGAAGAAACTAGGAAGCAGCCCAGAGGGAAAATCAGGAGCACAGAAGGTCCTGGGATGGGACAGAGCAACTCCTGAACAATGGCACAAACAAGACTTCATTTGATTAGAAAATAATGTCCCGCCAGGCGGTGGTGGCGCACGCCTTTAATCCCAGCACTAGGGAGGCAGAGCCAGGTGGATCTCTGTGAGTTCGAGGCCAGCCTGGACTACCAAGGGAGTCCCAGGAAAGGCGCAAAGCTACACAGAGAAACCCTGTCTCGAAAAACCAAAAAAAAAAAAAAAAAAAAAAAAAAAAAAGAAAGAAAGAAAGAAAGAAAGAAAGAAAGAAAGAAAGGAAATAATGTCCCAAGAAATGAGAAGAGAAAATCAAGACACCAGAATATAAAAGTCACACCAGGAGGGAGATTTAGAGTGGGGGACACCTACATTACAGGAGAAAGGGGCTGTGCTGTGCCTCCTGGAGAATGGATCCCAACCACTGTAGGGAATGAATATCATGGGATATGCTCACACTCAGTGAGTCAAGCCAGTCCCAGACAGACAAATCTCAGACATTTCCTCTCAGTTGTGGTTCCAAAAGTGTATAGATGATATATCCATAAAACCACATGTGTGTATAAGATGAACTTGGAGGTGAAATTGTATAAGGGGACACAGTAGACAGCTGAGATGGGGACATCACAGAAAGGTCAGTCAGGAGAACATACTCAGTGGAGTATTCTCTTATGTTAAATGTGCTTGTGTAGGTGCCGGAGAGTTGGCTCAGTGCCTACAAGCAATTGTTCCTCTTGCAGAGGACTTGGATCTGATTCCCAGCACTCATAGAGGGTTCACAACCATTAAGAAGTCCAGTCTCAGGGATCCAACTCCCTTCTCCGACTTCTATGAGCACCAGGCACACTGATGGTACACATACATCCATGCAGGCAAGACACTCATACACACAATGTAATAACATAAGTAAGAGTACAGACTTTTAAAGTTCCATTAATAAACAGGGTAATGAGTGAAGAATAGGCACAATGAAGTTTCCTTCTCTCTCTGTCTCTCCCTTTCTTTCTTTTATTTGTTTGTTTTTTTCATGATAGGGTATCTGTGTAACATCCCTGGATGTCCTGGAACTCACTTTGTAGACCAGGCAGGTCTTAAACTCACAGTGATCCACCTGACTATGCCTTCCAAATTCTGAGATTAAAGCCATGCAGCACCATTGCCTAGCATAATGAAGTTTCTTAATTGCAGACAATTAGAAAAAATTATATGAAGTCATCACAACAAATTTGACAAGTTCACAAGTTATTGTATTCTGTTCAAAATGGGTCCAAAAATAATTAACAAAACATCACATCTGACCTTTACACTTACTCATGGGGAGAAGCTCAGATGATTGTGCTGTGTGTCTTGTAAAGCAGAGCTGGTTCTCACTGGTTAGGTCCTACTGTAATGGCTCTGTCTGTTTTACAGGAAAGAATATCATCTGGGACACGGAGTGATTGGAAAATGAGCATCAGAGTAGATCAAGAAATGGACTATGCAGAAGTGGTTCTATCTGTAGGAGAAATCACACTTGGAGAGAAGAATAGGAAGTTAATGAAAGATGCTCAACCAAGAAGAAGAGAAGCCCAAAATATGTCACAGGCTGTGTGTACTCTGCTGAATTCTGGAGGGGGCGTAGTCAAGGCTCACCTTAAGAATTCCAATTACAGCTTGACCAGAGATGGAATAGGGCTGGATTTGGAAAATTCTTTTGGTGATATTCTTGCATTTCCTCATAAATACCTACACTATATGCAGAAGAAAGACTACTTTTTAATTTTTGTGGAACCATGGACCGGGGATGTCTTTGGTCATTGTGTCCTCACCTTGAAAACTAATTTTTATATGAGAAGCTTTTCATTCTCAGATGAACTGAAAATGCCTGATACAGTGCGTTTCCTCAAAATCATAAAGAATTCTGAACTGAAATCATGTTTATGACAAAGTTTGCTTGGAAAATTGGACTCTGATGAAATTCTTGCCACATTTTTTAACAAGGAAGAGTTGACTTACAGGGAGACATTCTGTTTCACTAAATCCAAACTTGCTGAAGTTAAAATGTCCCCTAAAGAAAAGATTATAGAGATTCTCCCTAAAACTGTGTCTGCATTTGCAAACACTGACGGGGGATATTTGTTCATTGGCTTAGATGGGGACAACCAGCAAATCATTGGTTTTGAAGCAGAGAGGAGCGATCTTGATCATCTAAAGAGTGAAATAGAGAAGTGCATCCAACAGCTGCCTGTCACTCACTTCTGTGAGGAGCAGGAGAAGATAAAGTACACATGCAAATTCATCCCAGTCCACAGACCTGGAGCTGTGTGTTCCTATGTCTGTGCACTGAGAGTGGAGAGATTCTGCTGTGCTGTGTTCTCTGCAGATCCCGATTCCTGGCATGTGGAAGACAGCTGTGTGAAGAGGTTTACTGCAGAGGAATGGGTCAAGCGCCAGATGGACACCCCACCAGGTTGAGGAAGGGGGATTAACAATCATTTTACATTTGGCTCAGGGTGTTGGAATGCTTTCTGGGATTTGGGCAACATCAAAACTCCTCATGTCTCAACAGCTAATTTACTGATCTCTTCTAGATGCAATCCAGAGTTCAAATCTTGCTGTTTTTTTTTCTTCTATCCACTTAGCAGATTCTCTATGGAAAGTATGTTAGCTGTTTCCATTGACACTATGAGCTATTTCCTTCTCAATGACCAAGTGTGATACAGCCTGCTTCTCCAGTGGCCAGGACTGAAGTAGGAAGAAGAAGGGGCCAGGCCTCATAATTCCCTTCAAGGGTCTTCCCACCTCCCACAGGAGGTTAAGATGAGATCCTTGCCTAGTTGCAGGCCAAGGGCAAAACACAGCCCAACTTTTTGTAAGGAACAGTGGAAGTGATCCCCAGACCTAGCCTCACTGGCATGCCCATTTCCATCAGAGAGCTGATCAGCAGAGCCTTTCATGCACACTGTCCTATCTGCATTCTGAACTTCTGCGCATCCACCCAGAGTCTATGTCTATCTTGCTTGTTCAAATCTCTCCTACTGCAAAGGCTTCTGTAGCCCATCCCAGGTACCCACAGCACTGATCTCATTTCTCATGGTCAAATTTCTCTGTCAACAATCTTTCATACAGTGACAAATACATTAGAAAATGAAGCTAGGAAAAGAGAATGTTCCTATCTTGGGGCATTTTGATGTGCTAGCCCACCATGTATTGTCTCCATTGCTTTGGAGCCTGTGGTAACCTGTGTTCATTTCACAAAATCGACCATCTGATCTGCTCCTTTGTCCTCCTTTACTACTTTATTCCCATTCCCCATTCTTCCTTAAAACCTCCTGCCTCCTCTTACATTCGTATACAAAATAGAACCATAATTTTTTTCTCAGAGAGAAAAATGCTGGCATTTTATCTCCTTTAGAATAGGAACACCTCAGTTGAAATGAGCATTAGAAACATACAGTCTAAAAATGTGATCTTCCTCATCGCTTTACAAACTCACTTTTTTTTTTAACCAACCTTCATTCCTTCTGGATTTAACTGCTTTTAAAAGCAACCAAATCTGCAGATATTTCTCAGGTGATGGACGCTTGCCTAGCATTCAAGAAGCCCTGGCATCAATCGCCTCTCTTTTGTAAAATCATAAAACTGGGCATGGTGGTGCACTTGTGGCCCATGGTCCACATAGTGGGTATGTCAAGAGCATGGTCTATGTGAATCCCTGTTTCAATTTTAAAAGGCACAAAGTTAAACAGACCTACTTAGTTATTAGTACATTCAATTACTATTAGTGCCCTTTTTGCTGTTAGGTTTTTTGTAAGTACAGTGTAGAGCATTTCAGTATCATCAAAGCTTAATTTGGAGATTGTATTGGACCCCAAAATCTAACCTGAATATCTATCTAACCCCATTTTCTCTTAGGGAAACACAGTTCAACTGAGACTTACTACACATTGCACTAGTTCGTGAACAGTATGGCCTGGGTGAAATTTAAAGTTACTATTTCTCTTCTCAGGTTTTTCTAGGCGTAAAGATAAATGGACCCTTCAGTCAAGCATCCCACCCCTCTGTCCCTGGAGATGGTGCGCTGATGACATTCCAGGGATTCAGCAACAGAGTGATCACCTCTCAGGTAATTTCACTCTGGCTCCCTGTGTTGGTTGTTATGACTATGTTCAAGCCTCCTTGCTTGAACAGGGCTCAGTGTTGAAATCTATCTCCATGGTTCCTGCACTGGGATTGATGTTCGTTTTCAGGTCCCTAGATTAACTTTGTCTCAAACAGAAGCCAGCCCACACCATTATTCCAGCACACGCCTGTGCACAACAGCGAGATAGCACCAGTCTACATATAACATTCTGACACAGGAGGACAGACAAAATGGACTTTCTCTCCAATGCTCACCTTCCAAATAGAAGGCAACTGTGTCCCTTCAAATTCCTGTAGTGGATACAAGATTTTCAAGAACCATGAGTTTACACTCTGGCTGTAATTGCCAGTCTATGCTCACCAGGGAAGCCTGGCCTGCCTTGTGGTCTCCTCTGAGGCATCCTCTCCTCATCCCTGGAGCTCCAGGAATGTGCTCTGCTCCCTCCTTTGCTCTGTGGAGCCTTCCTTTTTCTCCATGCTTTCCCCAGTCTCATCACCTCTTTGGTGCTTCCTGATGTCTGACTTTTCCCGTCTTCAGCATTAGGTCTGTCCCTTGCTCTCCTGATTCTTCTCATTCATGGACTTGCCCACAGCAAGCTTCTGATGCACCATGTTATGGAAAAGGCAGGGGTGTGAGTGTGTAGTCCCTTCCAAGGCAGAGCCTGAGTTTCTCAGTCTCCCTTACACCTGCCGCCCTCCTATTCTTGAATTATTGTTTGGTATCTGTGTGTTCACCTTCTGGGTTGTGAGGCAGTATGGGACTTACTAGCTGCTTGATGATGGCTCACACAGTACATTCCTGGCATTTCCCTTTTTAATTTGTATATTTATTTATTTTTTCTAGTGCTGTCTAGAAAAGTGACATGCTCTCCAGAAGCCCTCTTCATGGAATTCTTCTCAGAACATGAAAGATATGTGGAGTTAGTTCGTACAGAGTTGGGCTCACTTCGTCAAGGAACACTGGTCGTCTCTAAGAGCTGGGCTTTGGGTATTGACTTGCCAGAGAAGCAAGAAGTCATCTTGGATGTGCTTCATATTTCTCAGGACAGTCTCCTGACCCTGCACAGCTTTATCCGGGGAGATGAGGAGTTGGAAGGCGACAGCACTGTTCTGACAGATCTAGGTGCTAAGTTAAAGAACTATTGTAAACAAACTGCGCTAACTTTAAAGCAGATGCTGGTAAACCTTGGTGGTTACACCGGGAACATAGGTTTTGCGATAAAGATAACATACTTGGGTCATAGGGCAGTGTCTCTATATGATTCTAGTTCGATAATAAGTTACCCCAGAAACTATTATTTGACAACCAAGACAGCAAGGGACCTAGTGAAGGCTCTTGCTCAAGGCTTAGGGGCAGCGTACCAAGGTAAAACTGTACTGATCAGTTTACCACTGAAATTTTAAATACGTGAAATCAGATACTTTACTTTTCAAGGAATGTCCTAAATCATGTTTGAGACTGCTTGACATGAAAAATGGACTATGATACAATGATATTTCTCGTTACGTAGCGGATAATGTTCTATGATTCTATAAAAATGTGGAAAATGCTTCTTAGAAAAACTTCACAAGGTAGTGAACAAATTCTAGGAAAGGGATTGGCCACTAGAGAAGGCAACAGTAAAACGCGCTTTAAAAATGTGTCCCTGAGCCGGGGATGTGGGCCATGCCTTTAATTCCAGCACTTGGAGAAAAGCTGGTCATTTTAGTCTACATACCAGGGCTGTGAAGAGAGGCCATGCCTCAAAATAAATAAATAAGTAAATAATGAAAGGACAAAAACGTGTCCAATCTGCGTAGTCATCCTTCTTGCCAAGGAAATGCATGATGCCTTTAATCATGGAAGACACTCTTCCTAGAGATGTTAGTGAAGAAAATGATGAAGAAGGCAGTATAAGGCAACATTTTGTCATAGTGTTGCTGCTCAGGCATGTGTTATTGCTGTTAAATCTGTGATTTTTATGTGCCAACCTCAGGAATGACTTTCCACGGGTCCAAATCACAAAGGCAAGGCTCATATTATGCGCAAAATAAATGGAGACTGCTTACAGCAGCATATATTAAATACGGCAAGTTTCCAAAAAGGTCAAAGACACATAGAACAGGAATAAAATTGTTCATTCTGTCTTAAACAAAAACAATGTTTCTGTTGATTAAAGACTTTAGAATCTCAAGAGGTGTCAGGAATTAGATCATAAACTTACTCTCTATGGAGCTAAAGCATGTGCCCTAGTTTCTATTTGTAACATTGTTCCTTTTTGAAATCTTGTTCACATGGTTTTACAAGGTGGATATTATTCCTTTATGGTTCGATGTGTGTATGTTTTATATTCGAATTGTAGTATTGTTTGTGCTTTAGATTAATACCTGTAAAGGTATTTACAGCATTGAGTTTATACTCATGTATTACGCAATAATTTGAAATGTTGATGTTTCCTTCATAAAGGAAGTGATGTTCTCCTTGTACATCTTCCTTTGTGAAGGATCAAGTTTCTCAACATTTGGATCCTAGAGGTGATTAGATATGTAGTGGTAACCTGTTGTAACTTTTGATGGAGCTCATCAAAAGACGGGACGGTTGACCATCGCGAGAATTCCTACATCACGGGCTTTGGGCTGGGGACTCATAGATGCCAGTCATCCTAAGCCATGTTTTCTGTTTCATCTGTTTCTTAATCAATACAATTTTTTGTTCAAATTTACTTCATTTGTCATCTATTTTTTCTTAGATCTTCATTTTTCTGACTACAATTCTGCTTACATCTTTCTTTCACGAAGCTTCATTGTTATACCTGGAAAGTTATACTTAAAAAACGTTTGGGTGCCAACAAAATGTTCTGCCATTTTTTTATGTTTCTATACTAAGTGATCATTTCAAAACATCACCGATGTCTTTTAAATAATTATTTTTTCCCCAGAATAATATGACCAGGCTTTAGATTTTAGTGGTTTTGATTACTTGGGATTATGGTTTTCCAAACTGTGGCTCAGAGTTTTGAAGACCAAGGAAGTAAGAGGACATGTTAGCATGGCGCCATGGTTTGGTCTTTTCCTCTCATTTTAATATAAAGAATGAATAGGGCCAGCCAGATTGCTCAGTGGGTAAAGGAGCTTACAGTCAAGCCTGATGATTGAATTTGATTCCTGAGACTCACATGGTATAAGGAGAACATTGACTCCTCCAAATTGTTCTCTAGCCTCGGTGTATGCCATGGCACACACATGGGTATTTGAATACACACTCAAATGGAAAAAAAAATAGATGTATTTTAAAAAAGAAATAGGTTCAAATGTGGTGGTGCACAGCTGCAATTCTGGCACCTAGGAGATAAAAGTGGGATTGGATTTCAAGGCCAGGCTTAGCTACATAATGAGTTTGAGGCTAGAATGTGCTGTATAGAACACACACACACACACACAAACGAACCCATAAAAATTACTCAAACAAAACAAAGAGAATAGGGTTGGAATATGCTGAAAACCCCACCACCTTACTTTGTCATACATTAAAGTAGAATCCTTGGAAATCCTTCCACTGATGAGTGGAAACTGAAAACATACCTCGCAGAAGTAGGGAAGAGAATTGAGTCTATAGAATCTCGGAGTATAGGGAAGAAGGATAGAAAAAGGATGGGTGTGGAGTACGGAGACCTTGTGGGGAAGAAGTTCTCGTTTTCTGTAGCACTTATGGCTGCACTGAACTGTTTAGTAAGCATTTCAAAATAGCCGGGTACAAGAGGATTTTGAAGGTTCCAACCTGAGGTTCAAAGTGATGAAAAAGATAAATACTGATCATTATACATTATATTCATACATTGAAATATCACATTATACCCCAAATTGTGCAGTTATTGTATGTCAGTTAAGCATAAAAGCATACAGGGAGTGGTGGCCTTGAATCTAAGCACAGGGGGCAGAGGCAGATAGACCTCTGAGTTCCAGGCCAGCCTGATCCAAAAAGTGAGTTCCAGGACAGCTGGGACAACATGGAGAGACCCTGTCTCAAATAAATAAAATAATCAATAAAAAGAATAAAAGCACACAACTTTCACCTCAGCGGATTAGAGACAGAGGAAAGTGCATCTCTGTGAGTTCAAGCCACTGTGGCCATCCAGGAGTCCCTAGTAAAACCTTGTCTCAAAAATAAATTTTAAAAAAGTTGGGAGACGTGCAAGTTTTCATAAGATATATGGTTAGTTTAATAGAACTTTTTAGGCTAAGCATTAAGAGCTTTTAAAATCAGCCATGGGAACTGTTCCCTGAAACAGAGCTCTCCAGCACCCAATTGGACTAAGAGGTGGGTCTTTATCCTCATACCAGAACTCCCCAGCCCCTAGGCTCTAGGCCCAGGGACTCAACCCTGTGCCCCCACACCAACACCCATTTTAGTCCCCCTTACAGGCCAGTAGGAAGGCAGACCTCCTGCAGATAGGTCAGACTACCACCATCCCCTATCAGACCCTGAAACCCAAAAGCCCCACCTACCCCAAATCCCACCCACCCTCCAAAACTACTGTTTCATGAGACATAGCCTGCCAGCACCCCACTGGACTAAGAGGTGAGTCATGTCTAGGTGAGGCACAGGGGCACAACCCTGCACCCCCACACCACCACCAATTGCAGTCCCAGTCTCAAGCCAATAGGCATGCCTCCTTCAGACAGGTTGGACTACCACCATCCCCCACCAGACCCTGTAACCTAAAAGCCCCACCTCCCCCAAATCCCACCCACCCTCCAAGACTCTGCAACTGTTCCCTGAGACAGAGCCTGCCAGCACCCAACTGGACTAAGAGATGAGTCTTTATCCTCATACCAGAACACCCTAGCCCCGAGGCTTTGGGCCCAGGGTCACAATCCTGTGCCCCCACACCACCACCCATTGCAGTCCCAGTCAGCAGGCAGACCTCCTACAGACAGGTCAGACTACCACCATCCCCCATCAGTAACTATAACCCACAAGCCCCACCCCTCCCAACCCACCCATGCACCAAGATTGCAGCTATTCCCTGACACAGAGCCCACAAGCACCAATTGGACTAAGATCTGCTCCCTGAGACAAAGAGTCCATCAGCACCAATTAGACCAAAAGCTCCCACTGGACCAAGAGTATCAATCAGGCCAAGAGTGACTCCCTCAGACACAGACACTGCTTGCACCAAGTGGAGAAAAAGATGGGTGGACACCAGTGGAGACAATAAAGAAGACACAAACTGAGGGAATACTGGAAATGGAAAATCTGAGTAAATGAACAGAAACTACAGATGCAAGCATAACCAACAAAATGCAAGAGATGGAAGAGAGAATCTCTGGCATTGAAGATACGGTAGAGGAAATAGATTCAGCAGTCAAAGAAAACACTAAAGCAAACAAAGTCATGACCCAAAATGTCCAGGAAATTTGGGACAACATGAAAAGACCAAACCTAAGGATAATAGGGATAGAAGAAGGAGAAGAATACCAACTCAAAGGCACAGAAAATATATTCAACAAAATCAGAGAAGAAAACTTTCCCAATCTAAAGAAGGAAATGCGTATAAAGACACAGAAGGTTACAGAACACCAAATAGACTGGATTAAAAAAAAAGTCCCCTTGCCACATAATAATCAAACCACAAAACATACAGAATAAAGAAAAAAATATTAAGAGCTACAAAGGGAAAAGGCCAAGTAACATATAAAGGCAGACCCATAAGAATAATACCTGACTTCTCAATGGGGACTCTAAAAGCCAGATGGTCCTGGACAGATGTTATGCGGACACTAAGAGACCATGGATGCCAACCCAGACTATTATACCCAGCAAAATTCTCAATCAACATAGACGGAGTAAACAAAATATTCCATGATAACACCAGATTTAAACAGTATCTTTACATGAACCCAGCCCTATAGAAAGCACTAGAAGGAAAAAATCCATCCTAAGGAAGTACACCCATGAAAACACAGGCAATAGATAGTCCGACACCAACAATTACCAAAGAAGGGAAACATACAACACTACCACCAAAAAATAACAGGAATTAACAATCGCTTATCATTAATATCCATTAATATCAATGATCTCAATTCACCTATAAAAAGATACAGGCTAACGGAATGGATACAAAAACAAGATTCATGTTTCCGCTGAATACAAGAAACACACCTCAACTTCAAAGACAGACACTACCTCAGAATAAAAGACTGGGAAAAGACTTTCCAATCAAATGTATTTAGGAAGCAAGCTCGTGTAGCTATCCTAATATCTAATAAAATAGACTTCAAACTAAAATCAATCGAAAGAAATCGGGAAGGACATTACATATTAATCACAGGGAAAATATGACAAGATGAAGTCTCAATTCTGAATATTTATGTCCAAATAAAAGGGCAACTTCATTTGCAAAAGAAACATTACTAAAGCTTAAATCACACATTAAACCCCATGCACTAGTAGTGGGAGACTTCAACACCCTGCTCTCACCAATGGACAGGTCTGCCAGACAGAAACTTAACAGAGGAATAAGGGAACTAACAGACATTATGACTCAAATAGACTTAATAGATATCTACATAATATTCCACCCTAACACAAAAGAATATACCTTTTTCTCAGCACTCCATGGAACCTTCTCCAAAATTGACCACATGCTTGGTCACAAAACAATTCTCAACAGACACAAAAAATATTGAAATACCCTCCTGTATCTTTATCAGACCACCATGGCTTAAAGTTAGATTTCAACAACAACAAAAAGTACAGAAAGCCTACAGTCTCATGGAAACTGAATAATGCCCAATTGAATCACCAATGGGTCAAGGAAGAAATAAAGAAAGTAGTTAAAGTCTTCCTAATTCAGTGAAAATGAATGTACAACATACCCAAACTAATGGAACACTATGAAAGCAGTGCCAAGAGGAAAATTCATAGCACTAAATGCCCACAAAAAGAAGTTGGAGAAATATCACACTAGAGACTTAACAGCACAACTGAAAGCTCTAGAACAAGAAGAAGCAAACTCACCCAGGAGAAACAGATGCTAGGAAATAATCAAATTCAGGGCTGAAATCAATAAAATAGAAACAAAGAGAACAATACAAAGAATCAATGAAACAAAGAGTTGGTTCTTTGAGAAAATCAACAAGATAGACAAGCCCTTATTCAAATTAACCAAAAAGCTGAGAGAGCATCCAAATTAACAAAATCAGAAATGAAAAGGGAGACATAACAACAGACAATGAAGAAATCCAGAGAATCATCAAGTTATACTTCAAAAACCTGTACTCCACACAATTGGAAAATCTGAAAGAAATGGATGATTTTCTTGATAGTTACCACACACCAAAGTTAAATCAAGACCAGATAAACTATCCAAATAAACCAATAAACCCTAAGGAAATAGAAAAGGTCATTAAAATTCTCCCAACCAAAGAAAGCCCAGGACCAGATGGTCTCAGTGCAAAATTTAACCAGATTTTTAAAGAAGAGTTAATACCAATACTCTTGAAATTGTTCCACACCATAGAAACAGAAGGAACATTACCAAACTCTTTTTATGAGGCTACAGTTACCCTGATACCCAAACCACACAAAGATGCAACAAAGAGAATTACAGACCAGTCTCCTTCATGAACATCGATGCAAAAATACTCAACAGAATACTGGCTAACCGAATTCAGGAACACATCAAAAAAATAATCCACCATGACCAAGCAGGCTTCTCCCAGGGATGCATGAATGGTTCATCATATGAATATCTGTCAATGTAATACACCATATAAACAAACTGAAAAAAAAAAAAAACATGATCATCTCATTAGATGCTGAAAAAGCCTTTGACAAAATCCAACACCCCTTCATGATAAAGTTTCTAGAGAGATCAGGAATACAAGGAACATACGTAAATATAATGAAGGCAATTTGCAGCAAGCCAACAGCAAACATCAAATTAAATAGAGAGAAACTCAAACCAATTCCACTAAAATCAGGCACAAGACAAAGCTTTCCACCCTCTTCATACTTATTCAACATAGTACTTGAAGTTCTATCTAGAGCAATAAGACAACATAAGGAGATCAAGGGGATACAAACTGGAAAGGAAGAAGTCAAACTGTCACCATTTGTAGATGATATGATGGTAGACATAAGAGACGCCCAAAATTCTACCAGGGAACTCCTACAGCTGACAAAGCCCTTCAGTAAGGTATCAGGATACAAGATTAACTCAAAAAAAAATCAGTAGCCCTCCTATATAAAATAATTAATGGGCTGAGAAAGAAATCAGAGAAACATCGCCCTTTATAATAGTCACAAATAATATAAAATACCTTGGGGCAACTCTAACTAAGCAAGTGAAAGACCTGTATGATAAGAATTTTAAGTCTTTGAAGAAAGAATTTGAAGAAGATGTCAGAAAAATGGAAAGATCTCCCATGCTGGTGCATAGGTAGAATTAACATAGTAAAATGGCAACCTTACCAAAAGCAATCTACAGATTCAATGCAATCCCCATCAAAATCCCAATACAATTCTTCACAGAACTGGAAAGAACAATACTCAACTTCATATGGAAAAACAAAAATGCTAGGATAGCTAAAAGAATCCTGTATAACAAAGCAACCTCTGGAGGCATCACCATCCCTGACCTCAAGCTCTACTATAGAGCTATGGTAACAAAAACAGTTTGGTACTGGCATAAAAACCGACACGTGGAACAATGGAATAGAATTGAAGACCCTGCCATTAATCCACACACCTATGAACATATGATTTTCAACAAAGAAGCCAAAACTGTACCATGGTAAAAAAGAAAGCATCTTCAACAAATAGTGCTGGCATAACTGGATGTCAACATGCAGAAGATTGCAAAGAGATTCTTATCTGTCGCCATGCACAAAACTCAAGTCCAAGTGCATCAAAACCTCAACATGAATCCAGTTAAACTGAATTTGATAGAAGAGAAAGTAGGAAGTAGTCTTGAACACATTGGCATAGGAGACCACTTCCTAAATAAAAACCAGTAGCACAGACACTGAGAGCAACAATTGATAAATGGGACCTCCTGAAACTTAGAAGCTTGTGTAGAGCAAAGGACACAGTCAATAAGACCAAACAGAATGGGGAAAGAAATTCACCAAGCCCACATCTGACAGAGTGCTGATCTCCAAAATATATAAAGAACTCAAAAAGCTAGACTTCAAAATACTGAACAATCTAATTTTTTAAAAAAAGGGCTATAAAGCTTAACAGAGATTCTCAACAGAAGAATCTCAAATGGCTGAAAGACATTTAAGGAATTACTCAACATCCTTACTCATCAGGAAAATGCAAATCAAAACAACTCTGAGATACCATCTTACACTTGTCAGAATGGCTGTTATAAAAACACTGAAGACAGCTTATGTTGGAGAGGTTGTGGAGCAAGGGGAACACTTCTGCACTGCTGGTGGGAATGCAAACTGGTACAGCCACTCTGGAAATCAGGATGGAGGATTTTCAGAAAATTGAGAAAAGTCTGTAGCTAGAGAGTTTCTGGAGAGTTTCTCTCCAGCACCCGTCAAGGCCCGGGCAGTCTTGCAGTCCACTTATAAAATAAACACACAGACACTTATTTTATTTAAACTGTTTGGCCTAATGGCTCAGGCTTCTTGTTATCTAGTTCCTATATCTCAAATTAACCCATATCTATTATTCTATAAGTTGCCATGTGGCTCGTGGCCTACTGGTACCTTACATCTCTCTTTCCATGGTGGCGGCTGGCAGCGCCTCTCTGCCTCAGCCTTCCACCTCCCACAATTCTTCTCCTCCCTTTCCCGCCTACCCTATGCTTCCTGCCTGGCTACTGGCCAATCAGTATTTTATTTATCAATGAATCATAGAAACATATATTTACAGCATACAGGACATCCCACAGCAGAAGTCTTCTTCAAGACATATACCCAAGCAATGCTCAGTCTTACCACAAGTACACATGCTCAACTATGTTCATATCAGCATTATTTGTAATAGCAAAAACCGGGAAACAACCTAGATGCCCCTCAACACAAGAATGGATAAAGAAAATGTGGCACATATACACAGTGGAGTACTACTCAGCAGTAAAGAAAAAATGATATGAAATTTGCAGGCAAATGATTGGAACTAGAAAATATCATCCTGAGTGATGTAACCCAGACTCAGAAAGACAAACATAGTATGTACTCACTCATAAGTGGATACTAGATGTGAGGGAAGGGATGGCAATACTGAAACCCACAGCTCCAGAGAGGGTAGCTAACAGGGAAAGACTCTAGAAGGGACAAATGGATGGCCCAGTGAAGGAGAAGTGGATGAGATTTACATGAGCGGACTAGGAGTGGGGGTGTGGCAGAGAGGAGGAGTGAGGGATGAGAACATAGGGAAATGGGAGGGTTGAGCTGGAACAGGGACAGAGTGGGAAGGCAGGGAGGGAGATACCATGATAGATGAGGACATCATGGGAATAGAAAGAGGTAGGGTGCTAGGGAGGCTCTCAGGAATCCAAAGGACAACTCCACCTTTGATTGCAGGCAGTGGTCTAGACGGTGCCTGGACTGGTCTGCTCTGGTGACCAGTCTAGTGAATACCTTTGTCCAGTGACTGATGGAGGTAGATGCAGAGATCCATGGCCAGGCGCTAGGCTGAGCTCCAGGAATCCAATTAATGAGAGAGAGGAGGGATTCTGCAGGTGGGGAATATGGAGATCATGATGGGAGGACATGCAGAGATGACTGGCCACACTAGTGGAAGCCCACGAACTGTGGACTAGTGGCCGTGGAGCCCCATGGGACTGGACTAGGCCATCTGGATATAGAAGATGCTTGTTTGGCTCAAACTGTTTGGGGGGCACCCAGACAGGGGGATCTGGATCCGTCTCTGGTGCATGGGCAGGCTTCTGGGAGCCCGGTGCTTGTGGTGTGATGCTTTGTGCAGCCTTGGTGCAATGAGGGAGGGGTATGGACCTCCCTAGGCTCAGTGTGTCTGGCTCTGTTGACTCCCCAAGGGAGATCTTGATTTGGGGAATGTGGGGATGTCGTGTGGTTTGGGAGGGAGGGCTGGGGGTGGAAGGAGGGAGGAGGTAGGATCTGTGGGTGGTATGTAGAGTAAGTAGAAATGTTCTTAATAAAGAAAAATGAAAATAAAATAAAATTCAGCCATGAAAAACAGAATGAAGACAAATGCTTAGAGCCAGATGAGACTCCTAGAACCTCAAATCCTGACAGTTTAGTTATTAAAAAATATTATTTTAAAGAGCTATATGTCACCCTTACTGGCCTCTAATACCTATGTAGCTGAGGATGACTGTGGTGATAATTTGTTTGTGCTCTAACAAATAAAGTTTGCCTGAAGATTGGAAGGCAGAGCCAGCTACTTGTTAACTATAGAGGCCTGGCAGTGGTGACTCACACATTTAATCCCAGCACCTTGGAGGAGGAAGCAAGAAGATCAGGAGAGTGGAGACAGTATCCCAGACATACCTTGAGAGGATTCATAGAGACAAGATCTACCCCATTAAGCTGAGGAGTTGGCTAAGTGAGAGGTGGCTGTGGCTTGCTCCTTTGTGTCTCTGACCTTTCAGCATTTATCATGATATCTAGCTCTGGGTTTCTCTTATTAAAATCAATTAGAATTTGAGCTACACTTTACCTTGCCAAAGTTAAAAGTGGAGTGTATCAAAGCTCTCGCTATCTATCTAGGTTTATTTCTTTTTCTCTCTCTTAATTTCTTTCTATTAAAGTTAAAGGGGGAAATGTGAGGTAGAATACAGGAATATAGTGTAAGAAGAAATTTAGAGTAAGAGTAGAATTAGGAGTATTGGGTAAATAGAAACTTAGGGTAAGGAAGAATAAGATGAGCAACAACACAGAGGAGCTATATCCTTCATTTTCCAACTATGGGACTATGAGCTCAAACTGAGAAGAATCAGTACCATGAAAAAATATTATGAAAGAAAATGAGCAGAAAAAAATTGCTATGAAAGCTTTTGGCCTGTGGATAGTTTAGCTTTAAGTTTTGAGCTGCAGGGAAAAAATTTTCCCTGAGGTGAAATAAAACCCAAGTGAAATAAAACTCTTCACTCCACGGACATTGCTACTGTGTGAAAACATTGTACCATCAGAATTAGTTTCCTCTTCATCATGAAGCCAGACTTTAGGGAACAGAAGTTTTGGGAAAAAACTTAGCAATCTCTCTCTCTCAAAAATTGAAAGCTTTTCAGATCTTTCCTTCTCAGATTTTTTTTCTTTTTCTGTAAGGGCATCCTCTCTGCTTGTCCTATCTCCCCTTCAAGGCAATATTTCCCGGGGGCAAAGCCTATGTCTGAGAAAGTGCAGGTGGAAAGCTGAGCAGGGACAGCTTCCCCCCAGGGTAGAGCTGCTGCAGAGGAGGTACAGGCCCTGGGGAGTGGCTGCTGGTGTGGAGTAAGCAGTGAAGGCTCTGAGATCCTTCCAGCAATGAAAAAAGCAGGGTCTCAGTTCCTATCAGTAGCTGCAACATGGGAAAAAAGCTGAGGCAAAATGTGGCCATACAGAACTGGAGACTCAAGCCCCTACCCCCAGAACAGAAAGTCGTGAGCAGAGAAACTGAGCCTTGCCTCAGGCATCAGGGACTCTGCATCTTTAGGTAGGAGACAAATGGGAGCAAGCAGAGGATCTATCTGGGGAAAAACCTTACTGAAAAAGCTTCCATTTCAAGTACTTTCATTTTCTCTCACTGACCTGGTAAGGTGGGAGACAAGTGCACACCGGCAGGTGCGGCCCACTCTGGGGAAAATGTCAGATAAGGAAATACACTTGTCAGCTGCAGCTTAAGGAGAACAGACACCTCCCGGGACAATAAAGCTCACTTGATCTTGATTTTCAGTATGAACACAAACCATGTAAATAGAAACCATGGAGGACCTTTGTAACAGCATGACAATATAGAGAAAGGCAGCTTGGGAAATGTAGTGCTTAAAGTGAGGCAGCATAGTCAAGGAGGCCTGGAGAAAAGGCAGATAGACTGGGACAGACATTTTCAAATGTGCCCTGTAACTTAGCGGCAAAATGCCCAAGGGAATACTGCCAAGTATAACCCAAAATGCTCAAGGTTCCATATCTCTTGTAAACCAACACTTTTCCTCTAGGTTCCCCAAGCACCCAGAGCGGGGCAAGCAGAAAAGCACTGTCCCAAGATCAATTCAGACTGGCCATGCATTCAAATAGGGCCCAGTGAAAGGAAAGCATTTGAACACGCTGATGAAAGTCAGGTAAAGGAAGAAGTCTGGTCTCCCAGGAGATGAACAGCAAGGAAGCCAGACGGGTGTGATCACTCAAGTTTAAACTGAAAGCTTAATCATGGTGTTAATGTGATGTAACTCTGCAGAAAACATCCAGGAAGGTGTGTGTTCCCACCTTGATGAGCATTCTGCTTCATGGGAGGGGAATTAGTGTTGAGTTACTGCCAATTTCTACACAGGAGGGCTGCTCCAGGTATGAGCCCACTTTCCCTAAAGCCCTGCCAGAGATCTTCATCTCCACCCAAAAGGCTGCAAGGAGCCAATTATGGTGTTGGCCTTTGGAGCCTGATGTGGTGTGGGCATTGTGAGCTTGAGGCATGCAGAACACACTCAGTGACCTGCAGGCCAGCCTGGGGTACACATCAAGACCCTGTCTGCCTCACCCTGACTCTAAAATACAAAAGCAAAACCACAACCAAAGAAATCTGGAGCTAAAGCAGCCAGAAGGGAGCAGTTTCCTTTCTGCCCAGTTAGAAGCTGTGTAAGGTGTATTACATTTATTTCTGCTGCCTTAGTTAATGATGTAAAGATGTGTTACATTTGTTTATGCTGCATTTGTTTAATTATGTAAAGATGTGTTGCTGTACACCTTGCCTGCCTGAGGCACATGATTGGTCTAATAAAAAGCTGAATGGCCAATAGCTAGGCAGGAGAGTGACAGGCAGGGTGGGCAGGCAGAGAGAATAAGTAGGAGGAGGAATCTAGGCATGAGAGGGAAGAAGAAAAAGGAGAGAATGAGGGAGACAAAGGGCCACACCTGGGTCCAGAAGCCAGGCAGCCGCCAGTCAGCCACACAGGAGAAGCATTGAAAGTAAGGTGTACACAGAGGGAAAGAAAGGTAAAGCCCTGAGGCAAATGTAGATGAAGAGAAACTGGTTTAGGTATAAGAGCGAGTGGGACACACATAAGCTAAGGCCAAGCATTCATAACAAGTAAGTCTCTGTCTTGATTTAGGAGCTGGTGGGTAGTCCAAAACAAAAAACCTGCACAAACATTTAGATAGGCTAAGGACTAGCCTGAGACATGGATCATTCAGTTCAAGATCACAGCTATGAAAACTGTCTATGGTTCATACCCACTACCTTCAGGCACACAGCCCTGACACAGTCCTTAAAAAATCAGGCAGACACCAGAGCTCACCAAATTCCAAGACTGAAGAAAGCTCACTAAAGTCTTGGAGCCTTACTTCCAATTTACCAGCTAGTTCCTGCTTCTCAAATGGTTTCACTGACTTGGGGGAAATTCTGTAACAAAGGAACTGGGGCATCAGGGTGTCTAGTCAGCTATTTTTGGTGGGAGAGAATATGACATTCAAATGCCCTTAGTTTGTCACAATTGCAGGTTGGTGAGGAAGCACAGAAGGAGGGGACAGGAGAGGAAGGACCTGCTTTCTGTGGAACAAAAGCAAAACAACCCAAGCCTAGACCACTGCTTCTCTCCTGGGTTGGAAATTGGCATCTCTCATGGGAAAGCAAAGTTCTCATCTTCTAAATTACAAGCTTCCCTAGAGGCTGAATTCCTTCTGGCTCTAGAGTGCAGTTCCTCCCATTCCAGGAGCCATGTTTTCTTACCAGGCAACATGGTCAGGTCTCCAAGAGAATAGGGAACCCTCAAGGGACTCTGCAGATTCCCACAAGCCTGCCACACATAGCCCTCCATGACCTCCCTCTTGCTGCCTCACTAGCCAGTCACAGAGCAAGCATAATGGGCTCTCTCACAGCAACTTTAAGCCCTCCCTCCATCTCAGAGAGGAAGGCATTTGCTCTGACCACAGATCCAGTGAGCCCCAAGTCCTCAGCAGCCTGTGCTTTGATAGAAGAAGCTCTGAAGATGCCAAGGAGCCAAGATTGTCTTTACTTGAGAGGGATGGTTTGTGCTGGCAACTCCTCCATCACATATCCCCTCAGTATCAGGAAGTAGACAGGCCCTGGCATTAGGTGGGGACAGAAAGAGACAGACAATGGGGTCGAGGATGCTGCAGTGGACCTGGTTCACTTACTCTGTGTCCTGGAAGCTGAGTTCTTTGAAACTCAGGGCACTGGCAGGATTCCTGTTGTTTCCCTTGTCCAGAGAGTCAGGAAGTGTGATCTGGGCTGGGCACACACCTGTCCAGGCAAGCTTTGGAGAGGAATTGGTTTTGAGGAATCAATATATAGCCAGTGTGAATGCTTGAAAGATGTACTATACTAAAAACCTGTACTGTTACACTTTCTGAAGTAAGATGAAGTGGGCCAAAAACCTCTACTGTAACACTTTCTGAAGTAAGGTGAAGTGTAGGAAACACCTCTACTGTAACACTTTCAGAAGTAAGGTGAAGTATCCAAAACAGCACTACTGTAACGCTTCCTGAAGTAAAGTGAACTATATTAAAAACCTCTACTGTAACACTTTCTGAAGTAAGGTGAACTATACTAAAATCCTCTACTGTAACACTTTTTGAAGTAGACTGAATCTTCACTCAGAAAGTGGGACTCCAGATTAGGCATAAATCACAGCCAAACACACCTGTTTTCACTCAAAGATCCTTTTTTAAGTGGGGGTGGAAAAATTAGGTTACAGTGGCTGTTTTCTGACTTAGGCAGAAAAGTGCAGCAAGTCACCTTGCAGGAGTCATTTTTTGTTTTGAGACAGAGTTTCTCCTTGCAGTTTCAGTGCCTGTCCTGGATCTCCCTCTGTAGACCAGGCTGGCCTTGAACTCACAGAGATCTGCCTAGCTCTGCCTCTCGAGTGCTGGGATTAAAGGCGTGAGTCACCACCACCCAGCATTCATGGGAAACTTTTTGGAGGAGGAAAAGGGAGATTTAGATTTAGATCTGTATTTGAATGGGCTAGGATGCACTGGTGAAGGAGATAGGGGACAATGGAGAATAAAGGAAGGAGAAAAGGAAAAGGGGACAGGAGTATTTGTCCAGGAGGAACAAGGGACATCCTCTGGATAGAGGGCAGACACACATGGCATATAGGCTAATGGTTTATAAAGGTGAAGGGGGGAACCCCGGGTTAGGAGGAGGTGTTTAGTATTATTTCTTCTTCTTTTTTATTAAAAAATATTTTTATTCATTTAAGGACCTAGAAAGAAGCTGCCCCAACACCCATTGCCCCTGTGATTCCCTTTTTAAAAATTACACATCTAGAGTTGGAGGCCAGTCTGGTATACATAGCAAGTTCCAGGTTAGCCAGAAATACATAGTGAGACCCTGTCCCAACAATAAAATAAAACCCAGGAACTAAAAATATGTACAATGACTGAACAATACATGCTTACATGACTTGTGGGTTATTACAGAAATCAGAGAGAAAACTTAAAAAAGTCCCTAGGATCAAATGAAAATAAAAATATGATTTGTCAGAACCTCTGGGTCTGACCAAGGCACATTTAAGGGGAAAGTTTATAGCTGTGAATGCTCATGTCAAAAATCTAAAACCTCAAAAAAAACCCCAAAAAACCTTAAGGTGTACCTCAAGAAAAACTAGAATATTCAAAATGAGAAGCAGTAGGTAGTGAGAAATAAGGAAGAACAGGGTGGACTTTTATGAATGGATACCAAAAGAACATTACAAAGAATCGACCAAGCAATGAATAGGTTCTTTGAAAGAAATAAACAGAAAACCTAAAGACCTCAACCCTACATAAAGGACTATAGGCAACTATTGAATTTGGAGTAGGAGAAAGAGTGTTTTCCAGGGACAAACACATCCATTAGTTACCTAATACAAAATGGTCAGCCCTGAAAACACACATACAAGTAACATTATACAGATTGAACAGAAATATTTAGGAATATGTATGTATGTACACATATGCATGTAACAACAATTAATGAAGAAAGAGGCCATGAATTTGAAAGAGAGTGAGGAGGAGTATGTGGGAGGGTTTGGAGGGAGGAAAGGGAAGGGAAAAATGATGTAAGTATAATCTAAAATGTATAATAAAATTAAAAAACAGAATTGATCAATAACTATCCAACCTAACTGAAACACTCAGAGAAGAAACAAAAATTTAAAAAATAAGAGGTTAAAAGGGAGGTAAAAGTCAGGCATAGTGATGGAGGCCAGCACTCAGGAGGCAAAAACAGGTGGATCTCAGTGAGTCAAGGCATGCCTGCTCTATATAGTGAGTTCCAGGACAACCAGAGCTACATAGTGAGACCCTGACTAAAGAACAACAACAACAACAAAAACAAAAACAAAACAAAGAAACAAACAAAAAAACAAAGAAAAACGGTGACCACAGAGTCCAGTGAAAGGTCCAGTAATGCAGAGTCACTGAAAACTTCTATTTTGTAAACTGGGAAATCTAGAAGCAGGTAAATTCCTCGACACATGAGACCTGCCAAAATTAAACCAAGAGGATGCAAACATCTTAAATAGACCCACCACAAGCAATAAGTTTCAAGTAATAAATAAGAGTATAAAAGTTGAAAAATAACCCAACAGAGAAAAGCCCAGGACTAGATAGAGTCATTTTCAAATTCTACCAAACATTTAAAAAGAGCCAAAACTGTAGCATGAATCTTAATAGTTCTTATTAATAAAATCAAACCTGAGGCCAGTTATTGGAGTGAACACTGGAAGATCAGAGAGACAGAACAAGCCACAGCTAACCTCACCTGGCCAACTTCTCAGCTGATCTTGTTTCTGCAGACTGGAAGCCTCTGTGTCCTCATATCAGAATAGCTCTCAGCTGAACTGTGCTGCTCAAAACCTAAAATCTTAACCAGCCAAGTCCTTCTAGTTTCTGGTTCTCACGCCTTATATACCTTTCTGCTTTCTACCATCACTCCCTGGGATTAAAGGCTTGCTTTCTGGGATTAAAGGTGAGAGTCACCAAGCTTGTCTGTGTCCTCGAACAGATGGATTTATGCCTCTGGAATGCTAGAATTAAAGGCTTGTGCTACCACTGCCTATCCTAAGTATCTAGTGGCTTTTCTGTTCTCTGACCCCAGATAAGTTTATTAGGGTACACAATATTTTGGGTAACACAATACCACCACATAACACTGATGCTCATCAAATGGCATCATGAAATAGAAGGAAATTAGAAATTTACTCTATGAAGTCAGCATTATCCTGATATGGAAACAGGATAAGGACACATTGAAGAAGGGTAACTAAAGACCAGGTTCTCCATTGAAGACAGGTGGGTAGTCTAGTAAAATTCTTAGAAATAAAATTCAGTAACACACTAAGATCATACGCCACGACCAAATGGTTTCTGTCCAGGGATTTGAGCTTGTTCCAACAAGCTCTATTCACAATAGCCACAGTATTCACAAGAGCTAGGAAATGAAACCAGCCTAAAGTCGGTCATAAATAAGCAGATAACAAAAATGTACACATAACAAGTATAATTTTATGCCATTGTAAAGAAGAATGAAATAATGATATTCATAGGAAACGGATAGAATTGTAATTTACTATGTCAGGGAAAACAAGCCAAACTCACAGAAATACAAGTTTCCTATTATATGTAGAAATTAGACTTAAAAAACCATATATTTGTATGTGTGTATGTATATATGTTTGTCTCTCTCTTTCTCTCTCTCTGTCTATCTGAGTAGGACATAGAACTGAATAAAAGACTGTGAGAGGAGAGGAAGAGAGCCTAGAGGAGGGAGGAAATGGAGCTGCAGTGTTGTGCCTGGAATAAGAAAGCAGAGGGTGACAAAAGAGAAGGAGCTGTGGTGGTGTGGGTGGCACCCATGGGAACAATGGGGGAAGGGAACACATGAGGACACACTGACATGTACATGAAGACCCATGAGGAAAACCACTGTTCTGCATGCTAACAAGACATTGCATTTGACAAGAGGTACAATGGCTCAGCACTTGTCACACAAACCTGATGACCTGAGCTGGGTCCCCAAACCTACAAAAACCTGGCTGTAGTGCTTTACATCTGCAGTCAAAGCCTCCTCCTGTGAGGTGCCAGAGAGAGGGAGAAACAGGAGCCCTGCCTGGAAGTTCAGGAGTCAGCTGGCCCTGAGTAATTTACACAGCTAGAAACAAGCCAAACCAAACCAAACCCAAAAGACCATGGGGAGGTGGAACTGCTTTAATGCTGTCCCATCACTGTGGAGGCAGAGGCAGGCAAATCACAGAGAGTTTGAGGCCAGCCTGATCTACATGAGTTCCAGGCCAGCAGGGCTCAACACAGAGAGATCTTGTCTCAAAACAAGCAAATAAAAATCAAGAAAGAACCTGCCCAAAATAAGGTGGATGGCGAATAAAACTCTTGAAAGTTGTCTTCTGACATCTACATGTGTGCTTGTCACATGCATGCCCCCATACAATAATAATAAAAAAAAAGTAAATAGAACATTAAATAATAAAAAATAAAAAGTAAGGTGAAAAACTAAAACCACTGAAATCTAAAAGACAATTCATAGCCCTTTGAAGGATTTCAGGAATCTGTCAAATCTGCATTTATATACCATTAAATAAATAACATAAGAATAAAGAAATACACCTAGCAAAAACATTTACAAAATCTGACAGTATTTCTATATGGAACTTTCTTGTAAGACAGTAGAAAA
Source organism: Peromyscus maniculatus bairdii (assembly GCF_049852395.1). Classification (NCBI taxonomy): domain Eukaryota; kingdom Metazoa; phylum Chordata; class Mammalia; order Rodentia; family Cricetidae; genus Peromyscus; species Peromyscus maniculatus. Next base: position 69,732,966 of record NC_134859.1, on the reverse strand, counting down.
TGTTAATGTTCACTAGAGGAACTCATAAAGATATCAGTTTACTTTGGTAAATCTACCTAAGTTTGCAACAAAATTAGATAAACACCAATAAATAATTGGCTACCCAGGAGAAGTAAACTAAACCTTAAATGTCCTTAAAAACTTAAAACGCTGAAACTGTGTAGTGTTGGAAAGTCAAACCAGCAGGTGCACTTGTGGACCTGTGGACCGGTCACCAGTTTGGGTTTGTTAGATCAAGTAAGGTACCCTTTCCTACTGAGGACTGAGCAACTCAGGAACATAACATTGATGGAAAATACTAGAAGACAACATGATGCAAGTGCCATTCCTTCAGTGAGTCAAGGAGTGTGGAAAATAAGTCAGAACCCCAAAGGTCTGTGATATAAAATGACTATTTGTCTGAAGTTGATGGTGGACAGACATCTACATCCGGGTCCCTCCCTTTCCAGCCTCTGCTCTCCAATTGCTCTTTCAGGCTCTTCTCAGCACTCTCCTGGACCTCTACTGTAGCTTCAGTCTGGGCTCTGCTCCGCCCTGCCCCCTCACCTCTTAGACACTGGTTCAAGGTCCCCAGGTGCAGGGAGGGAGTGGGAGGGAGGACAAGAGAGAATGGGAGGAGAGAAGAGGAAGGGAGGGGGTTTCTTCTGTGCACAGATTCCTTGTCACAAAGCAGCCTCTATATTATCCACGTCTGTGCTTTTGCCTTGGAGACAGCAATCTGCTTTTTTTTTTTTAATTACCTTATTGACAAAATTTTTTTTTCACACAATATATTTGGATGTTTCCCCCTCCCCCATTTCAGGCAAGATCCTTTCAATCTCCCTATGCACCCAACTTTGTTTTTTCTCTCTTTCTCTGTAAAACAAAATAAACACACACAGAGAATTAACTTCTTCATGTTTAATGTTTAAACTGAACTCTGACAGGACAAATGAATAATGAAATTTGGTCCATATAAATAATGGAATTTTTTCAGCCACACGAAAAAGGAAATTATAAAAACTTCAGGAAATTGGTGAGACATAGAAAATACTATGTTCGGTAACCCAGGCTCAGAAAGACAACAGAAGGGAGAAGCTATAGTTCTATGTGTATCAAAGGAGTTTGGCACCGGATGATTTGAGGGGACACAATAAAGACATTTCCTAAATGACCTCCCTATAGTATGGTTATCGTTTTATTGAGAGAGAGAAAACAGCCAGAGGCTTCTGGGGGAGTCCAGAGAAAAGAGAAAAAGAAGTCAACTGAATATGGCCACCAGTCTGGTCATGCCCAAGACTTTCTGCAAGAGAGGAGAAAATAGCAAGGTATAGACCACAGTGAAAATAGCAGGGGAGAGACCACAGTGAGAACATTGGAAAAATAGCAGGGGATAGACCACAGTGAGAGCATTGGGGAAATAGCAGGGGACAGAACACTGTGAGAGCATTGGGGAAATAGCAGTGGATAGACCACTGTGAGAGCATTGGAAAAATAGCAGGGAATAGATCACAGTGAGAGCATTGGGGAAATAGCAGGGGATAGACCACAGTGAGAGCATTGGGGAAATAGCAGCGGATAGACCACTGAGAGAGCATTAGAAAAATAGTAGGGAATAGATCACAGTGAGAGCATTGGGAAAATAGCAGGGGATAGAACACAGTGAGAACTTAGAAGAGCAAGAGCCAACCTAGAACAGTGAGAATATCTAGATTACAAGAAGAGTGAGTAGCTGGGGAGAGGGAAGGGCCAGGAAACTGGTGTGGAGTCTTTGAAATGTTTAATGAGTACTTGTGGGTAGGGACTGAGGGAGCCTGGAGACTGGCATGGGCCTTGATGCTGAAAGGTGCCATTCATACGTGTTAATTGGAGAGCCATATGATTTTGCCAGAAGTAAGGAAATGAATCCTTTGGTTCACAGAAACTGGCTTCACAAATTCCCCAGGAATGCTGGCTTTTATCTAATTGCTGTAAATCCTCCTATAGTCATACATTAAAGCAGAAATCTTGGATATCCTTCCAGTGATGAGTGGAGGCAGAAAACGTACCTCATAGAAGTGGGGAAGAGAATTGAGTCTTAATGTCAGTTAACCATAAAAGCACGCAGGGAGCTGTGGCCCTGAATCCAAGCAGAGAGGCAGAGCAAGACAGAACTCTGAGTTCAGGCCAGCTTGATCCACATTGAGAGATCCAAAACAGTCAGGACTACATAGGGAGACTCTGCCTCGAAGAACTAAAAAAAATTATGAATAAACAGAATTAAAGCACACAACTTACATCTCAGAAGTTTAGAGACGGAGGCAAATGGATCTATCAGAGTCCAGGAACACCTGGGCAAAAACGACTACGTAAAAAGAACTTGAAACAAAAACAAAAATAAATTTTAAAATTTGGGAGACCTGAAAGATTTCCCAGGAAATATGATTAGATTGATAGAAAATTTGAGGCTAAGCATTAAGTGTATTAAAAATTTAGCTATGAAAAAAGAGTAGGACAAATGTTTAAACCCAGATGATTTCCTATAACCTCAAATATTGATGCTTCTTTTTTAATTTGTTTTTTTTTTTCATAGAGTCTCATGTTGCCTGGTCTCTAACTCCAATGTAGCTGAAATCGACTGTGGTGATATTTTGTTTGTGACTCAATCAAAAAACAATGACTGAAATTAAGAGGGCTGATCCAGTCACAAGTTCAGCATTGAGGCCAAGGACTTTTGGCACATAACTCTAATCCAAGACTCTAAAAGATCAGGGTGGGGTTGGACCACACCCTTAATCCCAGCACCAGGGAGGTGGAGACAGGTATATAAGGCAGATGGAGACCGGATCTCAGCTCTTTCAGTGTGAGGTTTCCTAGAGACCGGATCTCATCCTTTCAGCTGAGGACTGGAAAAGATAGGTGAGAGCTGGCTGTGGGTTGCCCCTTGGACTCTCTGAACTTTTGGCATTTGGCGTCTGTGGTATCTGGCTGGGGTTTTTTACTGTTCAAACCATTTAGAACTGGTGCTACAGCTGGTTCCCAGTGTGGGGCAAGAACCCAGGACCCGGACATAAGAGTCTCACTCTGTACCCCAAGAGCTGGCTCTATTCTGAGGCAGCATCTTTGAAGACAGGAGATCAATCAAGGTCCCGGGGTCTACTTGAGACCCAGCTGCAAACATCAGGGCTCTGAGCGGGGCCTAGCCCACAGAATCCTCTGCCACCATGCCCTGTGTGCACTATAAATTTTCCTCTAAACTCAACTACGACATGATCATCTTTGATGGGCTCCAAATCTCCCTCTGCGACTTAAAGAAGCAGATTATGGGCAGAGAAAAGCTGAAAGCTGCCAATAGCGACCTGCGCATCTTCAACGCAGAGACGCAAGAAGAATATACAGATGACAATGCGCCAATTCCTAAGAACTCATCTGTGATTGTCAGAAGAATTCCTAGTGGAGGCGTTAAGTCGGCAAGGAAGACACACGCTCTAAGTGGACCTGGACCGGTGATGGGAACCACACAGGCAACCGATGACTCTTCTGCATCCATTTCTCTGGCCCAGCTTACAGAGACTGCCAATCTGGCTGAAGCCAATGCTTCGGAGGAAGATAAAATCAAAGCGATGATGTGGCAATGTGGCCGAGAATACGACCCAGGCAGTTCCGTGAAGAAACCTCTGGGTCCACCACCTCCATCTTATACCTGTTTTCGTTGTGGTGTCCCTGGTCATCATATTAAGAGTTGCCCAACAAACGGGGATAAGAACCTTGAATCCGGCCGGAGAATCAGAAGGAGCACTGGAATTCCCACCAGTTTTCTGACTGAGGTGAAAGATCCTAACACGAAAGGAGCGATGCTCACCACCTCTGGAAAATACGCAATACCGACCCTAGATGCAGAGGCCTATGCGATCGGGAAGAAAGAGAAGCCACCCTTCTTCCCAGAGAAACCGTCCTTGTCGTCGTCATCTTCAGAAGAAGAAGAAAAAACACCTATCCCGGAGGAGCTCCTGTGCCTCATCTGCAAAGACATCATGGTGGATGCTGCTATCATTCCCTGCTGTGGAAACAGTTACTGTGATGAATGCATTAGGACAGCACTCCTGGAATCAGATGAACATACATGTCCAACATGTCATCAGAACCATGTTTCTCCGGATGCTTTAACTGCCAACAAGTGTTTACGACAGGCTGTTAGTAACTTCGAAAATGGAACTGGCTATAGCAAAGGACCTCGCCAACAGTTCCCTCCACCCCCACCCCCAATACCACCACCAAGACCGCTCCTTCAGAGGAGCCCCCAGCCTCTGGCTCGAACTTTGGTACGGAGACAGCTGGATCCTCTGAGGATCCCAGTGACATCTTCCTCAGCTCTCCCAGCTCCCTCTGTATCTTCGTTAACTTCAAGTCCGGCTCCCTTGGCACCCTCTGTGCCTGGAACTCCATCTTCTGCCCCAGCTCCGGTACCGGTACCGGATTTGACTGCGACAGTGTCTCTCCCAGTCCATTCGGAAGAGTCGGACGGCCCTTTCCGGGATTCGGGTGATAAATTATTACCAGCCGCAGCGCTGGAACCAGAGCATTCTAAGGGAGCCTCCTCAGTTGCCACTGGGGCTCTTACTCAGGAAAAGGGTCACGAGGTGCCTGTCCTTGGAACTGCGTCTCGGTTGGCACAGTCCTCATTGCAGGGACAGTGGGTCCCCACAACTGGTCCGGTAAGAAAAAGTGCTGCTCTTCCAGGTGGTGGACCACCACCAGGCTGGGGACATTTCAACCAGCTTGGCCACCTGGTTTCTCCACCGCAGCAAGTCAGAAGAGGGGAAGGAAGTTGTCACAGGAGCACAGAGCGCGGGCCACAGCACAGCCAAAGATCCCAGAGGGCTCAAGGCCCATCCCTCCCAGGAACTCCAGTCTCTGTGCCTGTTCCTCCTGGTGTACCTCCCCCACACTTCTCTCCTGGCTTCCCTCCTGACCAGCCCCAGCCTTCAGGATACAGTGTCCCCCCTGCAGGGTTTCCACCAGCTCCTGCCACTGTATGGAAACCTTGGGTGTGGTCGTCAGGAGTGCAGACTGCTCACCCAAACACCATGCCTGCAACACCAACCCGGCTTTTGTCCAGGGAAGAATTCTATAGAGAGCAACGACGACTGAGGGAAGAGGAGAAGAAAAAGTCCAGGCTAGACGAGTTTACCAATGGTTTTCTTAAGGCGTTGACGGGGCATGAAAAGATTCAGAGGAAGCCAGGGCACTCCTTTTCCAGGTCTAAATCTCCCTGTACTGGTTCATCAGATTCAAGAAGTTCATACGCTTCTTCCTCAAAGTCAAGATCTGGCTCCACGCGGTCAAGCTCTTCCTCTGGATCCTCCAGCCGCCCACACTCTGGCTTCTATTCGCCATCACCTCGATACCCCAGGAGAGGCAGAGGCGAGAGCCGTCGTCACGGTTCAGGGGCCAGTTCTCGAGGATATCATGGATCTAGGTCAAGGTCCCCTCCATATAGAGGTTCTCGTTCACGGTCAAGATCTCCTCAGAGAAGGTCCACTTGCCATGACATCAAAACCTATTAAGGGCAGAGGGTCCACTTTAGAGACCTCTTTGAGAAACAACGCCCCAGGGAAATGGGAGGGGAATCGCCTACCGATAATGGTACAACAAGTACTACCATGGGTATGCTGTGGGGGCACAGGCTAGACCATCAGCTACCAGAGAAGACTTCTCTCCATAGAGACTTTCACCTCTTAATATCAGAAATTCACCCTTCACAAGAGGGCCCAGAGAAGACTATGCTCCTGGACAACATCATAGACACAGAAACCGAGGCAGCAACTATCCAGGAAAGCCTTCCACGGAGGAGAGATAGTCACAATCCGAAAAGAAACACAAAATCCAAAGTGAAGGAGAGTGGGAACGTTCCAGGAGTCCATGAAGACACAAGCATAAGAGAAAAACGGAAAACGGGGAAAGCATGAGGAGAGTGAGAGCTTCCTGAGTTCTGAGCTGTTAGAGACTTCCAGCCAATCCAGGGAGTTGCTGGGTGTGGATGACACTAAGGCAGATACACCGTTTGTCCTCCCGAGGAGAGACGATGCTACACACCTGTTGGGGATGAACTGACGGAGGCAGAATCCATCACTTTCAAAGCAGTGTCTGAGAAGGACAAGAGAGAAAAAGATAAACCAAAAGGAAAAAGTGACAAGAGCAAAGGGGAAAGGGATATGCCTGCTACAGCCAAGAAGGAAAATGTTTTCAAACCTTCTAAAGGACCCCAAGTGTAGGTGGACGGGGACCGTGAAAACTCTCCTAGGTCTGACGCTCCACTTGAAAAAGCCAAAGAGCGGGCTGCAAAGACTGACTCTATAAAACTCCGATCTTGTAGCTCTATTGGGAGTGATGGCAGGATATGTCCTGTAGACCAATAACTTGGACTGGGTGTCTTGAGGGCAGGATCTGATACTAGCATCTGATACTGTCGATTTTAACAAAAAACATTGTTAAAAGAGGGCAACGGAACATGATCCTATCAGCTTGAGGGATGGAAAAATAAAAATAAAAAGTTTCTAAACATCTCATGACCCCAGTGTTTTGTTTGTTTGTTTGTGTTTTCAGTTTTGCTTATTTCCACTCTTTTCTGATACTTTACACATACGGCAAATTCTGCGGTCAACTTTATATCCCAGGCGGCTGCTTCTCCCATTTAACATTTTGCAAAGCATTGCCACAGTGGTATTGTGCCTAATTCGTCACATCTGCCTTTAGTTCTACCCTTTTCCAATCCTAGCAGTAGAGCTAGATATCAAAAGATCCTTTTTTTTTTTTTAAAGTATCTTGTGTAGCCTGGTCTCTAACTCCTAGGTAGCTGGGGGTGACTGTGGTGATATCTTGTTTGTGCCGCAATCAAAAAGCTTGCCTGAAGATCAGAGGGCTGATCAGTCACAAGTTCAGCATAGAATCCAGGGACTGTTGGTACACACCTCTAATCCAAGAACTCGGGAGGAGGAAGCAGGAAGATCCAGATATCAAGACCACCCTAGCTCTAAGTCATTGAGTCAGTCTAAGAAGAGAGAGAGAGCGGGACAGAGAGAGAGAGAGAGAGGGACAGGGAGAGGGAGAGAGAGAGAGAGAGAGAGAGAGAGAGAGAGAGAGAGAGAGAGAGAGAGGGAGAGGGAGAGGGAGAGGGAGAGGGAGAGGGAAAAGGAGAGGGAGGGGAAGAGGGAGAGGAGAGGGAGAAAGAGAGCCAATGGGTGGGGTTGGGCCACACCCTTAATCCCAGCACCAGGGAGGTGGAGACAGGTATATAAGGCAGATGGAGACCGCATCTCAGCTCTTTCAGTCTGAGGTTTCCTAGAGACCGGATCTCATCCTTTCAGCTGAGGACTGGAAAAGATAGGTGAGAGTTGGCTGTGGGTTGCCCCTTGGACTCTCTGAACTTTTGGCATTTGGCGTCTGTGGTATCTGGCTGGGGTTTTTTACTGTTCAAACCATTTAGAACTGGTGCTACAGCTGGTTCCCAGTGTGGGGCAAGAACCCAGGACCCGGACATAAGAGTCTCACTCTGTACCCCAAGAGCTGGCTCTATTCTGAGGCAGCATCTTTGAAGACAGGAGATCAATCAAGGTCCCGGGGTCTACTTGAGACCCAGCTGCAAACATCAGGGCTCTGAGCGGGGCCTAGCCCACAGAATCCTCTGCCACCATGCCCTGTGTGCACTATAAATTTTCCTCTAAACTCAACTACGACATGATCATCTTTGATGGGCTCCAAATCTCCCTCTGCGACTTAAAGAAGCAGATTATGGGCAGAGAAAAGCTGAAAGCTGCCAATAGCGACCTGCGCATCTTCAACGCAGAGACGCAAGAAGAATATACAGATGACAATGCGCCAATTCCTAAGAACTCATCTGTGATTGTCAGAAGAATTCCTAGTGGAGGCGTTAAGTCGGCAAGGAAGACACACGCTCTAAGTGGACCTGGACCGGTGATGGGAACCACACAGGCAACCGATGACTCTTCTGCATCCATTTCTCTGGCCCAGCTTACAGAGACTGCCAATCTGGCTGAAGCCAATGCTTCGGAGGAAGATAAAATCAAAGCGATGATGTGGCAATGTGGCCGAGAATACGACCCAGGCAGTTCCGTGAAGAAACCTCTGGGTCCACCACCTCCATCTTATACCTGTTTTCGTTGTGGTGTCCCTGGTCATCATATTAAGAGTTGCCCAACAAACGGGGATAAGAACCTTGAATCCGGCCGGAGAATCAGAAGGAGCACTGGAATTCCCACCAGTTTTCTGACTGAGGTGAAAGATCCTAACACGAAAGGAGCGATGCTCACCACCTCTGGAAAATACGCAATACCGACCCTAGATGCAGAGGCCTATGCGATCGGGAAGAAAGAGAAGCCACCCTTCTTCCCAGAGAAACCGTCCTTGTCGTCGTCATCTTCAGAAGAAGAAGAAAAAACACCTATCCCGGAGGAGCTCCTGTGCCTCATCTGCAAAGACATCATGGTGGATGCTGCTATCATTCCCTGCTGTGGAAACAGTTACTGTGATGAATGCATTAGGACAGCACTCCTGGAATCAGATGAACATACATGTCCAACATGTCATCAGAACCATGTTTCTCCGGATGCTTTAACTGCCAACAAGTGTTTACGACAGGCTGTTAGTAACTTCGAAAATGGAACTGGCTATAGCAAAGGACCTCGCCAACAGTTCCCTCCACCCCCACCCCCAATACCACCACCAAGACCGCTCCTTCAGAGGAGCCCCCAGCCTCTGGCTCGAACTTTGGTACGGAGACAGCTGGATCCTCTGAGGATCCCAGTGACATCTTCCTCAGCTCTCCCAGCTCCCTCTGTATCTTCGTTAACTTCAAGTCCGGCTCCCTTGGCACCCTCTGTGCCTGGAACTCCATCTTCTGCCCCAGCTCCGGTACCGGTACCGGATTTGACTGCGACAGTGTCTCTCCCAGTCCATTCGGAAGAGTCAGACGGCCCTTTCCGGGATTCGGGTGATAAATATTACCAGCCGCAGCGCTGGAACCAGAGCATTCTAAGGGAGCCTCCTCAGTTGCCACTGGGGCTCTTACTCAGGAAAAGGGTCACGAGGTGCCTGTCCTTGGAACTGCGTCTCGGTTGGCACAGTCCTCATTGCAGGGACAGTGGGTCCCCACAACTGGTCCGGTAAGAAAAAGTGCCGCTCTTCCAGGTGGTGGACCACCACCAGGCTGGGGACATTTCAACCAGCTTGGCCACCTGGTTTCTCCACCGCAGCAAGTCAGAAGAGGGGAAGGAAGTCGTCACAGGAGCACAGAGCGCGGGCCACAGCACAGCCAAAGATCCCAGAGGGCTCTAGGCCCATCCCTCCCAGGAACTCCAGTCTCTGTGCCTGTTCCTCCTGGTGTACCTCCCCCACACTTCTCTCCTGGCTTCCCTCCTGACCAGCCCCAGCCTTCAGGATACAGTGTCCCCCCTGCAGGGTTTCCACCAGCTCCTGCCACTGTATGGAAACCTTGGGTGTGGTCGTCAGGAGTGCAGACTGCTCACCCAAACACCATGCCTGCAACACCAACCCGGCTTTTGTCCAGGGAAGAATTCTATAGAGAGCAACGACGACTGAGGGAAGAGGAGAAGAAAAAGTCCAGGCTAGACGAGTTTACCAATGGTTTTCTTAAGGCGTTGACGGGGCATGAAAAGATTCAGAGGAAGCCAGGGCACTCCTTTTCCAGGTCTAAATCTCCCTGTACTGGTTCATCAGATTCAAGAAGTTCATACGCTTCTTCCTCAAAGTCAAGATCTGGCTCCACGCGGTCAAGCTCTTCCTCTGGATCCTCCAGCCGCCCACACTCTGGCTTCTATTCGCCATCACCTCGATACCCCAGGAGAGGCAGAGGCGAGAGCCGTCGTCACGGTTCAGGGGCCAGTTCTCGAGGATATCATGGATCTAGGTCAAGGTCCCCTCCATATAGAGGTTCTCGTTCACGGTCAAGATCTCCTCAGAGAAGGTCCACTCGCCATGACATCAAAACCTATTAAGGGCAGAGGGTCCACTTTAGAGACCTCTTTGAGAAACAACGCCCCAGGGAAATGGGAGGGGAATCGCCTACCGATAATGGTACAACAAGTACTACCATGGGTATGCTGTGGGGGCACAGGCTAGACCATCAGCTACCAGAGAAGACTTCTCTCCATAGAGACTTTCACCTCTTAATATCAGAAATTCACCCTTCACAAGAGGGCCCAGAGAAGACTATGCTCCTGGACAACCTCATAGACACAGAAACCGAGGCAGCAACTATCCAGGAAAGCCTTCCACGGAGGAGAGATAGTCACAATCCGAAAAGAAACACAAAATCCAAAGTGAAGGAGAGTGGGAACGTTCCAGGAGTCCATGAAGACACAAGCATAAGAGAAAAACGGAAAACGGGGAAAGCATGAGGAGAGTGAGAGCTTCCTGAGTTCTGAGCTGTTAGAGACTTCCAGCCAATCCAGGGAGTTGTTGGGTGTGGATGACACTAAGGCAGATACACCGTTTGTCCTCCCGAGGAGAGACAATGCTACACACCTGTTGGGGATGAACTGACGGAGGCAGAATCCATCACTTTCAAAGCAGTGTCTGAGAAGGACAAGAGAGGAAAAAGATAAACCAAAAGGAAAAAGTGACAAGAGCAAAGGGGAAAGGGATATGCCTGCTACAGCCAAGAAGGAAAATGTTTTCAAACCTTCTAAAGGACCCCAAGTGTAGGTGGACGGGGACCGTGAAAACTCTCCTAGGTCTGACGCTCCACTTGAAAAAGCCAAAGAGCGGGCTGCAGAGACTGACTCTATAAAACTCCGATCTTGTAGCTCTATTGGGAGTGATGGCAGGATATGTCCTGGAGACCAATAACTTGGACTGGGTGTCTTGAGGGCAGGATCTGATACTAGCATCTGATACTGTCCATTTTAACAAAAAACATTGTTAAAAGAGGGCAATGGAACATGATCCTATCAGCTTGAGGGATGGAAAAATAAAAATAAAAAGTTTCTAAAACATCTCATGACCCCAGTGTTTTGTTTGTTTGTGTTTTCAGTTTTGCTTATTTCCACTCTTTTCTGATACTTTACACATATGGCAAATTCTCCGGTCAACTTTATATCCCAGGCGGCTGCTTCTCCCATTTAACATTTTGCAAAGCATTGCCACATGGTATTGTGCCTAATTCGTCACATCTGCCTTTAGTTCTACCCTTTTCGAATCCTAGCAGTAGAGCTAGATATCAAAAAATCCTTTTTTTTTTTTTTTTTAATGTCTTGTGTAGCCTGGTCTCTAACTCCTAGGTAGCTGGGGGTGACTGTGGTGATATCTTGTTTGTGCCCCAATCAAAAAGCTTGCCTGAAGATCAGAGGGCTGATCAGTCACAAGTTCAGCATAGAATCCAGGGACTGTTGGTACACACCTCTAATCCAAGAACTCGGGAGGAGGAAGCAGGAAGATCCAGATATCAAGACCACCCTAGCTCTAAGTCATTGAGTCAGTCTAAGAAGAGAGAGAGAGCGGGACAGGGAGAGGGAGAGAGAGAGACAGAGAGAGAGAGAGAGAGAGGGGGGGGGGGGGAGGGAGAGGGAAAAGGAGAGGGAGGGGAAGAGGGAGAGGAGAGGGAGAAAGAGAGCCAATGGGTGGGGTTGGGCCACACCCTTAATCCCAGCACCAGGGAGGTGGAGACAGGTATATAAGGCAGATGGAGACCGGATCTCAGCTCTTTCAGTGTGAGGTTTCCTAGAGACCGGATCTCATCCTTTCAGCTGAGGACTGGAAAAGATAGGTGAGAGCTGGATGTGGGTTGCCCCTTGGACTCTCTGAACTTTTGGCATTTGGCGTCTGTGGTATCTGGCTGGGGTTTTTTACTGTTCAAACCATTTAGAACTGGTGCTACAGCTGGTTCCCAGTGTGGGGCAAGAACCCAGGACCCGGACATAAGAGTCTCACTCTGTACCCCAAGAGCTGGCTCTATTCTGAGGCAGCATCTTTGAAGACAGGAGATCAATCAAGGTCCCGGGGTCTACTTGAGACCCAGCTGCAAACATCAGGGCTCTGAGCGGGGCCTAGCCCACAGAATCCTCTGCCACCATGCCCTGTGTGCACTATAAATTTTCCTCTAAACTCAACTACGACATGATCATCTTTGATGGGCTCCAAATCTCCCTCTGCGACTTAAAGAAGCAGATTATGGGCAGAGAAAAGCTGAAAGCTGCCAATAGCGACCTGCGCATCTTCAACGCAGAGACGCAAGAAGAATATACAGATGACAATGCGCCAATTCCTAAGAACTCATCTGTGATTGTCAGAAGAATTCCTAGTGGAGGCGTTAAGTCGGCAAGGAAGACACACGCTCTAAGTGGACCTGGACCGGTGATGGGAACCACACAGGCAACCGATGACTCTTCTGCATCCATTTCTCTGGCCCAGCTTACAGAGACTGCCAATCTGGCTGAAGCCAATGCTTCGGAGGAAGATAAAATCAAAGCGATGATGTGGCAATGTGGCCGAGAATACGACCCAGGCAGTTCCGTGAAGAAACCTCTGGGTCCACCACCTCCATCTTATACCTGTTTTCGTTGTGGTGTCCCTGGTCATCATATTAAGAGTTGCCCAACAAACGGGGATAAGAACCTTGAATCCGGCCGGAGAATCAGAAGGAGCACTGGAATTCCCACCAGTTTTCTGACTGAGGTGAAAGATCCTAACACGAAAGGTGCGATGCTCACCACCTCTGGAAAATACGCAATACCGACCCTAGATGCAGAGGCCTATGCGATCGGGAAGAAAGAGAAGCCACCCTTCTTCCCAGAGAAACCGTCCTTGTCGTCGTCATCTTCAGAAGAAGAAGAAAAAACACCTATCCCGGAGGAGCTCCTGTGCCTCATCTGCAAAGACATCATGGTGGATGCTGCTATCATTCCCTGCTGTGGAAACAGTTACTGTGATGAATGCATTAGGACAGCACTCCCGGAATCAGATGAACATACATGTCCAACATGTCATCAGAACCATGTTTCTCCGGATGCTTTAACTGCCAACAAGTGTTTACGACAGGCTGTTAGTAACTTCGAAAATGGAACTGGCTATAGCAAAGGACCTCGCCAACAGTTCCCTCCACCCCCACCCCCAATACCACCACCAAGACCGCTCCTTCAGAGGAGCCCCCAGCCTCTGGCTCGAACTTTGGTACGGAGACAGCTGGATCCTCTGAGGATCCCAGTGACATCTTCCTCAGCTCTCCCAGCTCCCTCTGTATCTTCGTTAACTTCAAGTCCGGCTCCCTTGGCACCCTCTGTGCCTGGAACTCCATCTTCTGCCCCAGCTCCGGTACCGGTACCGGATTTGACTGCGACAGTGTCTCTCCCAGTCCATTCGGAAGAGTCAGACGGCCCTTTCCGGGATTCGGGTGATAAATATTACCAGCCGCAGCGCTGGAACCAGAGCATTCTAAGGGAGCCTCCTCAGTTGCCACTGGGGCTCTTACTCAGGAAAAGGGTCACGAGGTGCCTGTCCTTGGAACTGCGTCTCGGTTGGCACAGTCCTCATTGCAGGGACAGTGGGTCCCCACAACTGGTCCGGTAAGAAAAAGTGCCGCTCTTCCAGGTGGTGGACCACCACCAGGCTGGGGACATTTCAACCAGCTTGGCCACCTGGTTTCTCCACCGCAGCAAGTCAGAAGAGGGGAAGGAAGTCGTCACAGGAGCACAGAGCGCGGGCCACAGCACAGCCAAAGATCCCAGAGGGCTCTAGGCCCATCCCTCCCAGGAACTCCAGTCTCTGTGCCTGTTCCTCCTGGTGTACCTCCCCCACACTTCTCTCCTGGCTTCCCTCCTGACCAGCCCCAGCCTTCAGGATACAGTGTCCCCCCTGCAGGGTTTCCACCAGCTCCTGCCACTGTATGGAAACCTTGGGTGTGGTCGTCAGGAGTGCAGACTGCTCACCCAAACACCATGCCTGCAACACCAACCCGGCTTTTGTCCAGGGAAGAATTCTATAGAGAGCAACGACGACTGAGGGAAGAGGAGAAGAAAAAGTCCAGGCTAGACGAGTTTACCAATGGTTTTCTTAAGGCGTTGACGGGGCATGAAAAGATTCAGAGGAAGCCAGGGCACTCCTTTTCCAGGTCTAAATCTCCCTGTACTGGTTCATCAGATTCAAGAAGTTCATACGCTTCTTCCTCAAAGTCAAGATCTGGCTCCACGCGGTCAAGCTCTTCCTCTGGATCCTCCAGCCGCCCACACTCTGGCTTCTATTCGCCATCACCTCGATACCCCAGGAGAGGCAGAGGCGAGAGCCGTCGTCACGGTTCAGGGGCCAGTTCTCGAGGATATCATGGATCTAGGTCAAGGTCCCCTCCATATAGAGGTTCTCGTTCACGGTCAAGATCTCCTCAGAGAAGGTCCACTCGCCATGACATCAAAACCTATTAAGGGCAGAGGGTCCACTTTAGAGACCTCTTTGAGAAACAACGCCCCAGGGAAATGGGAGGGGAATCGCCTACCGATAATGGTACAACAAGTACTACCATGGGTATGCTGTGGGGGCACAGGCTAGACCATCAGCTACCAGAGAAGACTTCTCTCCATAGAGACTTTCACCTCTTAATATCAGAAATTCACCCTTCACAAGAGGGCCCAGAGAAGACTATGCTCCTGGACAACCTCATAGACACAGAAACCGAGGCAGCAACTATCCAGGAAAGCCTTCCACGGAGGAGAGATAGTCACAATCCGAAAAGAAACACAAAATCCAAAGTGAAGGAGAGTGGGAACGTTCCAGGAGTCCATGAAGACACAAGCATAAGAGAAAAACGGAAAACGGGGAAAGCATGAGGAGAGTGAGAGCTTCCTGAGTTCTGAGCTGTTAGAGACTTCCAGCCAATCCAGGGAGTTGCTGGGTGTGGATGACACTAAGGCAGATACACCGTTTGTCCTCCCGAGGAGAGACGATGCTACACACCTGTTGGGGATGAACTGACGGAGGCAGAATCCATCACTTTCAAAGCAGTGTCTGAGAAGGACAAGAGAGAAAAAGATAAACCAAAAGGAAAAAGTGACAAGAGCAAAGGGGAAAGGGATATGCCTGCTACAGCCAAGAAGGAAAATGTTTTCAAACCTTCTAAAGGACCCCAAGTGTAGGTGGACGGGGACCGTGAAAACTCTCCTAGGTCTGACGCTCCACTTGAAAAAGCCAAAGAGCGGGCTGCAGAGACTGACTCTATAAAACTCCGATCTTGTAGCTCTATTGGGAGTGATGGCAGGATATGTCCTGTAGACCAATAACTTGGACTGGGTGTCTTGAGGGCAGGATCTGATACTAGCATCTGATACTGTCGATTTTAACAAAAAACATTGTTAAAAGAGGGCAACGGAACATGATCCTATCAGCTTGAGGGATGGAAAAATAAAAATAAAAAGTTTCTAAACATCTCATGACCCCAGTGTTTTGTTTGTTTGTTTGTGTTTTCAGTTTTGCTTATTTCCACTCTTTTCTGATACTTTACACATACGGCAAATTCTGCGGTCAACTTTATATCCCAGGCGGCTGCTTCTCCCATTTAACATTTTGCAAAGCATTGCCACAGTGGTATTGTGCCTAATTCGTCACATCTGCCTTTAGTTCTACCCTTTTCCAATCCTAGCAGTAGAGCTAGATATCAAAAGATCCTTTTTTTTTTTTTTTTTTAAAGTGTCTTGTGTAGCCTGGTCTCTAACTCCTAGGTAGCTGGGGGTGACTGTGGTGATATCTTGTTTGTGCCCCAATCAAAAAGCTTGCCTGAAGATCAGAGGGCTGATCAGTCACAAGTTCAGCATAGAATCCAGGGACTGTTGGTACACACCTCTAATCCAAGAACTCGGGAGGAGGAAGCAGGAAGATCCAGATATCAAGACCACCCTAGCTCTAAGTCATTGAGTCATTCTAAGAAGAGAGAGAGAGAGAGGGAGAAAGAGAGAGAGAGGGGGGGGGAGGGAGAGGGAGAGGGAGGTGAAGAGGGAGAGGGAGAAAGAGAGCCAAAGGGTGGGATTGGGCCACTTCCTTAATCCTAGCACCAGGGAGTTGGAGACAGGTATATAAGGCAGATGGAGACCGGATCTCAGCTCATTCAGTCTGAGGATTCCTAGAGTCCGGATCTCACCCTTTCAGCTGAGGAGTAGAAAAGATAGCTGAGAGTTGGCTGTGGGTTTTCCCTTGGACTCTTTGAACTTTTGGTATTTGGCGTCCGTGGTATCTGGCTCGGGGTTTTTACTGTTCAAACCATTTAGAACTGGTGCTCCAGTGGTGGCTCACACCTTTAACCCCAGTTCTAGAGAGCTGGAGAAAGAAATATAAGGTGGGTGGGGACAGCATCTCAGTCCAGTCAGTCTGAGTATTCATAGAAATAGGATCTCCCCCTTTCACCTGTGGAGTTGGCAAGGTGAGTGGTGGCTGTGACTTGCTCCTTTGTCTCTCTGATTTTTCAGCATTTCCTCTGATATCTAGCTCTGGGTTTTTACTATTAAAAGCAACTAGAATTCGAGTTACAGTTGACCTTGAACTTGTACTCCAGAAGTGGAGGCAGGTTTATGAGGACTTCTAGCCATCCTTGGCTATAGTTATTTGGAGGCTGGCCTCAGGCCATAGGTAATGGGATCCAGAAAGCCCAATCATGCCCCAGGGATAGATCCTAATCCCACTGCCAAGGGCCCCTCAAACAGACCAAACTATACAACTGTCTTCCTATATTCAGAGGGCCTAGTCTGATCCCATGTAGGTTCCAAAGCTGTTGGTCTAAAGTTGGTGAGTTCCTATGAGCTAGGTACAGTTGTCTCTGTAGATGTCCTAATCATGATCTTGATGTCCCCCACCCCTTTTTGCTAAAATAATCCCTCTTCCCTCTCTTCACCTGGGCACCCAGAGCTCGGCCTGGTGGTTGGCTGTGAATCTCTGCATCTGCTTCCTCCAGTTATTGGATGAAGGCTCTATGATGACAGTTAGGGTATTCACCAACCTGTTTACCAGTGTAGTCCAGCTCAGGCACCCTCTTTATATCTAGTAGTCTATCTGTGGTCGTCTTGTGGATTCCTGGGAATTTCCATAGCACCAGGTTTCTCCCTTACCCTATAATGTCTCCCTCTATCAAGATATTACTTTCCTTGCACTTCCATTCCTACTCTGCCCCAGACCAACCATGATGTTCCCTCATGTTCTCATCCTCCATCACCTCTTCTCTTCCCCCACCGCATCCTCAGTTTATTCATGGACATCTCTTCTGTTTCCCCTTCCCAAATCGATCCCTGCATCCCTCTTAGGGTGTTCCTTGCTTCCTAGCTCTTCTGGAGTTTTACAGGTGGGTAATACTTCATTGAGTATATGTACGAAATTTTCTTGATTCATTCTTTGGTTGTGGGGCATCTAGGCTGTTTCCAGCTTCTGGCTATTAGGAATAATGCTGCTATGAACATAGTTGAATAAGTGTCCTTGTGGTATCATTGAGCATCACTTAGGTATATGCCCAAGAGTGGTATCATTGGCTCTTGAGGTAGATTGATTCCTAATTTTCTAAGGAGTAATCATACTGATTTCCAATGTGGCTCTACAAGTTTGTACTCCCACCTGCAGAGCAGGAGTGTTCCCCTTGCTCCACACCCTGTCCAACATAAGCTGTCATCAGTGTTTTTGATTTTAGTCTTTGGTTCACAGAAACTGACTTCACCAATTTGCCGGGAATGCTGGCTTTCATCTAATTACCAGAAATCTTCCTATAGTCTAATTTGAGCTCATTTCTCACTACTTGGATTGGCTTTTGGAGTGTGGGGAACTGGAGTTTCCTTTGAACCTAACACTGTACAGAAATACACAGGGGCCTAACACCCTCCAGTTCCCAACAGAGCATGGACCAGAATGTTATGTCACTGTTGGTCCCTCAAGAGCCAAGTGATGTATATTCTGTCCAGTCCTCTGCCAAAGGAAGCAAAGCGTAAAAGGGAATTTGTAATAGACAAGTGTGAAGGTACTGTCTGTAGCATGAAACTTAACATGTCTTATTAACAAAAACAAACCTGGAGCCAGGTATTGAGTTAAAGCTGGAAGATCAGAGAAGCAGAACAAGCCACAGCCACCACACCTTGCCAGTTCCTCAGCTGATCCTGTTGCCTCAGACTGGATGCCTCTCAGCTGAACTGTGCTGCTCAAAAGCCTAAAAGCATTTAAATACCACCCCTTAAATACGTTTCTGCTTTCTGCTATCACTTCCTGGGATTAAAGTCTCTTGTTACCCTGCCTGGCTGTTTCCAGTGTATCATTGAACTCACAGAGATCCAGGTGCATCTCTCCCTCTGGAAGGTTATAATTAAAGGCATGTGTGCCACCATTTTCTGGCCTCTATATCTAGTGGCTGTTCTGTTCTCTGACCCCAGATAAGTTTATTAGGGTACACAGTATTTTGGGGAGCACAATATCACGACAGCTGTCGACACTGTATTCTGCTCAAAGTATTCCTCTACAAAGTAAGTGGATAAACCTTGAAAAGAGAAGAAAGATCTAAAGACAGGTTCAGTGAATGAAAAAAAGAACTTAAAAGAGGACATGACTGCTCCTAGGTATGGTGGAAGAGAAGATTTACAGTAGATGGGAGGGAGAAAAAAAGCCAGAAGCTTCTGGAAGGGTCCAGAGAGAACATGACTGGCAGACTGAGCTAGGAGAGTCAGGAGGCAAGAGGCCAGGAGGTCAGGAGACCAAGAGGCTAAAAGGGCAAAAGGGCTGAACTAGTCAACATGGCTGGGTTACACAGGAATCAGGGAAGCTGGAGGAAAGGAAGCCCAGCCAGTTCTTTTTTCTGACTTTTTTCCAGTTCTTTTTTCTGACTTTGTGACTGACTTGGACTCTGAGGATTGATTGAGAAGAAGCTAGGAGGACAGAGGAGAGAGAAGAGGGGAAGGGAAAGAGAGAAGGAGAAGGTTAACTGGAGAGACTTGAGACACACACACCACAAGCACTGGCACCTCTTTTTCCAGATGCTTCCTCAAGAGGCTGCTCCTCCCTGGTTCTGCCAGTGTCTCCACCCTCTTCCCCTTCCTCCCTGACAACCCCAAAGCCCAGATCATTGGCTTGCCCTGGCCCTAGTGCTAGCCCTAGGACCTTCCATTCCTAGGAAGAGGGAGGGTGCATTGGTGCTCACAAGGCTCTTGACTTGGAGTGGAGGAGGCTCACTGTCTGGGTTCACTGCCTCACTCTCCTAAGATTCCTCCTCCCCACCTCCAGACATGCTGAGTACAGAGGGGGATTTCTGTCTTTGCTCACTCTCTGGGCATAGATCAGAATATCCTCCCTCATGCTCTGCATATGGTTTCTTCTTAGTTGCTTCCTGCCTCCCTGGGAAAGCCCCACCTTCCTGTTCTTTCTTAAATTAGAGATGAAAGGAAAGACTCTTAAGGCCTGTGAAGCAATGTCCTCAGATCTGGCCTGGTGGTGACAGGAGATGAAGCTCAGCACATGTGGATGAGCCCTGGTTCTGGAGGACTAGGCTGGAGGGACAGTGGGATTCTGGGCTGCACTTCTAGCAAGCAGCAGAGTCAGGAGTGGGGTTTGGGGGGCGCTCCCAGACAAAGCGATTCACAGCAGAGATGCCTCAGTAAGCTGAACATTTCTGGGGCCCTTGCCTTTCCAAGGCTGTTGTTTCTTAGGAAGAATAGCATAGGAGAGGCTGCCGGTGGGCGGAGCATGAGCATAGCACATTAGGAAAATGTCAAGAAATCTGAATATTTTGCCCAGTTCATATGTGCTCAAAACCACAATCAGTTTCTTAAGGCTGGTTTTCAACATAACAAATTTGGGAAGTATTACTATAACAAAATGGCAGGAGGGGTGATCACTTTAGATAGCCCTGGGAATCCCTTAGAAACTTGTCTCCCAAGATGGGCTTTAAGATCCTGGGAGCACCCAGAGGGCATCTCACCTATTTGCATTTCCAGTGGAGCAGTACTGAATGTCTTAAGCCCTGGGCTGAAGTGACTCCAGGGGCATTAAGGGGCCACCTGCTCTTTTGAGGAAAGGGACAGCCCTGCTGCTCTGGAAATGCCAGTTGCAGTGGCTATGAAAAGGTCTGGTTACTCAGCTATGAGCCTGTGTTTCATTCTGACCAATAGAAAACGCCTTGGGCGCCTTCTGGCTTCCTCTATGCAATTTCACTTCCTGGACTGAGGGTGGGGTAGAGAGAGACAAGCAGTTCTCAAGTTTGCAGTAAGACACCAGAGCTGAGGCAGAAGCAGTCTGCTCAACAGGGGGCTGACTGGGAGCAGGCATGAGCCCTGCACTTCAAACAAAGCAGCTAGGCAACCTCAGTGCTCATGGGTAAGTGACCACTTCATTCCAGCCTCCTCAAGCTCCAACCCCTCCTGCCCTTTCTGCCCTTCACTTCCATCCCAGGGTACAGTCTAGAGTCTCTGGGATCCTATGGGGACATCAGTACAAACATTGTCTCTCAGGGGAACTTGGAAAGTTTATGTTTCTATTAGGACTCTTGGCTCCTTGGAGTCTTCCTAAGGCCCGTTTTGACAAAGTCCAGGCTGTGGAGGACTAGGGCACCTGGTGAGCTGAGGGTGCCAGCAAATGCCTTTGTTTGCTTGGGGAGGAGGGAGGAGGGCTTAAGAGTCCAGGAAGAGAGCTTAGGTTCTGCTTGGTCTGAGCCTGTACTAGTGAGGCAGACAGCAGAAGGTGTGAGTGGATCAGGCTCCTGCTGCTTGCTCTCCAGAGCCCCTTGAGGCTTCCCCATTCACAGGGAGACCTGATCCTGTGGGAAGTTGGGTAAACAAGTCCACCAGGCAGGCAGGAATAGCATTCTAGATGAGAAAGGAAGTAAGTGCACTGGAGCCCAGAAAGCTTACAATGCTCTCCAGACCAAATGCAAAGCACCTCAGAGGAGCACAGAGTGCTTGCTGCACCTCTCTTTCTTCTCCAAGAGGCAGCTCTTGCTCCTGTCCCAGTGTGTTTTCCTGCCAGTCTGAGCCCTGGCATCTGAATGCCATGGTCTTCCCTTCTGAGGACAGCTAACAAGACACCTTAAATGCCAAGTCCAAGTCTCAGGGAATTTTTTCCAGTCAACACTGCAATTTCGGAGTGGGGGCAGGGAATCTGTTTTGTAAACCAGACCTAAAGTTGCAAAGAGGTTAATGAATTTACATGCCTGGGTTTGTGGCTTACTTGTCCTGTTTGTTTTTGAAGGATTGTGTCCAAGACACATGCTTAAAAAAGGTGAATTATGAACCATTGAAAATTTTTTGTTTTAATTTTATTTTATAATTTAATTTAATTTTACATATCAGCCACGGATTCTTTTGTCCTCCCCCCTCCGGCCCTCCAACTTCCTCCCAGCCCACCCCGGATAGCCATCTCCTCCAGGGTAAAGACTCCCCTGGGGATTGAGTTCAACCTGGTAGATTCAGTCCAGGCAGGTCCAGTCCCCTCCTTCCAGGCTGAGCCAAGTGTCCCTGCATAAGCCCCAGGTTCCAAACAGCCAGCCCATGCACTGAGGACAGGTCTTGGTCCCACTGCCTGGATGCCTCCCAAAGAGTGTAAGTCCACTTTCCCATGGTGGGCAGCATAATTCAGGCTATACAGCTAGGCCCCCACTTTCCCTCTCATCCCTTCAGCCCTTTGTCCTGGGAAAGGAGGCTGAGTTGCCTCTGTAGTTCTTCAATTTCCTTCTCTTGCTCTATTATCTTCATCTGCAATGTGAGATTAACATTTCCAGTTGTCTGGAAAAGTTCACTCTGCAGCAGCTGAAGAGCAGACGGTCTCTGTGATGCATTCCTCCCAGTTAGGAACTGGATATACTTGGCTTGTACCGGACACCTCTTACTAAGGGATTCGGGTATCCGACCAGTCCTCATGCCTGTTAAGACTGTTGCTCGCTCCATGTCTGTCCCGAATGGCTGAAAGAGCTCGAGCAGGATCACACCCAGGCTATACATATCTGACTTGGCATCATACTCGGATCCTTCCAACTGTTCGGGTGACGCATACAGACAGGTCCCCACTCTTGTCGTATGTGTCGGCATTCCCTTTCCATTTCTGCTGGTCCAGCCTGAGCTCTTGTGTATGATGTCTGCACAGGCCAGACCAAAGTCTCCTATTTTTACTTGCTGATCAGGGCCATGAAGAAAAATATTTCTAGGCTTCAGATCTCTGTGGACAATGCCCATGTTATGCATGTAAAAGACACCTTCCACCAATTCTTGAAATATTTTTGTTGCAACACTGGCCATGACGGAGGGACAGGCAGCTTCATCCACATACTCCCGGCTCCGCTTGTTCCTCTCGGCTATCCAGTCCCACAGGGACAGCTCACACAGCTGCAACTGGATGTGCAGCATCAGGTGGTACCGAACCTCTGTCTGCTCCAGCAGGTTCAAATTGCCTTCAGAGGACTCATCCGTGGATGTAGAATTCCCTTCCAAGTCTGAGTTATGCCCCAGTGGCAGCTGATGCTTGACAACTGGTCTGATAGACAAATCAGTCGAGTCATTTTCTTGGAGCTCAGTGGACGATTCAAATTCACTGCTGTTTCTGATCACTAAATCAGCAGTGTAGCTCACCAAGTTGTTATTCTTGTTTTTAATGTCAGATTCACCAAAGGTTTCTCTTTTACTGAGATGTGTTCAGCAAAGATAATGGATGAGCTGCTTTCATTGTCTTTAATATCACCTTGATCTCTGTCCCCTTCATGCTCCGACAGTACTTCAAGAGAGGGCAGTTGAATGGGAACTCTGTCTTTTGGCCGAACCACACGAACAAGTTCTAGCCATGAAGCGTGATAGCCAACAATGTTGGGGTGTCGGAGACCTGCCAGAACCTTTGCTTCTCGTAGCTCCTTCATACAGTCTGTTTTAGTTGCACTCTTAATCAGGATTTTCTTAATTGCATAATGCTGACGGTCTATTTTGTTCTGGACCTTGTATACTCTTCCATATCCTCCCTTTCCTAAGAAGGCAAGCTCTTCAAATTCATTTAAGTAGCGTGAGGTTTGTGCATAGTCCATCTCCTGATCAACAACAATGGTCATTTTCCAAGCACTCGTTCTGTGTCCCATATTAATTCTTTCCTTTAGAACAAACAGAGCCAATACAGTAGGACCTACCCAGTGAGAACCAGCACTTCACAGTACCTGTCCAGGCAAGCCTTGGAGAGAAATTGGCTTTGTGGAATCAATATATAGCCACTGTGAGTCCTTGAAAAGAAGTACTATACTAAAAACGCCACTGTAACACTTCCTGAAGTAAGGGGAAGTATCCAAAACAGCACTACTGTATAACACTTCCTGAAGTGAAGGGAAGTATCCAAAACAGCACTACTGTTTAACACTTCCTGAAGTGAGGGGAAGTATCCAAAACAGCACTACTGTATAACACTTCCTGAAATAAGGTGAACTATACTAAAAGCCTCTACTGTAACACTTTTTGAAGTACACTGAATCTTTTCTGTGAAACTCAGACTCCAGATTAGTTATAAACCCCAGCCAAATACCTGTTTTTACTCAGAGATTCTTTTCTAAGTGGGAGCAGGAAAGTTAACTTAAAGTGGCTGTTTTCTGACTCAGGCAGAAACGTGCAGCAGATCACCTTGCAGGAGTCATTTTTTTTTTTTTTTTTTTTTTTTTTAGTTTTTTTCCAGAGTTTCTCCCTGCAGTTTTAGTGCCTGTCCTGGATCTCCCTCTGTAGACCAGGCTGCCCCTCGAACTCACAGAGTTCCACCTAGCTCTTCCTCCCGAGTGCTGGGATTGAAGGCTTGCAGCCTCACCCCCCAGAATTTATGGGCAACTTTTAGGTGGAGGAAAAGGGAGATTTAGATTTAGATGTAGATTTAGATTTAATTTTAGATTTAGATTTAGATCTGTATTAGAATGGGCTAGGATGCACTGGTGAAGGAGATAGGGGAGAAGGGAGAATAAAGGAAGGAGAAAAGGAAAAGGGGACAGGGGTTATTTGTCCAGGAGTTACAAGGGACATCCTCTGGATAGAGGGTAGACACACATGGCACATAGGCAAAAGTTTATAAAGGTGATGGGTCAATCTGTTTTGTAAACCCGACCTAAAGTTACAAAGTGGATAATGAATTTACATGCCTGGGTTTGTGGCTTACTTGTCCTGTTTGTTTTTGAAGGATTGTGTCCCATAGACATGCTTAAAAGAAGTGAATTTTGAACCCTTGAAATTTTTTAAAATTTTATTTTATAATTTAATTTTACATACCAGCCACGGATTCGTTTGTCCTCCCCCCTCCGGCCCTCCAACTTCCTCCCAGCCCACCCCAGATACCCATCTCCTCCAGGGTAAAGACTCCCGTGGGGATTGAGTTCAACCTGGTAGATTCAGTCCAGGCAGGTCCAGTCCCCTCCTTCCAGGCTGAGCCAAGTGTCCCTGCATAAGCCCCAGGTTCCAAACAGCCAGCCCATGCACTGAGGACAGGTCTTGGTCCCACTGCCTGGATGCCTCCCAAACAGATCAAGCTAATCAACTGTCTCACTTATCCAGAGGGGAACCATTGAAAATTTAACACAGTCACAGGTTTTGCAGTGAGAAGGCCAGTGTCCAGAACTAGCCCACAACTCCATTAACTAGGACTGTATTGCATCCCCCTTGAGTTCCACATTTCCCGGGGACATGAGTATTTTCCTTTGGTACTTTGGTGTGAGATGTGGCTTCAGTCCCCTCTCCATGTGGAGAGTGACCCAGGGGTGCTGCTTAGCACAGGTCCTGATAAGGAGGATGCTGGAGAGGAGGGGCTGGGAGACAATGAGGACCTGAGACTGCTCAGCAGTGCATAGAACAGGGCGGGTCTGCAGCTTCTAACTGGGCAGAACTGAAACTGCTCCCTTCTGGCAGTACAGGCTGCTTTAGTCCCAGTTTACTTCGGTTGTGGTTTTGTTTGCATATTTTAGAGGGGAAGGAGGCCGACAGCGTCTTGGTGTTTTCCCCAGGCTGGCCTCTAACTCACTGTACGTGTTCTGCATGCCTCAAGCTCACAATGCCCACATCAGCCTCCCATGGCCAACATCATGCTAGACTCCTTGCAGCCTTTTGGTTGGAGATGATGATCTCTGGCAGGGTATCAGGGAAAATGGGCTCACATCTGGATGGCTCAACCATCTCAGTCCCCTCTTTTCTGCAATTTCTTACCAACCTGCAACTGTGGCAGAGTGAGAATGTCATCCTCTCTCCTGTCAATCATAACTGACTAGACACCCTGAATCCCCAGTTTCCTTCTGAAGGAATTCCCCCCAGAGTCAGTGCTATAATTTGAGAAGAAAGAACTACCTGGTTAATTAGACCCAGGGACCCCCATCTTTGATACCAATATTGGGGTGTTAGGCACATGCAGTCATTCTCAGCTGTTACTGGAGAGCTTCTCTCCAGGTTCCACCAAGCCCTGCAGTCCCACAATCCACGTATAAAATAATCACTCAGACGCTTATATTACTTATAAACTGTATGGCCGTGGCAGGCTTCTTGCTAACTGTTCTTATATCTTAAATTAACCCATTTCTATAAATCTATACCTTGCCACATGGCTGGTGGCTTACCGGCGTCTTTACATGCTGGCAGTGGCTGCAGTGTCTCTCCCCCCTTCTTCCTGTTTCCCCAATTCTCCTCTCTCCTCGTCCTTCCTATACTTCCTGTCTGGTCACTGGCCATCAGTGTTTTATTTATATAGAGTGGTATCCACAGCACTCAGCTTTTTAGGTGGGTACTGGGAATCCAACTCAGGTCCTCATGCTGTACAACAAACACTTTCCCTACATGTCGGTCTGATCTACATGTAGGGTGGACCAGGCCGGCCGGTCTCTCCTGGGGCTGAGAGGGATGATGAGTGTCGAGCGGCCCCCCTCCTGTCCAGCAGAGAGAAACACACTGGGCCTGGAGACTTGTTGAAGTAGGAACTCGCTTTATTGCATCAGGAGTGAACTTTTATATAGGTTTTGGTGTGATGGGGGGATGGGGTAAAGATAGGTGGCCAATGAGATGATGCCATCTCAGCAGTTACTAGGCAGAGGCTGATTCAAGGTCAGGCAGTGCTGAGTCACTGGTATGCAGAAGTCATGTCCCAGGACAGGTCGCCAAACTCGAGCTAGGCTTAGGAAGTTACACTGGGCCCCACGCCAGGGCCTTGTGGGGCCCAATACCTACAGAGCAACCTCCCCAGCTGTGGGAGCCCATTCTCGGGTTCCTCATGGCTCTACCCAGCAGGTCCGAATAGAGGATGATCAGGACCACGGGCCTGAGTGCAGGTGTCTGAGATGGCCTGCACTTGGCTGTGCTGGGGGAGGAGGTCTTTTGCTCCACCCTTTGGTGTCTCTATAAAAACCCTGGGCCAGAGACAGTCGGGGCCCGTTGGAATAGGTTCCAGGCCCTCTCGAGGCTATCCTTTATTTTCTATCTGTTTATCTCCGCAAGATTCTCCGCTATAAATCCTTCTATCTAATATTTCCTGCTGCTCACACTCAAGAAAACTCTGGGAAGCTGTGGGGGTGGTGGGTAAACGCCCTGCAGAATGGCGCCATGAACAGGGACTTAAAAAAAGACAAAAAAAAAGGGGGGGGGGGGACTAAAGACAAATGAACAGGGACTTAAGACAAAGTAATAGGGACTAAAGATAAAGGAAAATAATAGTTTTAATACAGAGTTTTTGGTGAAAGTGCTGAGTCAGCCCTGCCAGTGGAAAGGCATGCCGGTGTTATGAAAAAAAAAATATATTT
Organism: Peromyscus maniculatus bairdii; assembly: GCF_049852395.1. Taxonomy (NCBI): domain Eukaryota; kingdom Metazoa; phylum Chordata; class Mammalia; order Rodentia; family Cricetidae; genus Peromyscus; species Peromyscus maniculatus. The sequence continues at coordinate 69,706,259 of NC_134859.1, read as the reverse complement.
TATATATTTTTTGGTGAGGCAGGGGTTTTATCCTCGAGAGAAAAGGAAAGCAGACTGGAAGGATGTCCAATGCTGCAGCGAAATTCTCTTCTGTCAAAATTTTCTATCTTCTATCCCTTTCTCAATTTCTATCTGTGATAAGTATACGGTATAGGGTAGTAATATAGTTTAGGAAAAACTTAGAAGTGTAAGATTGTGTAGGAAAAAAATAAGTAAGACAACTAGACAGAAAAACTTCATTTTTCTAACTTTGGGGGCTTTGAAAGCAAACTGGGGAAAAAAAATCTTTCTTTGGGCTTTATGGGTAGTAAAAAAGCTCTTCTTTGAGCTTATTGGGAAGAAAAAGTTTCCTATGGAAGCTTTTGACCTGGGGACAGCTGAAATGCTAAGTCCAAGCGGCAGGAGAAAGTAACTTCTCCCTGAGGCAAAAATGGGGGTGTAAGAAGTCAAAGTTTAAAGTTGGGAAGTTTTGGGAAAAGTTGGTCTTTCTCCTGGGGGGAAAGAAATCTTTCTCTTAAGCTATAAAGCTTTTCTTGGAAAATTTGGGAGGGGGGGAAATCTCTCTAAAAAGCCTTAATCTTTCTCAAAAGCTCTCTTAAACTTAAAAACTAAAATTGTCCTGAGGACAAATTAGGATCACCTAAAGATATTAGTATGGGGACCACCTGTGATTAGCTCTAAGGGAAAACAACAAACCTCTTAAGACAGCAAAACCTCTAAGTTCTCTTTCAATCTTTAAAAATCATCCCTGCAATGCAGGAGGCAAGGACAAGTTTCTAAAAACCCCTTCTAAGCTCTGTCTCTTCAAGCTAGTAAAAGACAGTGGGTCAGAGTACCCTGAGGGAAACGCTCGGGGAGAATGTGGGTGAAGAGCTACAGAGAGCCCAAAAAGGGCAGGAAACTTTACCTGAGAAAAGCAAAATAGTCAAGCTTCACAGTTACAGTTGAGCTGAGGCAGCAAAGGTTTTGAGTGAGCATTTCAGAATGAAAAGGTGCTCCTAATCCTCCTAATGCAAAGATCCCCTGAAGCAATGCAAACTGTTAGCATTGAATCCTTGCTTCTGACCAAAAACCCAGAGGTGACTGGCCAGCGTCTCTGAGTTGGAGTGCATTTCGGGATACTAGGGTTCCTGCAGTTGTAAACTTCCTGGAGCACAGAGCTGAGGCAGGAAGGTGCAGGACCCAGGGGAAGATTGCTAATGAACAACAAACAAAACTAAAGCCTGTGGGAACGGCACAGTTGTCCACTTTCATATAAGTCCCAGGTTGATAGGTCCACAGCTGCAAAAAGAAATCTGAGAAAAAGCTTTCCTGTCAGAGTAAGGACCTTTCTGGGAAAACAGTAAAGCTGAACTCTGTCTGAAGCAGTTGTGCTGCCAAGTCAGAACGCTGTCTGGGGAAAGAGCCCAGCCAGGGCAGAACAGAACTATCCAGGAGTAAAGCTTTCTTTTCTGTCAGAGAAAGCATCTCTTTGAGAAAAGCTTTGTTTCAACTGACTCCCATGAGATGAGGGAGTGTAGCCCTAAGGGGTGATTGCCTTTGGCATAAGCTCTGTCCTGAGCACCCAGACAAGCAAACACAACCCACTGGGGGACTGGGCCAGGTGAAGGCCTGAAGAGGCAAAACACCTGTCCTAATGGGAGTTTAGAAATGGCAAAAACCTCCCTTGTAAATTTTTTAGTCTGTACGCAAACCACACAGACCCCGAAAACAGAAACGGACAAAAAGCCCCTACCTTCAGTAGCAGGGAAAGCTGCCACTGTAGTGTCGGAAACTGTTTCTGGGGTAGAGGGGATAAATTGAGACCAAACTGGGAACTGTCTGGCAGAAAGACTCTGAAGAAACAGAGAAGGGACATAATCCTCCCCAGAAAATATATGACCTGAAAAAGCTGCTAGAATTGGAGGCAGATGCGGGAGAGAAAAAGCCCCTACCTCCAAAAGCAGCTAGCAGAGGAACAGAGCCTCAGATACCTGAAGCTCTGCACCTGGGGGGAAAGGAACAAGCAAAATGAGATAAATCAGTGGGAGAAAATCTCTGAAGGAGCTATGGAAAAGCTGTTGTAAATGATCTTGTTTTTCACTGACTGGCTAAAACAAACACAAGCCCCGAGGAAAGTGGCTATCAGAAATGCCAGCCTCAATGCGTGCTAACGAGGCAGGTGCGGTTCTGATTCGGGGGCCAGTGTCTGATGAAGGAGAGACACCTGTTGAAGCCAGCTGAGAGACCAGAAACCTCCCAATGTCCCATAGCTGAAAATGTAAAATGCTTGTTCAAATCTCCCATTGCAAAAGCAAAAAACTTTGTTCAAACCTCCCGGCCAAGAATTTGTAAGCAAGTCTGGTAAAAGAGAACCAGTTGACTCTCAGACCCAAAAAGAACTATGGGAAATGATATAAGGGACTGATATGGGACTGATATTATTATGGACTGATATAAGGGAAATGCATTCTGGGAAAGGTAGTTTTTCTGCTAAAGATGGCGACATTGCCCTGAAACACTTTTGTCAGCTCTAAAATTAAAATACAGCTTTTAAAAGAAAAAGTGGAAAAGTCGTCTAAGGGTTTAAGTGTCAGTTCCAATGAAAAATTGAAAGGATACGGAACTAGGTGCTTCGTGGTTTGGGGCGCTGTTGGTAAAATGCCTTATTTACCCTAATAGCTGTGCAAAGTTTTTACGGCAGTTGGATGACAAAAAGCTACCTATAAGAGCAAACAAGTCACTTTAAAATCCTTAAAATACCACCTAATAGCTGTGCAGTTTTTGGTGAAGAGCTTTACAGCAGCTAAATATGGTAATTTCACCCTCAGTGTGAAGTGAAGTTTTTCAGTAGAGCAAACCAAAAGTACTGCTGTAATAGAAACGTTTGTTTGAATTGAAGTTCTTAGGGGAGCCATTATGAATTTGGGTGAAGGGACAGCCTCTAGTTAAAAACTGTCTACCGCTGACAGTGCATCTCTGCCGGTCCAGAACGGCTGAGAGAACTGGCAACTTTGGAGTGTGGCTTCATCCTGAGAATGTTACAATCCCCTAGCAACAAGTATCACAACTCTATAATGACAACACTCACTAAATCCCAGTGCTTTATAACAAAGCAAACTATAAACTGTAAACTTTAGAAATGATGTACGTACTTCCTGTCTAGTTAAGAGAATCTTTCTAATAGAGATGGTGATAATAATTAAGAGTAAGAAGTAGAAAGATGAAAATAAGATATTTGAGTTTGTAAAAATTCTGTCTTGTTAGATCTGTGTTAAGAAATCTTTAGGTGTTTGCTAAGTTAGATATATGCTAATGGTAGCCTATATAAGTTTGTAAAATAGATCTATAGAATTCCTTTAAGAATATAAGCTTGCAAGAAGTAGCTAAGGTAGTCTTAAGATATATAGTAATAAGCTTGTAAGAAGTAAAGATACTAGTTGTGTATAAGAATTAATAAGAAATATATTTGCTAAAGTAGTTCTATAGTTTCCTTAAGGAGTATAAATAAGTAGATGTTAATACGTTATATGTGAGTTTGAAAAAATGTAAATGTTAAATGTGAGTCTAAATGCTTTGCAAGGCAAAAAAAAAGTTATATGTGAGTTTGTAAAGTGTAAATGTTAAGTGTGAGTCTATTCTTAATGTATATTGTGAAAGAACCTGAGACACAGAAGGTTAGTGTCCCAGTAGACTGCAAAGTAGGCAGTCTGAATGGTTTCAAAAGCTCCAGAAGCCGCTAAGAAGCTAAGAATGGCGGACGCCAGAACCAGCACAAGGCATCTGCAGCTGAGATCCATGGAATATCAACGAAGCACAGAAAAACCTGAGCTAACAGCAAAAACCATGCGGTTTAAAATATTACTATAACTAAAAAGGTCTGTCTGTGAGAACAAAAGTTGCAGAGACGCTTGTTTGAACAAAAATTATTAACTGCAAAAAGTTTTGGTTAAAAAACGTCTCTTCATATTTGGAAGCGAAAGCCTGATAGCAGAATTTATTTCTTGTTTGAACTTTTTGAACTTAAAATGAGATAAAATTACAAAAACATTTTGGTTATGGATTTCTTCAAATTTGGAAGGCTAGTACCAATATTTATCATTTAAATTTTGGCACTTAAATGAAATAAACAATAGAGATTTCATTGCAATGGGACAATTTTGAGCTTACTTATAGTAATGACCTAGGAACGGTTTTCTGGAATTGGGTTAAAAATGTAACTGTTTAAATAAAGAAATGTATTTCTACTTAGAATCAAGATGCAGTTTTGTGTATGCGTATATGCTTTATTAACTGGTGAGTTATGAGTTGTTTTGTGGAACTGTTTATGTAAAAATGGAATTACTTATGGAACTGGCTTTGTGTTACAAATGGAACTGTTTAAACAGAAAAGTTTGGGTTTTCTAACTAGGCTTGAGATTTTGCTTAAAAATTATAAAGAAAAGGAGGAGCTATGAGATTGAATTATGTTCGCAGAAACCTATTGATATTAATGCACCCTGGCTTTGTGGAATTGAGGAAATGTTTAGTTTGATGTGAATACATCGAAGTTTTTCCTATGTTCTGTTAACAAGAAAATTCAAATGACTGAGTTAAAGTTGTAAGACGGAGAAAATTGTTAACTATTATATAGCACCATATATGCTAATTCTAATGGTTCTGTTAAGAGTTTGTTTTGAGTTGTGAGATTGAGAGAATTGTGACTATGTATAGCAATATTTATGTTAACTTGTTAATGGTAATGATGAAGCTAAGGGATTCTTTAAGTTTGTAGTCGCCTTAAGAGTTTTGGTTTAGAAAGGGCTTGAGGCAGCTAAGACTGCTGTGGTCACCTTGGACCTAATTCAAAAGAGAAATGCCATCTATATCATCCTCTACTCCCATACTGGGAGGTGTAACAGCTATGGAGATTGCTGTAAGCCATTAATAGATATTTTTTTTATATATTAAGAAGGGGGGACCTGTGGGAGCCCATTCTCGGGTTCCTCATGGCTTTACCCAGCAGGTCCGAATAGAGGATGATCAGGACCACGGGCCTGAGTGCAGGTGTCTGAGATGCTCTGCACTTGGCTGTGCTGGGGGAGGAGGTCTTTTGCTCCACCCCTTGGCATCTCCATAAAAACCCTGGGCCAGAGACAGTCAGGGCCCGTTGGAATAGGTTCCAGGCCCTCTCGAGGCTATCCTTTATTTTCTATCTGTTTATCTCCACAAGATTCTCCGCTATAAATCCTTCTATCTAATATTTCCTGCTGCTCACACTCAAGAAAACTCTGGGAAGCTGTGGGGGTGGTGGGTAAATGCTCCACACCCAGCCACAGAGGCCTAAAGGCTGACCTCATGCTGAGGCTGAGGCTGAGGACATGCCCAGCTAATTAGTAAAGGCAGGCATGGAGGTACCCTGGAAAGATTAGCAGAGCTAGTGACTTTCTTAACTGGCCAGTTTTAATCTAAACCTACAAGGCTTATGAACAATAGGAAATCAAGGCCCATGCAAAACCAGGAAGCAAATAAGCAGGATCTCCTTCAGAGAAAGTAAGACAGTAGACAAAGTTGTTCAGACACTTGAGGTGATGTCCACTTGCAGAGAATGAGATTTGACCTTTTCCTACACCATATTACACAAGCTGAATACAAAATTAATTAAACATATAAATGTAAGAACAGAAAAAAATGTAAGAAACAGAAAAACAAGACACAGAAGGGAAGTTCTAGGACAAAGTTTTGGCAAAGGTCATTTGGATGTTGCCTTGATTGGCTCTACTGTCAACTGGACCCAACCTAGAATTATCTGGGAAGAGTACATCAGTTGAGGGATTGCCTATAACCGATTGGTCTCTGTGTGAGATTGTCTTGATTGTTAATTGATGTAGGAGGGTCCAGAACCCTTTGGGCAGCTCCAGTCCAAGGCAGGGAAAACTGAACAGCAGAAGAAAGCTAGCCAGCCAGCAACATCCTTCATGGTTTCTGGGACATTTCTTTGGCTGAGAAGTGAGTTCTTTGGTCAAAGGTAGTGTTGTGTGGAATAGTAAGTAGGCCTGCCTTCCACTTCCTGCTTTGACATTCCTCAGTGGTGGATGGTGAGCTGGAATTAAACCTGTTCCAACCTGAAGTTGCTTTTGGTTGGGATATTTGTCACAGCAACAGAGAAAAAAACGTGTCCTGATGTTTCCTAAAGCACAAAAAAAAAAAAAAAAAAAAATCAAAGTAGACCTGTGATTCCATCAAACTAGATTGTTCTTGCACAGCAATGAAAAAACACTGACAATCTACAGAGGGAGAAGATATTTGTAATGCACAGTCTGATAAAGGGTTAATATCCAAGAAGATAATGCACTCAGTCAAAGGCAAACTAATAGCCTAATTACAAAAGAGACAGAATGGATACTAACCATAAATAATTTGAAAGCTGAGCTAGAAGATGGCTCAGTGATTAGGAGCACTGACTGCTCTTCCAGAACACAAGATTTCAATACCCAGCACCCACATGGCGCTTACAAACACCTGTAACTCCCTTCCAAGGGATCTGATGCCCTCTTCTAGCCTCTGGGGCTGCTATATGCTATATGCTATATGTCCATATAGCTATATGCTATATGTCCATAAGGCAGACATGCAGGTAAAACATCAGTAGACCTAAAATAAAAAAATCTTAAAAAATTGCGTAACTAATGCCTATATTTCATAAAAGATAAAAGTCACACAGATACCACTGGGGTTTATTTAGAGGAGGCTGAATACTATATCAAGGACTGGAAAAGATATAAGTGAAGATTAAAATGGGATTGAAAATTCAAAGGGCTTAACTACACTTGTAACATCACATCTGCAAAACCTGTAGGCTTATAAGTTCAGCTAATGATTGCAAAGTCTCTGAAAAAAAAAAACTGTTTCTCCACCTGCATGGTGACCAATCCTGTGGAACATATGTAGCCAAAGATTGTGCTGTTGGCTCCACAGTACAGATTTGCTCTCTCCTGGTTAGGTCTCATTCTAAAGGCTCTGTCTGTTTTACAGAAAAGAAATTCAGCTTGAAATTGCAAAGGCTGCTGGAGGAATGGCCGTCACTGTTGATCTGGAAACAGACTGTGCTCAACTGGTTCTAGATGTCGGAGCTCTCACACTTGGGGAGAAGAATAGAAAGAAAATGAAGAGCCGTCACCTCAGAAAACAGGAGAATGAAAACATCTCTCAAGCTGTGTGTGCTCTCCTGAACTCTGGAGGTGGGGTGATCAAGGTTCAAATTGAAAATGAAGATTATAACCTCACCAGGGATGGACTGGGACTGGATTTGGAAGCCTCTCTTTGTCAATGTCTGCCATTTGTTAACTGGCACCTAGACGTCACAGAGGATGGAGGCTACATTTATATCTTTGTAAAATCGTGGAGCCTGGACGTCTTTGGGCTCCCGATTGGCACCCTGAGAACCAATTTGTACACCAGAAGCATGTCATCCTCGGTTGAAGTGAATGCTGCTGCTGCTCTCGAGTTCCTCCAAGACCTGAAAGAAACTGGAGGGCGATCCTGTGTGGGACCAGAGCTGCCTGCACACAGAGTCTGCCCTGGAGTAGAAGAAGAGAGTCACGTGGAGGACCTGGCTGCTGCAGTTTTTAACAAGACACAATTTCAGCACCAGGAAGACTTCCCCTTCTCCAGATCCACCTTTGTTGAAGTTACATTGCTTTCCGGGAAACAGCTGCAGAAGCGCATTAAAGAGCTCATCCCTCGACATGTTTCTGCATTTGCCAACACTGAAGGGGGATATTTGTTCATTGGTTTGGATGGGAACGAACAGCAAATCATTGGTTTTGAAGCAGAGAGGAGCGATCTTGAACATCTAGAGAGTGAAATAGACAAATGCATCCAACAGCTGCCTGTCACTCACTTCTGTGAGGAGCAGGAGAAGATAAAGTACACATGCAAATTCATCCCAGTCCACAGACCTGGAGCTGTGTGTTCCTATGTCTGTGCACTCAGAGTGGAGAGATTCTGCTGTGCTGTGTTCTCTGCAGAGCCCGATTCCTGGCACGTGGAAGACAGCTGTGTGAAGAGGTTTACTACAGAGGAATGGGTCAAGATCATGATGGATGGCCAACCAAGCTCTAGCACCATTGGTGAATGAGTTCACACATGCCCACTGACTGCTTATGTATTAGCTGCTGCTCTCAAGGAACACCTGGAGCCTTCAACAATGCCATCCTTCTGGCCTGTCACAGCTGAAGCATTTCATGGCCACAAGTGGGTTAAGCCTGCCTGTCCCTGAAGCTGTCTAACTGGTGAGGATTCTTCAGCAGAGGTCTGCTGTCAACGAACCATTCCTTGCTGTGGACTTCAGTTGAGAAAAGAAAAGGCCTTCATAGTTCAGGCTTTAGCCAAGTCTGCAGGACATTTTCTTTCTTCTTCTTTTTTTTCTTGTTTAACTTTTTATTGGTTCTTTGGAAATTACACCCCAATTCACATCATCTTTCTATCTCTCCCTAACTTCTCACTGCCTTTGCAACCTTCTTTGCAAAAGAAAACAACAACAACAACCAATAAATAAATTAATAAAAAACCCCAAAAAATCTAAATAAAAATTAAAAAATAAATCTTGCCATGGGAGCCGTGGTGTGTCACACAGTATAATCTTTTGCTCAGATATCTTTACTGACAAATGTTTGTTGCAATGAGTTATTGTTGGGGTTCAAGGGTTCTGGCTTCTACTACACTGTCAATACTGGATCCTCCTCTGCACCCCTTTCAGACATCCTCTTTATTGTCGTCCTGTGTCACGGATGTCCTGCAACTATGCTTCTAAAGACCAGCCCCTAACATATGCCAGCAGTTCATGGCTGGGGTAGATGCTGGGGTGAGCCAACTTGAAACCCTGGACCTGGGACTGGGTGGTAGCTGAGATGGTTAGCCCACCCACTCTCCTGCACCTGTGTACCAGGGCCAGCTCTCCAGCACTGCCCTTGAGAGCTATAGGGTCCGCTCACCTGAGTGCCACAGCTGGCAAGGGGTGGAGCCACCTTTCAGGCTCTGCTGCCCAGGACATTGTCTAAACCAGTGATTGATATGGGAGAGCCCAGCATCTGCATCAGCTCCTGCATCCTGGTTCCTGCACTGTTTGAGTTCTTTTCCAGGCTTCCTTCAATGCTGACCACACTGTGGAAATGTAAGCCAAAATAACCCTTTTCTCCAGAACTTGCTTTTTGGTCATGGTGTGTCAATGCAGCAATAGAAACTCCAACTAAGACACCTGCTTAGCATAAGGCTGTGAGTAAATTCTTACTGCAGCTCACTGGCTGTGCTCTCGGTGGTGGGGTCGGAGGGTGGTATCGTGGGGTGTGTGAGGCCATGGGTGTGGGGGAGTGGGACAGACTGACAGGAACAGGTGTTTTGTTAGTTAGTTAGTTAGTTTGTTTGTTGAGACAGGGTTTCTCTGTGTAGGTCTGTCCTGGAACTCACTCTGTAGACCAAGCTGGCCTCAAACTCAGAGATGTGCCTGCCTCTGCCATCTGAGTTCAGGGATTAAAAGTGTGTGCCACTACCATTGGCCTAAGGAAGGCATATTTTATCCCTATTGCATCTGTGGGTTTCCTTAGTGAGAACCCTATGTGCTCAATCCCTGTATCACTCAGAACAGGTGAAGCAACATTAAATGTAAAATCAGACAGAGAAACAAAAATCAAAGCCAACTATTGTACTTCCAGTTACATAGAGAACAAAAATGTGCCCTCTGGTGTGATAATGGCATGACTATACTGGGTTTACTCATTCTCCAATTGGATTTAAGGTCATATCACCTGACCCCAACCCCGCACCTCCCTGGGAGGCAGCTTCTGTCTGATACTGAAAGCCAAGGCAAAGGCCATGGTTGCAGAAGTGCCAGGGCCAATGGTGGGAAGCACCTATTACAGTTTTGAAACGCAGATGTGATTTGCCAACCGAACTGCCTTCTAAATATGTGTCTTTATGGATTACCATTCCTGTCAGTCTCATAAAGACATTTTCTTCCCTTACAACGGTTGTGCATACTGCAAAGACTCACAACTGCTTCAAGTCCTGAGTACAAGTGACTATTGTTATGGCACAGTGGCCCAATGCTCAGGTAAAACCTGAAGAAAACGAGCAGGCCTCAGTATCAATCTGTTCCAAGGCTTTGGGATCACATCACAAAAGAGGCGGAAAAAAACTTTATCTTCAAAGTTTGTTTTCAGACTGACTCAGACTAAGCCTTAATATAATAAATGAAAAGAAAAAAAACAATTTTGTTTTGTTTTGTTTTGTTTTTGAGGGAGTTTGCTGTGGGATGTTAATGTATGTCCTGTGGGAGCCCTTCTTGGGTTCCTTGTGGCGTTACCCAGCAGGTTTGCATAGAGGATGATTAGGACCATGGGCCTGAGTGCAGGTGTCTGAGATGGTCTGCACTTGGCTGTACTGGGGGATGGTCTGTATGTCAAGTTGCTCTGATTGGTCAATAAATAAAACCTGATTGGTCGTGGCTAGGCAGGAAGTATAGGCGGGACTAACAGAGGAGAAATAAAAGAACAGGAAGGCAGAAGGAGACGCTGCCAGCCACTGCCAGGACAAGCAGCATGTGAAGATGCTGGTAAGCCACGAGCCACGTGGCAAGGTATAGATTTGTAGAAATGCGTTACTTTAAGATATAAGAACAGTTAACAAGAAGCCTGCCACGGCCATACAGTTTGTAAGCAATATAAGTCTCTGTGTTTACTTGGTTGGGTCTGAGCGGCTGTGGGACTGGCGGGTGACAGAGATTTGTCCTGACTGTGGGCAAGGCCGGAAAACTCTAGCTACAGGAGTTCTTGTGTAGTCCAGGCTGGTCTTGAAGTCAGTAGGCCACAGAGGATGAGAAGGAACTCATGATCCTTTTGTCTCAATTCCCAAGTGTTGAGATTACAGTTGTGTGCCAATAGGCTAAGCTTGTGATAATAAAATCTAATTCTCATTTTCCAAAGAATGAAATTATAGGTCAATCATAAAATTACTATCTCGTGTTTTCATAGAGAGCAAAATCTGATACCAGCAGTATACACAAGGCCCACCAGGAACAGAAATGGGGAGGGGGAGTCTTTTAAAAATCAGTGAGTTTAGTGGGATAGAGAGATTGGTCAGTGGTTAAGAACACTTATTGCTCTTATAGAAAACCCAGGGTCATTTCTCAGACTCACATGGTCCTTCAAAACTATCTGCAATTTCAGTTACATGAGATATAATGACCTCTTCTGACCTCTGCAGGAACCACACACACAAGCGGCACACAAACATGCCTGCAAGGAAAACACTCATACACATGAAATGAAACAGATGAATCTCACTGTTTTTAAATCAATTTCAGCAGGGTTTGATGACACATGCCTATAGCCCTAGGAGGAAATGCGGTAAAATTAAGAGCTTGATAAGAGGCTATATAAGGTGGCCTTGTCTTAGAAACTACACCCTAAATCTTGTCTTGAATAAGTAAACAAAATATAAAAGTGTTTGCTGAGGGTGTAACTTAGGTGACCTAGGTTCGACCCCTATGAATCACTCCAGCCCCCCAAAGCCAATCAATGTCTATCATATATTTACAGCTTAGTTGTACTTGTTGCCCTCTGACATACAGCAATTTTTACATTTCTGGTTGCTATGACAACATCCTCAGGGCAGAGTCCTTCATGCCAGGGATGGAGTGGTGGGCAGAGGACCTCTAGTTATGAAGGATGGAGTGGGAGGTGACAGGTCCGACTGTGTGCAAATTAAGGAAGCTGACAGCAGTGAATGCTAGTTTCCTAGTTCCTTCCCCTGTTTATTCAGCCCAGGACTCCAGATCATGGGGTGAAGACATCAGGGTAGATCTTCCCTCCTAACTAAACTTTGTAGAAACTTTCTCACTGACAAGAGCAGAGATGTGTTTCTTAGAAACTTCAAAGCATAATCATCATCTTATCAGTTTCAATAAGTTATTCTTAAATTGTTAATTTCCCTCCTTCTGTTCTAGTCTCGTGGGTCAGTGTTATAAACCCAGGGTGGCATCTTCACCCACCACCTTTGTATGTTGAAGGCCTAATGTGGAAATGGGGCCATTAAGGGGATGAGCAAGGGTTAACAAAGTCCTAAGGGTGAAACATCATAGTACTAGTGTCCTAATGAGGTGACATGCCAGAGTGCCTGCTTCCTCTGTCCTTATGAGCACGTGGCCATGGGAGAACAGAAAGACAGGCAGCTGAGTAGAGAGGCCCCTGAATGAACTCTGCTCTGCTTCAGTCTTGGTCTTGGACTCCCTAACCACAGGAACTTTTCAGCCACTCAGTCTGTGGTATCTCCCTACTGCAACACAAGAACACTAGGGATACAGCACTATGGTTATTCTTCTACCTAAACACACTGACTGACTTTTCTATGTCAATCTAGGCTCAAGATGTAGCTTAGTGGCAGAAAGCAATTAGCATGTGCTAGCCCCAAGGTTGTCAGCCTCTAGAACTAAGAAACCAGAAACTCTTAAGGTTGTTGAAATTAAATGTATTTATTTGTGTGTGAGAGAATGTGTGTGCGTGTGCGTGCGTGCGTGCGTGCGTGTGTGTGTGTGTGTGTGTGTGTGTGTGTGTGTGTGTCTCTGCTTCAAACCACAGTCTAGCATTCCCTTCAGTGTGTTGCAGATTGTTGGTTTGTGTTGGGATCTATTTAAGATTTCCACACCAAGGAAAATCATGTCAAATAAAAACAATCTGAAATTTTTTCGAAAAACTATTCTAGATTAAAAAAAAAACACTGCCTCCATTGCAACTCTTGGGGAAGATGTGATTATTCCAGATGTAAACCCTCTCTCAGCACTTTGTAGTAGAAAATCTTAAGTAATTACATTGCTAACTCCCAATGCAAGTACATGGTGATGTTTGGACAATGGCTTGCTGTGTCAGTACCGTATGGAAAATGAGAAGAACCAGATCATGCAGCTGAAGAGAGTCATTCAGGGAGCCTAGGTTCTGAGAGGGTCCAGCAGGGGCCAGTGAAGCAGGGGGAAGAGTTTATGCACAGGCCAGGCTTCTACAGGTCTCTAAGCCCCTCTGAGGGTTCTCCATCTTCTTGGGCCTAACTTTGTGGGTAGTTAGGGGAAATTTGCCATCCCGGCACTAAAAAGATCTAAGGCCATGAGAGTCCTGGAGGGTTTTTCTCTAGAATGAGAGCATTGCCTTCCAGAGTGAGAGGCAAAGTGTCATCCCAGCAGGAAGTGCTCCAGGATGACTTGTTTCCCAAGAGGCAGCTCCTTCCTCTCCTGTGCCCTCCGTTCTGTGCCTTCCTGCCAACCTGCACTGCTTGGGGAACTAGGGACATCTGTCTGAATGCCACCCATTTCCTGCTAAAGATGACAACAGTCAAGGCTCTGAGTTCAGCTCTGAGAGAATTTTCTCCAGTGAACACTCTAATGATTTTTAAAGGAAACAACTAGTGTTTAAATCAGACTCAAGGCTTGTGGGAGATTAGTGAGTTTCATTTAGGGACCAGAATTGGTGGGCTCCAGATTCCAGCTTAGTAGTTAAAGACTGTTTTCCAGATAGATACTCCAGGGAGAGATTTTTAAATCATTGAAATGTATTATAGCCACAGGTGTTGAAATGAGATAGCCCAGGTCCCAGGCTAGCTCACAGACTCTCTATAAGATGATTCCACTACAATTCCCTTGAGTCCCAAATGTGCCATGGACATGAGCATCTTCCTTCAGCACTTTGTGGTGAGATGTGGTTCCTCTTCCCTAACCATATTGGGGGTGAACCAGGTGTTCTGGCTTAGGACAGGATCTGAATGAGGGGATGCTGAATGAGCGGGCTTTGAGGAAACGAGGAATAGATATTTCTCAGTAATGCGCATAACAGGGTGAGGCAGCATCTTCTAACTGAGCAGAAATGAAACTGTTTTTCCCGTGCCTTAGTAGACTTTCAGTTTTGTTTTTGTTTGGTGTCTGCATCTCCTTCCTTCCTATCCCCCCACCCCAGTGCCTACCCTGCAAACAGACAGAATCTTTCTAAAATATAGCCCAAGCTGTATTCAAACTCAGCTTTGCAAGTTGAGATGACAGGCATATACCATTCCAGCAGATCTTCATAGACGCCAGAACCATACTGTGTATAGGAATAGGGACTCCATGAGGGAACTCTGGGGCTTAGTGAAAATCGATGTGATTAGCATCCCCAAGCCTCAGTCACACTGAGCCATAGTACTAGTATAGTTACAGTAACAGGGGACTCTTTAACACATTAATGCCACATATAGGATAATGCAGCCGGTTAAAGTTTTTTTTTTTTTAACAGTTAATGATAATGATACAAAACTGCTTGTGAATAATATGTGATCCCATGGAAAAGCAAGAATCTAAATTTTCTCCTTCAATTTCTGGTAGGATGCGAAAACACGATGAGTTCATGTCCATAAAATGTTGAATCCATTTATTATTTGACTTTCTGTATAGGTTGAGGTTTAACCCAGGGCACAGTACACATCAGGCAAATGTCCTTTCACTGAGGTCCCCACGCCCCAGGCCCTCACTCATCCTCTGGAATCATTTTTTGATACTGTTACACTCTACACAATTATCCACCCATAATCATAGATGGAAGAACCTCAAACCTCATAGATGCAAATTTTAAAACAAATACCCATAAATTAACTTGAGTGCTACAGTAACAGAGTAATAGGACATTACTCTGACCACAGTTATTTAGGAGACTGAAGCAGGAGGATTGCTTAGGAGTTAGAGCCCACACTAGGCAGGAAGAAAGGAGAGCACTCCTGCGTTCTCTTTCTCCCACAGAAACATTAAAAAAAACAGAACTCCACTGAACTAAAAGTCAGAAGTTGATGGTAACCACATGTATGCCCAATCAAGAAAAAGCCATATTCAAAACTGGGAGATCTCAGGCTAGAAAGATGGCTTGGTGGTTAAGAGCATTGGCTGCTCTTGCAGAGGACCAGAGATCTGTTCCCAGTACCCACCTGCAGGCTAACATCCAGTCCCAGAGGGTCTGATGCTGTCTTCCAGCCTCTGTGAACACCACATGCATAGTAACAGAGAGGCATGTCGCCAAAACACCCATATGCATAAAATAAAAATAAATAAGGTCTTAAGCCAACAGCAACAACAAAAACTAGTTGACAAATGCCAAATCATTTTAGGTCTCAGCCTGCAGGAAAACTGATCCTGATGGGTCTTCAAAGGAAAACACCAGTGGGTGAGATGCACAGAGACTGAGGCTGGCCACCTTATGTTGTTCAGCCTGATGTAACAAAGTGACACAAGCTTGGTGGGTTATGAATAATAGACCTTATTTTCTTGCAGTGTAGAGGGTAGATGTGCAAAATGAAGATGCCATCATGCTCAGGATCTAGTGACAATCGTCTTTTCTTTGAAGATTGCCAGTGTCTCACTGTGACATGATGTGGTCTAGGGTGAGCTTAGGTGTCTGGAGCACCTTTTATCAGAACGCTGGGTCCATTTAGATGACTCTACCTTCATGACCTACTAACCTCCCAGAGGCCTCATTACCATAGGAGTGAGGAATTACAACATGATTTTTGAAAGGAAAGAAGCATTGGAGCATAGTGATTCTGTTATAACCATAAAAACCCCACCTCACTGGAAATATGTGGGTGTCTAATAGGAAGAGAGGACCACAACTCAGTCCATGCTCTTCAAAATCAATGGCCAAAGTTTACAAATCAAATTTACTCCCAAAAAGAAGGAAGATAATTCACCTGCTCTATTATTCTATGTGCCTAGATACCTAGGGGCAATTTTGCTAAGAGACTCTCCATGGAAGCAGATAACTGATGAACTAACATCAGAAATTACTTTAAAAAAAAGCATAAGTGGTTTTGTAACAAAAATTTGCTTGATAAAAATCTCCCAAAACATAGGTAAATTGACCTTGCAGTTTATTGAAAGAAAAGGCACAGAATTCAAGTTACACCATATTGAATATTAGGAAGGAAATAAATCACTGAGATAAAAAATAAAGAAGGATCATTGTTGATGTAACCATCTTGTTAAATAAAAACACAGAGCCAATGCAGAGATGAAAGCCCAAGAGGTCAGAGCAATAGCTAAGAGCTAAGAAGCTTACCCTCCACTGACGCTGCTGTCCTCCTCAGCAAGTGTGCTACTTCCTGTGTATCTGTCTTTATATAGACTTTCTGTTCTGCCTTCTCATTGGTTGTAAACCCAACCACATGACCTCCTTGTCACTGACCGTCTATACAGACCTCCAGATCTTGTATGGTTGGTATTGAGATTAAAGACCTGTTTCTTCATGCTGGTGGTATCCTTGAACACACAGAGATCTACCTGTCATGTGATCAGGACTAAAGGCATGTGCTACCACTGCCAGACTTCTGCCATGGCTTGCTCTTAGCTCTGACCCCCAGGCAACTTTATTTATTAACATACGAATAAACGCACATTTCAGTACAAATAAAATATCACCATATTTCCCCTTTTCTATTTTACTAAACAGAAAAAAGGAAAAATTTACAATATAAGAAAAACTATATACAAAAGTACAATAACTATATACCATATATGCAAACAATAAACACCTAAACAATGTCTAGTCCATTTGTATTTGACAAATTCAGAGAAAATAATTCCATTATCTATCCTATTTTGGTAAGTCCAAAATGTACCTGATTCACTTTCTATCCTAACTAATCTTCAACTATAACTAACTAATCCTCAACTATAACTAACTAATCTTAAGATCATAATGAAGTATCACAAAATACCTGAGAATTCACTACTGATATATTTTATCATGGCATAAATATCTATCCCCAAATAACCATTTCCCCCACCTGCTTAATAACCAGTCCCATGGAACACATCCAGGGGAGAATTTTGCTGTTTGCTCCTCAGTTTGGAATTTGCTCTATCCCCTTCCACCTTACTCTAATCTATGTCTGTCTTACAGGAAAGAAAGTCAGCTTGCAAAGGAAGGGCTGCTGAAAAAAATGAACATCACTGTTGATCCAGAAAGTACCTCTGCTAAACTGGTTCTAAATGTAGGAGAAGTCACTCTTGGGAAAGAAAGTAGGAAGAAAATGGAGAATAGGCGTAAGATGCAACAGAATACAAACATTTTAAGGGCTGTGTGTGCTCTGCTGAATTCTAGAGGGGGCAAGGTCAAGGCTCATATTGAAAATGAAGGCTATGACATCACCCAACATGGAATAGGAGAAGATTTGGATACTTCTTTTATGACTATTCTGCCACTTGTTCAGAACTGCCTAGAATTCAAGCAGGAAGGATGCTCTCTTATCATCCATGTGGAATCAAGGAGTCTGATTATCTCTGATTTACACCCTATCACCATTGCCACCAATTTGTACATGAGAAATGGGGCCTCCTGTGTTAAAATGGACTTGCGTACTGCTCTGCAATTCTTCAAAGACATAGACAACCCTAGAGTAAGATCTCCAATAAACCCAAGGTTGCTGGATGAAAGGCCTGGTGAGAACATGCAAGAAGATCTCCACGTGCAAGAGCAGGCTGCTGCTTTTTTTGACCAGACAGAACTCACAACAATGACAGAATTCTCCTTTAGTGAATCCAAAAACGTTGAATATAAATCATTTGAAACAAATAAGTTGGTACAACGAGTTAAAGAGGTTCTCCCTCTAACTGTTTCTGCATTTGCCAACACTGATGGAGGATATTTGTTCATTGGTTTGGATGAAAAAACAAAGCAAATTACTGGTTTTAAAGCAGATGAGAACAAACTTAGGGAGCTAAAGTGTGAAATAGAAAGGTGCATCCAACAGCTTCCTGTCACTCACTTCTGTGAGGAGAAGCAGGAGATAAAGTACACATGCAAATTTATCCCAGTCAGCAAATCAGAAGATGAGTGTTCCTATGTCTGTGCACTGAGAGTGGAGAG
Organism: Peromyscus maniculatus bairdii; assembly: GCF_049852395.1. NCBI lineage: Eukaryota > Metazoa > Chordata > Mammalia > Rodentia > Cricetidae > Peromyscus > Peromyscus maniculatus. The sequence continues at coordinate 69,688,371 of NC_134859.1, read as the reverse complement.
ATTCTGCTGTGCTGTGTTCTCTGCAGAGCCCGATTCCTGGCATGTTGAAGACAGCTGTGTGAAGAGGTTTACCACAGAGGAATGGGTCAAGGTCCTGATGGAAAGCATGCCAGGAACAGGAAGGGAAATTAGCAATTAGAATACATTTGGATAGGGAAGTTGGAAGAGTTTCTCTTTGGGATTTGTGCTGTGGATATTGCTCTATATAAATAAAATACTGATGGCCAGTGACCAGGCAGGAAGTAGGTTGCCAGGCAGGAAGTAGGTGGGACAAGGAGAGAAGAGAATTCTGGGAAGCGGAAGGCTGAGGGAGAGACACTGCAGCCACTGCCAGGAGAAGCAGCATGTAAAGAAGCTGGTAAGCCACCAGCTACATGGCAAGGTATAGATTTATAAAAATGGGTTAATTTAAGATAAAAGAATAGTTAGCAAGAAGCCTGCCATGGCCATACAGTTTATAAGTGATATAAGCGTCTGTGATTATTTTATAAGTGGATTGTGGGACTGCTGTGAAGCCCTCCAGCAACAGATTTAGGGCAAGTTCCTGAGTCCTGACTTTACTCAGTGATCCACAATGGAGCCCTGGAGTCTCAACTGCTTCTGCCACCCACCTGGGGCAGATATTCCTTTCAACTGGTGATTCCCTCAACTACCTCTGTTTGTGCAGAGAAAACTCCAACATCTCCAGCTTGAGCTTCTCTTTAGGCTGTAGGCATTTCTTTCAGCAACCCTTCCCTCAGTTGTTCGCTGTTTCACTCTCCACCCCTTTCCACTGACTTCTCTCACTAAACCTTCTTTATGGTGGTATTTTATTTGTAATGAAATGTGATTTTCTTTTTTGTTAATAAATAAAGTTGCCCTGCTGTCAGAGCTATTAGAGCCATAGCAAGAGCGTGGTGGTGGTGGTGGTGGTGGTGGTGGTGGTGGTGGTGGTGGCGGTGGCGGCAGAGGCGGTGGTGGCGGCACACGCCTTTTATCCCAGCACTTGGTAGAAGAGCTAGGTAGATCTCTGTGTGTTCAGGGATACACCCAGCATTGGAGACATAAGTCTTTAAGACCTGGAGGGAGGTACTTACAGGCAGTCATGTGTTTGGGTTTACAACCAATGAGAAGGCAGAACAGAAAGACTATTTAAAGACAGACACAGGAAATAGCTCTCTATTTCGGGGAAGCTAGGAGCACTGTAGGAGGTAAGATTTTAGCTCTGAGCTCTGACCTCTCAGCTTTCTCTTTTCCACTGGGTCTGTGTTTCTTATTTTAATGAGACGGATGGTTACATCTACATCTGGCACCCAATGTGACAAGAATCCATTAAAAACTGCTTGGGGCCGGCTCCCTAGCCCAAGCAGCCGGCTCCCTAGCCCCGGCCCAGGTCTTCTTGGCCTCAGGCCGCACTAACCATGAGCTGCTTGCTTAAAGCCAGTGCTACAAACAACTCAGGCCTGCCCTGCCGAACAGGGCCCCTGCCTGAAAAGCCAACAAATGTGGTGGGAGCTTAAGGAAGCCGGAGCCCAGGCTTGACTCGGCTCAAGAGGGAACACGTGGCTGGATTTATGCTTTAGCCAGCTACGCTTTCTTGCATGCTCTCTCTCTCTCTCTCTCTCTCTCTCTCTCTCTCTCTCTCTCTCTCTCGATTCACACCTAGGACACTAGGTGGCTGTTTTGAAATTTCCTTGAATTTCTACTGTTCTACGCAGATTTGGTAAGTCACAACATATCAGATATTTTAAAGGAAACTATTTAAAAGAGAAATATTTTGCACATTTAAAAAAAAATGGGTTTTGGCCGGGCGGTGGTGGTGCACGCCTTTAATCCCAGCACTCGGGAGGCAGAGGCAGGCGGATCTCTGTGAGTTCGAGGCCAGCCTGGGCTACCAAGTGAGTTCCAGGAAAGGCGCAAAGCTACACAAGAGAAACCCTGTCTCGGAAAAAAAAAATCAGTTTTATGTGTACATTGGAAGAATGGGTTTTGTTTGAAATTTTAGGCAATCTGACAATGGAACAACTATATGAGAAGATTAGTATTATTGGAATTATGCAGTTTATCAGTATGTTTATCATCATTTTACAATTTAAAAAGATAGTCAATTTAAGTGCCAGGATGACAGCTTTAGAAAAACTTGTTAAGCCTGTAAAAATTCAGACAGAAGAAATTAACAGTGAAGTTGTTTCAAGTTTGGATCATAAGGTTGCAGAAAAAAAGCCTGTTTTCACACAGTCACCCTTAATTTATCCTGTAACCGTACAGCTGTTGCCTGATCAAATGACTACACAAAATATTTGGGCTCCAATTGAAATGTTGGATTTAAAAAGGTTTAAGGAGACAATAGTATCTTATGGCATGCATTCCCCATATGTAAAGCAAATGTTAAAATCTTAGTCAACATATAATAGGATTGTACCATAGGACTGGCAGGAGCTGGCACAAGCTGCTCTTGAACCCAGCCAGAGGCTGCAATTTTTAACTTGGTTTATGGATGAAGCTAAAAACATAGAAAAACAATGGAGGGATAAAGGAATACATGTTTGCCAGGATCAGCTTATTGGAGAAGGCCAATATGCTTCAGTACAAACCCAATGTTTATATGATGTCCAAACCCTAATTTTATGTCGAACGGCAGCCTTGAATGCATGGGACAGAGTTGAGAAACCAGGAAAAAAAACCTGAGTCATTTACAAAGGTTATGCAAGGCCCAAAAGAATCTTTCACAGATTTTTTACAAAGACTGGCTTCAGCAGTAAAAGAATGGTCTCGGATTCAGAAGCTAGAAAGATTAATAATTAAATCTTTGGCCTTTGAGAATGTGAATGCAGCATACAAAAGAATAATCAGGCCATTAAAGGCAAGATCTGCACCTTTGGAAGATTGGATTAGAGACACAATTAATGTTGAGGCTCATGAGCATGATGATATGTGGGTAGGATAAGCAATTTCAAAAGGTTTGAGGAGTGTTAGATGTTTTGGATGTGGAAAGCAAGGACATTTAAAAAGGGACTGTAAACAGGTCATTCCTAGAAACAATGTTTCTTCAAGGAACAATGGCAACAGAATGCCCCTTCCTTTTGGAGTATGCAGAAGGCGTGGTAAGGTTAAACACTGGACAAACGAATGTAGATCAACAAAGGACAGACAGGGTAATCCTTTGCCTCAGTTTTTGGGAAACTCCTGGAGGGGCCTCATGCAGGCCCCCATGGCAAATCCAGTTCAAACCTTTCCTGCAGCCTTAGAGTAAACCCCTGCTCAGAGCGATTAAATAGCCAAATGCCTATTGGAATAAATCATGCTGGTCAGGATGATGAAATAGAGAGAATAGAAAATTCAGGAGAAAACATAAAGAAAATTTTTTGGCAAACTTCTATTAATGAACAAAGACCAAAATTAACGATAAAAATAAATGGTGTTTTGTTGTCTGGTCCGGTAGACACAGGCGCGGACGTTACCATAATTGCACCAGAATTTTGGCATCCAACTCGGCCCCTTCAGGAGATAAATGTTCAACTAGGAATTAAGACATTGGGACATTATCTCAGGTGAAACAGAGTGCAAGATGGCTGGAATGTATAGGTCCAGAAGGACAGAGAGGAAAATTAAAACCATATGTGGCTAACATAGCTATGAACCTGAGGGGTCGAGATTTGTTGCAACAGTGGAATATTCAAATTAACATCCCTCCAATCTCAGAAACAAATCATAAACTATCACATGTTTCTGAGAGAAATATTAGAAGGCATTATTTTGAGTGGTCACCAGCCATCCATATTATACAAGAACAGGGCACAACAACTGATGATCTTTCAAAGACACCAACAGCTCTACCTTTAAAATGGTTAACAGACAAGCCTGTATGGGTTCAGCAATAGCCTTTAACAACAGAGAAACTCCAGGCTTTAGAAGAGCTGGTAGAAGAACAGTTAAATGCTCATCATATTGAAGAATCAAACAGCCCTTGGAATTCTCCTGTATTTGTTATTAAAAAAGAAATCTGGTAAATGGAGAATAGTAACAGACCTTAGAGCAATTAACAAAGTAATTCAGCCAATGGGCTCTCTACAATCTGGAATTCCTTTGCCTACTCTGTTACCAAAAGGATGGCCTCTCATAGTTATCGATTAAAAGACTGTTTCTTTTCAATACCCTTATAAGAAAAAGACAGAGAAAGATTTGCTTTCACAGTGCCTACTTATAATAATTCTCAACCGGTTAAAAGATTTCAATGGAGGGTCCTCCCACAGGGAATGTTGAATAGCCCACATCTGTGCCAATATTTTGTACAACAGCCATTGGAATTGATAAGTAAAAAATTTCCTAAATATATAATTTATCACTATATGGATGATATTTTAATAGGTGACTCAAATGCAGGGACTTTGGAAAGAATGTTTGAAGAAGTAAAAAAAAAAATTTGCCTTGCTGGGGATTACAAATTGCTCCTGAAAAGATACAAAGAGGAGATTCTATTAATTATTTAGGATATAAAATAGAGCTACAAAAAATTAGACCCCAAAAGGTGCAAATTCGGAGAGATAGACTACAGACTCTTAATGACTTTCAAAGATTATTTGGAGATATTTCTCATCTACGAACTATTGTTGGTAAAAAATGATGAACTGACTAATTTGTTCAAAACCTTAGAAGGTGACAAGGACTTAAATAGTCCAAGAGAATTATCACCTGAAGCTGAGAAAGAATTGGCCTTGGTATTAAAGAAAGTACATGAAGGGCATGTGGATCGTATTGATCCAAAGCTGGATTGCATTTTGGTTATTTTACCTTCTAGGCATTCTCCTACTGGAATATTAATGCAGAGGGAAGATATTATATTGGAATGGATAATTTTACCAAATAAACCAGATAAAAATTAAAAACTAATGGGGAAAAAAATCTCTGACTTGATTTGGAAAGGAAAATTGAGACTTCGTCAATTAGTAGGAATAGACCTAGCAGAAATTGTCATACCTTGGGCGGTGGTGGCGCACGCCTTTAATCCCAGCACTCGGGAGGCAGAGGCAGGCGGATCTCTGTGAGTTCGAGGCCAGCCTGGGCTACCAAGTGAGCTCCAGGAAAGGCGCAAAGCTACACAGAGAAACCCTGTCTCGAAAAAAACAAAAAAACAAAAAAACAAACAAACAAAAAAAAAAAGAAATTGTCATACCTTTAACTAAGGAGGACATTGAAAAATTATGGACAGAAATTGAGCATTGGCAAAGAGCTTGCAGTAATTTTTTGGGAGAAATTAACAGCAAATATCCAAAAAGCAATAGAATTGATCTTATAAAGAGAGCTGATTGGATCTTGCCTTGAATTGTACGGAAAAACCCATATCTGGAGTTTGTACATTTTATAAAGATGCCAACAAAGAAGGAAAGGCAGGTTACAAATCAGAAAATTTAAGTAAAGTGGTTCAAAGTCCTTATAATTCAGTTGAAAAATCAGAATTGTATGCTATTCTGTTGTTATTAATGGATTTTTCAGAATCTCTCAACATAGTAACTGACTCTCAGTATGCTGAAAGAGTGGTATTACATATTGAGATGCAGAATTTATCCCTGATGCTTCAGAATTAACTTCACTATTTATTCAATTACAAGATACAATCAGGAAAAGGAGTCATCCTGTATATATAACTCACATTCGATCCCATACTGGTCTGCCAGGCCCTCTAGCACAAGGCAATGATGAGATTGATAAATTATTGATAGGAAATGTGTTGGAGGCCTCAGAATTTCATAAAAAACATCATGTCAATAGTAAAGGTTTAAAAAAGGATTTTTCCATAACCTGGCAACAAGCCAAAGAAATAGTAAAGAAATGTCCTACTTGTTCCTTCTATAATCAAATGCCATTACCAGCAGGATGTAACCCAAAGGGTACTCAGAGGAATGAAATCTGGCAGATGGACGTGTTTCACTTTGCAGAATTTGGAAAATTGAAATATGTACACCACACCATCGATACTTATTCAGGATTTCAATGGGCAACTGATTTGAGTTCTGAAAAAGCTGATTCTGTAATCACTCATTTGCTAGAAGTTATGGCCATCATGGGTATACCTGCACAAAAGAAAACTGACAATGCTCCATCATATGTCTCTGTTAAAATGAAACCGTTTTTTGCTTATTACAATATAAAGCATATTACAGGTATACCACATAATCCTACAGGTCAAGCAGTTATAGAAAAATCAAACAGAACTCTAAAGGATATGCTAAATAAACAGAAAGTGGTAATAAAAACCCCCAGAAATAGACTGCATAGTGCTCTATTAATTTTGAATTTTCTCAATGACAATGAGAAAGGAACAGCAGCTGCAGAGAGACATTGGATAATAGAAAAAACTACAGAATTAAATCAGCCTATATACTTTAAGGATGTGCTGACCTCAGAATGGAAACCAGGGTATGTATTACATTGGGGACGAGGTTTTTCTTTTGTTTCTACAGGAGAAGGTAAGCTGTGGGTACCATCAAAATTGATAAAGGTTCGATTTGAACAAAAGAAACCTCTTTTTTTTTTTTTTGGTTTTTCGAGACAGGGTTTCTCTGTGTAGCTTTGCGCCTTTCCTGGAACTCGCTTTGGAGACCAGGCTGGCCTCGAACTCACAGAGATCCGCCTGCCTCTGCCTCCCAAGTGCTGGGATTAAAGGTGTGCACCACCACCGCCCGGCTAAGAAACCTCTTAATTAGAGGAGGTGATAGTTCATCAACCAGCATGAACATCCAATTTAAACTAACTTGTACCAGTAACACATGCCTTTTCATTTAATCAGATAATAACTTGCCAGAAAGGAACGTCCCAAAAATTAGTCTTGGGGAAAGGTTTTTGTTTTTGTCTTTTAGGAGAATGAAGGTTAAGGAATCTGAAGAACACTGGACAAATGAGACAACTGAAGAAAAGGGACAAATCATCTATCCTAGGAAACAGAGTGAAATGGCGTATGGGTATATATTATCTAAAAAATTTTATGTCTTCCTAAATGTTTGTTTCTGCTTTTCTCTAAAGATTTAACACTATTGGTCTTCTAATAGTCCCAGTTCAATTAAAATTTAAAGCTGACTTTGGAGTTGGAGAATGGCTCTCTCCTTCTTTAAACTCAAGCATGTTGTTAAAAGGAAAATGCAAACTCCCTGTATCATGCCAGAATAAAAGAGCCATCTTCTGCTGTGGGACAGGACAAAAGCCAAATTAATTAAGGGACTATTCTATTACTAATCTCAACTCTTTGATTCTATTCTGATTCTTTAAACTTTTCTTAAAGTATAAATTTTATATCAAAATTTACAAGATTAATATATATATAGATATAGATATATATACATTTTAAACTTTGTTAAGATATGAATGGTCATATAGAGTACTAACTAATTCTAGAGAAAAGGCTTCAATTAGCTGCATATATATGTCTTTGTGTTTAAGTCTCTTATCAGTTTTCTGCAGGAAATCTCGGCCAGGCCTAACATCAACTGAAGTCTCTAGGAAGAAGTTGGGGCCCCACAACAACAATTCCACATGGACAATAATAATATCACTAAGCTGACAGACATCATCTACAGATCAGCTTTGAACTACAAGGTGCTCAGAGCAATTTTGAGATGACTAGCTGAGATGATCCAGTCTCAAAGACTACTTGAATAAGGACTTGAGATAAACCCTGAACCTTGCCATTATGTACAGACTGGATAATAATGAAGGATATAGTTACCTCTCCTAGAATTTGACAATTAACCTAAAATTTTTCTTTCAGGATAAATATAACTTTGCCCATACCCAGCAGGAAGCAACTTTAAGAATATGACGCCCACATTCCCAAAGAGGTGGTGTGAGGCTGGTGGTTTTTTGGTCCTTTTAATGGGTTTTGGGTCTGGGATAATTTTCATTGTTTAGCGGGTTTGGTTACAAGTTTTTGTCAAGGGTTAGGAAAAAGGCTAAGCAAAGGAGATTAGATTTAAGGTTCTTGTTTAAAAAAAGAAAGAAAAGAAAAGAAAAAGACAATTACTAGTTTTAAATACTTTACATTATTACCAACTATTAGGATATAAAGAAATGAAAGTTAGTAGTTAGACATTACAATAGAAATTGTAGTCATTTTAGACATGTTTTAAAAATTGAGCAGATATATTTTAGACAGGTCATCTTCAAACCCTTTAGAGATCTACAGAATATGGCATAAAATGTTTTAATAACTTAGAAATTTTTCTTTTTTGAGACATGTCGGCTCCTGGCAGTACCAATCTACTTCAGAGAAAATATGGGCATTGAAGAAACTGCATATGGAGTTAACTTTCATTGTGAAAACAGTTAGCCACAGGACAACAAAGTATCCTCGAATCAACAGGACAAAATGGACAGACAGGACACGAAACAAAGGACTACTGAATGTTGCCAAAACAAGTGTGGTTATGGCTTTATCAAAAGGCATCTTCTGAGGCCAGGACAATATGGCACCATCCCTGAAGTGGCCTTTGCAATCTGGAAAATGTACAGTGCCCTTTTCTTCGAAGGCAGCTGAACAGGCAGTGGGCCGATGGCTTCTGTTGTGCAATGGAACAGCAGCTGAAAGCTCACGCCTCTCAATAGTAGACTGGCATTTAAGAGAGGGATGTGGAGAAGAAGGGGATGCTGAGATGAAGCCATATATACACAGCCAAGAAGAATGAACAGCTGAATTAAAAAACCGTCAACAATTTCCAGAATTTAAAATCCTGAATCATGACATGACACTAGTGGAATTCAGGTGTTTCTGGTACATGGACTGCTCTCACCCAACGTGAGGTTGAACCTTTGACCTTGTGTACATCCTACTTCACAAATGAGTCTTCCAGATACGCTAAGCCTATAGGCTGAAGATGATGCCCCAACACTCCGGAGAAACCTCAGATGACTGTCCAGGCAGCTGGTTGTTTCTGTCCACTCACAAATTTTTTGGAAGTTGCTTGCATGCACTTCCTGTTTTTATTTTTGTTAGCTAATATTATTTCCTTTTTGGGTCTCTGAGGGAGGTGAAGCTTAGTTAGTTATAGTTGAAGATTAATTAGGATAGAAAGTGAATTAGAGGGCCGGGCGTTGGTGGCGCACGCCTTTAATCCCAGCACTCGGGAGGCAGAGCCAGGCGGATCTCTGTGAGTTCGAGGCCAGCCTGGGCTACCAAGTGAGCTCCAGGAAAGGCGCAAAGCTACACAGAGAAACCCTGTCTCGAAAAACCAAAAAAAAAAAAAAAAAAAAAAAAAAAGAAAGTGAATTAGATACACTTTGGACTTACCAAATAGGATAGATAAGGGAATTATTTTCTCTGATTTGTCAAATACAAATGGACTAGACATCGTTTAGGTATTTGTTACTTGTATATATTGTATATAGTTATTGTACTTTTGTATATAGTTTTTCTTTTGCTAGTTACAACCTTTTGCCTTTATCTTTTTATTAAAATAGAAAAGGGGAAATATGGTGGTATTTTATTTGTACTGAAATGTGATTTTCATTGTATGTTAATAAATAAAGTTGCCCAGGGGTCAGAGCTATTAGAGCCTTAGCAAGAGTGTGGTGGCAGCAGCGGCACACGCCTTTAATCCCAGCACTTGGTAGAAGAGCTAGGTAGATCTCTGTGTTTTCAGGAATACAGCCCGCATTTGAGACATAAGCCTTGAAGACCTGGAGGGAGGTACTTACAGGCAGTCATGTGTTTGGGTTTACAACCAATGAGAAGGCAGAACAGAAAGACTATTTAAAGACAGACATAGGAAGTAGCTCTCTTTCGGGGAAGCTAGAAGCACTGCAGGAGGTAAGATTTTAGCTCTGAACTCTGACCTCTCAGCTTTCTCTTTTCCATTGGGTCTGTGTTTCTTATTTTAAGAAGACGGTTGGTTACATCTACACTTCTTCCCTTTCAGATACATTATTAGACTATATACAGCCCAAGAGTTTATGAAGAGTAAAGAAACTTGCTGTGTGTAGAATATATTTTTAAGATGTGTTACATTTGTTCATGCTGTGGAACATTTGTTTACTGATGAAAGATATGTTGCATTCTTTTATCTTGCATTTGCTTAACAGTTTGAAGCTGTGTAACTTTACCTGTCTAAAACATCTGATGATCCAATAAAGAGCTGAATAGCCAAAGGCAAGGCAGGAGAAAGGATAGACTGGGCTTGCAGGCCGATACAATAAATAGAAGGAGAAATATGAGAGGAAACGAGGAGGAGGAGCAAGAGAAAAAGCAGAAGAGGATGCTAGGTCCAGCCACCCTGCCAGCCACAGAGTGAGAGTGGAAGTAAGATTTACAAAAGTAAGAGAAAAGTAAAAACCCAAAGCTGAAAGGTAGATGGGCTAATTTGAAGTTTAAAAAGGCTGGCAAGAAATCATCCAAGCTAAGGCAGGACATTTATAAGTAAGAATAAGACTCCATGTGTCATTCATTTGGGAGCAGGGTGGTTGGCCCCGGAAAAGAGCAAACACAACCATTAACATATTGGCATTCCAGTGTGGGGAAATTTCCAACAACACTGGTGTGGCAGGTTTGCAACAGAAAAGCCTGTAATGAGGCCAGGCCAGCACCACCAACTCTGAGTCTGCAAAGTTCCCAGCAGCTGTAGCCTTCTCCTCCCAATCTCACTGCTGCTTCACCAGCCTCCCACCTATGTTTTCAATAACTAGATTGAGAAATAAATGAAAACCTCAGCAATGTGTTCACCATAAACAATCTTCTTTGTGAGAAACTGTCCATAGATTTGGGCCCCCAATATCTGACTGAGAAAGTTTTGACTTAAAATGACAAAATTCCTATGGAAAAATGGACTAGTACATTCCAGCTCCAGGGTCCAAAGCCAAGGCTGCCCAACTCTAAAGTCCGTGTCAGCCTGTGTATCTCTCTGCCTCCCTGGACGGCACAATAAGTGATATACAGCTCCATGTTGACAGTAATTGTAGGATTCTGTCAGAGTTCAGCTCCAGCCTGCCAAAGAGTTCTTGAGTGGAGGAGAGAGAAATGAGGAAATGATAGATAGAAAGAAAGACACGATAAGAAAGACAAAGAAACAGAATAGCTTCGGGAGGGCCCTGGGTCAATACCCTGTTGCCCAGTGCTTTAGTCAAAAGAACTTTTTATATATTTCAAGGGGAGAGGCAAAAGCCCTCCCCCTTGCAAGATCAAAGCACACCGTACAGACAAGTGTAGACCCTTCCAAACACCTGGTACCCACACCCCTGGCCAAATCATCCCATTATGCAGCCTTGTTGAGTAAAGCAAGCTCAGATTCTGTGATCCGGAGTAAGGTCTCACTAGACCACATGTTCCCCTTCTTAAAAATATAAATCTTAAGTGAGGGTACAGAGCTTAATTAACTCTATGCAGCTCTGAATCAGGTTTCCACTAAGAACTTGCAAGTTGTTGGAATAATCACAGCAATATACCTGCTCTTTATGGCTGCTATACCAACTAGTAAAGGAGTAGAGAATGATAAAGATGGAATGGCTTTTTTGAATGGGTCTAAGATGAGTACAGCAGTCTTAGCTGCACCAAGCCTTTTTTTTCTTTAAACCAATAAGCTGCTGATGTGACTGCATTGAATAAATCAGTAAACTCCTGATGCAACCCTATCAAAACTAAAGATACCTTAGCACCACCATTAACATTGACAGGTTAACAACACAATTCTAACATGAATATTACTATACATAACTAATTATCAGAAACTTACATCCAAAAGCAAACTCTCAAGATAACTATTTACACTTTATGAACTTTAGCAAACAACCAAAAGCAATCTCTTAATACAACTATTTACACTTTTGGCTAACAAAACATAGGGCATATTAACACAATTTAACATTAATCCACTCAAAGGACAAAGAATATTTATTTTAAAAAAATTAAAAAATTTATTTAAAAAATTAAAGAGATTGAGGAATATTAACTGCCCTCTTTTTTTAAATAATTTTTTAAGCTGCATCTTGAGCTTGGGTAGAAAAAACTAATTTCTCTATTTCTAAACAAAACAGTTCTTGAGTAATCACAGTTGATAATGTGCATATGCATACACAGAACAGTGTATAAGCCACTCAGCTAATAATGTACATAGGTGAAATCAAAAATGTCCCACTGCAACTGAGCCACTCCTGTCCACCCCATTTCCTAAGTCTGAAAAGTTCAAGAAGTCAGTTGTTACCAGTCTTAATGTTCCATTTAATGCTCAAAATCAGGACCTGGCTCATCAGCTGCCTTGAAGTCTTTGTATAACTGTCCAACTCATAATGCAAATCATTCCCATGCACCAAGAATATTGTTTTCTTTTCAGTTTTGGGTTTACCCATGTTAGTAATGAATCTGAGGCAAAGGGTAGGGTTTGCCCACTGTACCCACGTGGGTCTCAGCTGTGGCTCCCACCACAGCTGCTCAGCTCCGAGGAGGATGAGGAAGTGGCAATGTGTGGTCCGAGTCCCAGCATGGTCCCCTCAGGGCCTGGGGGACTCAGTGCTGGTCCGTCTTTGCCTCCTGTCATCATCTGTCTGCCCAGGACCCCTGTGTCCTGAGGTCCTGAGGGCTCTCTCATGCCTTGCACTGCATGGCTCAAGTTGCTGCTCCCCTGATCCCCCAACCCCAAGCTCTCCCAGGCATCCCTCAATTGACTCTGGCTGCAGGGACTCTGACTCCAGGTGACAGACCTGCTCTGGTTGCTGGGGTCCAAAGTCTCTGCTGCATTCTCCAAGGCACTGCCACTGTCTGCCTTTTGCATCTCTGCTCTGCCTGTTAAGGTTGAGCACAGCCTCAAGCCATGGCAGTCCAGCTCTTACAAGCACTCTGATTGCTTTCTCCTCACTACAGCACCTCACAGCAGAAAGCATGCAGAATCTCACTGCTTGTGCTGGCTCTCGGCATCTGCCACCTGCACCTCGAGGATACCCCATAGGTCTCAGCTGCCAATGTCTGGCTTGGTATAGCCACTGCTCTTGCTGCTGCTACTTTGGTGGCTGCTGCTTGCAGTGGGGGCTTCTAAAGCCGGTGCTTGTTCTTGGACTTATAAATCCCCAGTGACTGCTCAGTCCTGGACACTGCTCTCTGCATCCCAGGTTGGGCACTCGGGAATGTCTACTCGAAGTTAAACCTTCACCATATCCCTATCCCTAAAGCCTGTATTTCTCAATCTTCACCAAAACTTTTTTTTTTTTACCACTTTAAACCTAACTTGGTATATAAAGTGTGTGAGAGAGAAAGAGAGAAACAGAGACAGAGAGAGATACTTGCTTCAGCCTAACTTAAACTACTCTGGTTTATATTTACAATTTCATTCCCAAAAAATAGAATATCACTGCCTCAACTTAATTAATTCTGAGTATGCCCATTTAACTCTCGGTGTTCCTTCTCTTTATCCTCCTTTCCTAAGTTCCAGGTTCAGGTGCCATATGTGGGAGTCTGTGGGAGTCCAGCCCCAACCTGCTCACACCTTTGAAGGGTTCTTAGGTGGGGGAGAGAGTAATGAGGAAATGATAGATAGAAAGAGACAATAAGAAAGACAGAGACACAGGATAGCTTTGGAAGGGCCCTGTGTCAATACCCCAAATGGGCTTTTTATAATGTGCCAAGGGGAGAGGGAAAAGACCACCCCCTTGCAAGATCAAAACACACCATATATCCAAGTGTAGATCCTTCCAAACACCTGATAAACATGCCCCTGGCAAAATCATCTCATTATGCAGCCCTGCTGGGTAAAGCAAGCTCAGATTCTCTGACCCTGAGTAAGCTTTCACTAGAGAACCTCTAGGGGCTCACACAAGTAATTGCCTGATTTATGTTGAGAAGAAGGAATACACTTATAGTATGTTTATCAACCAAACTGATTCCTCATAGGTACTAAAACCTTTTCTCTAAAACCTACTGTTTAATCAAGTGACTTACCTAGCAGAGATTCAAGAAATACATTATCTACACTAAGAAATTCTAAAACACAATTGTCATCAAAAAGGTTGTAGGAACTCACTACAGGAAGATTAAAAATAGAGAACCATAAAGGAAAACCATTCTTGTTCTATCAAGCTCCAGCAAGACAATCCACAGTTGTTTTATTTGTCTCCATATCCAGATGCACTTTGGCCAAGTTGTAATCGTAGGCACATTCCACCTGCTGCCCACTTGGGTGATGTTCCACAGCCCTTTCCCACTCTGCAGTCTCCCACATGGCAGACAAAGCATCTCCCAGGTCACAGCCTAGGCACAGCAGGTCCTTGCTGTTTCTGGTGTGGCCTTGAACTCACAGAGATTCTGATGGTATTCTGACTCCCAAGTGATAGGATTAAAGGCATGTGTGCCACCATTTTCTGGCCTCTATGGCTATCTAGTGAGTGTTCTGTTCTCTGATCCCAGAAATGTTTATTAGGGTGCACAATATATCTGGGGACATAATATCACCACATTCCCCCTTTTTTGTCTAGAATAATAAAAGGAGCTCATAACTAATATAAGAAAAACTATATCCAATAAGTATATACAATATATACCATCAAGAATTACATTAACAATGTCTAGTTCATTAACATTTGACAGATTCAGACAAAAAACTCCATTATATATATTAACAATGGCCAGTCCATTAATATTTGACTGATTCAGACAAAAAAATTCATTATTTACTCTATTTTGATGAGTCCAAAATTTGTATATAATATATAAAAATCCAATCCAATGTAAAATATTTAAAACAAGTTGTTCCTTTTTAAAGTAGATTCAATAATCTACCTTTTTATCATATCATATCCATATTCTCTCTTTTTTTTCTTTTCAGAGTACATTGAATAATCTACCTTTTATCATTTTTTATATGTTCCCTGTTTTTTTTAGAGTAGATTCAATACTCTACCCATTTATTCTATTACTTCTATATCTCTTTTTTAGAGTAGGTTCAATAATCTACCACTTATCTATATCCTGTTTTTTCTTTTTCTTTTTTTGAACAAGAACCCTGAATCTAATATTCTTTGTTTAGCTTTTTTTTTTTTACCATTAACAATTAATAACTTTTAACCAACCATTATAAACAATGACAATATCTAAACTAATTAAACGACCAAAACCTACCTACCCCACCTCTTGGGAATGTAGGTGTCATGTTTGTAAAATTACTTCTTGTTTTCTGGGGGCAAAAATACCTTTAGGGAAACTTGAAAAGAAAAACATTGGGTTAATTGTCAAGTCCTGGGAGGGGTAGCTGTATCATTTGTTGTCTAGCCTCTGCATTAGGCAAAGTTGTAGGGCTTATTTCAAGTCCTTGCTCAAATAGTCTCTGAGGGTGTATCATCTCAGCTAGCCATCTCAAAACTGTCCTGAGCAGTTTGTAGTTCAAAGTGGATCTTTGGGTGATGTTTGTCAGCTTAGTGGTATTATTACTCTCCCTGTGGAATCATCATTGTGCGGTCCCAGCACCTTTTTGGGGATTTCAAAGTCACTGTTAGGCATTGTCATGGTTCCCAGCAGAATTTGTGTGTTGTGCGTGTCTACTCTGTGGTTTGGAGCAACCACAGTCTGATAAATGTCTGCCTCTTGGAAGCACGAAAGTTCTTCCCTCACAGCAACTTCTTTTCCCTACCACTTGCCTCACCAAACTTCTCCAAACTAACCTTTACCAATGCTTTCTTGTAACACAATGGTCCTGGCAATTGCTCTCTGAACAAGCAGCGGTAAACACGTAGTCTCCAATAGCAGCATCACCACAGCCACCAACACAGTGAGAAACAGCAGGCACCTTGGAGCAGCAGCTGCCACCTCCATGGTCCCACTGCTACCATTTATGGCCTGGCCCAGCCCCAGCTTGCAGCATCTCCTCAGCAAGCCCCTCAGGCTGGCCTTGAACTCAGGATCCTCCTGCCTCTGTCTCTTTCAGCAAATCCTACTGGTGTGTGCCACCACAACTGGCCGTGTGCAGCTTGGGCCTTACCTGGAACTGAAAGGCCACAGGCAAGCAGCATTTTTGGGAATTTGTGCCACAACGTTGGGTGCCAGATGTAGACGAATTTATAAATGATCTTATTAAATAAAAAAAAAAAAGGAGGCAGAAATTGGGATGGATTCTGAAAGATCAGAAAAGCAGAACAAGCCACAGCTAACCTTACCTTGCCAACTTCTCAGTCAATCCTGTTTCCTCAAACTGGAAGCCTCTGAGTCCTCATCCGAATGGATCTCAGCTGAAATGCTGCTAAAAGCCTAAAAGCTTAAAAGACCTAAAAAGCTTCTAGTTTCTGGTCCTCATACCTTATATACTTTTCTGCTTTCTGCCATCACTTCCTGGAATTAAAGGTGTGTGTTACCATACCTAGTTGTTTCTAGGGCAGCCTTGAACCCAGGAGATATGGATCTCTGCCTCCCAAGTGATAGGATTAAAGGTGTGTGTACCACCATTTTTCTGGCCTCTATGGCTATCTAGTGGCTGTTCTGTCCTCTGACCCCAGATAAGTTTATTAGGGTACATAATATATTAGGGGACAAAATATCACCACAGTTTCATGTCAATCTGACACCAGCTAGTCATCTGAGAAAGGGGAACCTCAATTAGAAAATATCTCCATAAGATCAGGCTATAAGTTATCATATAGCACATATTCTTAAGTCATGATTGATGAGGGAAGGCCAGCCCATTGTGAGTGGGACCATCCCTGGGCTGGTGGTCATAGGTTCTATAAGAAAGCAGCCTGAGCAAGCCATGGGGAACAAGCCAGTAAGCAGCACCCCTTGATGACCACATCAGCTCCTGCCTCTAGGTTCCTGCCCTGTTTGAGTTCCTGTCCAAGATTCCTTCAATTATGGATTACAATGTACAAGTGTAAGTCAAATAAGCCCTTTCCTCCCTAATTTGCTTTGGTCATGGTGTTTCAACACAACAATAGTAACCCTAAAGAAGACAACACCTCTCCAGTGGCCATCAGTTGCCAATAGCTTCTCTAAGATGGAGCCTCATGACTCCCCCCCCCCATTCACGCTGGAGTATTGAATGGCCTGATCTTGAGCAAGTCTTGGGCAGATGCTCACAGCTGCTGTGAATTCATGAGTACAGCAACCCTGTAATGTCCAGAAATGGCATTTCACAGAGCTGGGAGGGGAGATTTTAAAATGTTTTTAGACAATGACTCACTATGTAGGTCAGGCTAACCTTAAACTCACAGTGTACCCACAATGGCCTTCAATGTGTAACAATCACCTTACCCTAGCCTCCCCGACTGCTGAGACTGAAGGAGAGAGCCACCACACCAGGATGGGTGGGGGTTAACCTTATATGTCCAATAATTCTGAGTTGTTCAAGAAGTGTTTTTTCAGTACGGAAATAGGAAAGGTAAAGGAAACAAAGCAAAACTAAGAAGAGGGGACAAAACTGCTGGAGCCACCCAGAGAATCAGTCAGTCCATCTCCTCAACCGTCTACTTAAGCTTTCTAGTAGCCTCATGATCCTGAGAGCGACAGCTGGAGCCCAGCTGAAATTCCCTCTGGACCTCCAGTTACCCGTGTCGCTCTTAATGCTGTGGCATCACTGTGAGTCTCTGCCACTGGTCACAGTGACCTGCTGCTCCCCCCACAGACACACTGCTCTCCATTCTCTTATGCCTTTTGGTTTCCATCTTTAGAGATGGAGAGAAGTACTCCAGAACACATTAACAATCTATTTGTAACGCAGGACAAATTTATGGCGTATCATGGGAGCTGGGTCAGAGCTGCCAAGAAGCAGGTTGGTTCCCAGCCTCAGCTACCTGTCAGAATCTTCTGGCTTCTTTGTAAAAGAGCAGTTTCCAGGCTTCTCCCCTGCCACACATGACTCCTACTGTCAGAGGCTGCAGCAAGATCATCCCACTGTCCCATAGACATCACACGTGTGCAGAGCACTGAACAGAGAGCACTTGCTACTCACTTCCAGTTGTCGTCACGAGGCTGATGGAAATGCAGGCACAGAACCTACTCATGGAAGAGGGGTTCACTTTCTTTATGAATATTTTCTCTTTCAATCTTCCTCCCCACTGGTGATACAAAGGCCTTCCTTTAGAGTTTGCAAACAGTCCCTCCAGTGGCTTGATGTGTGGCTCAGTTAGAATGATTTCTGAACATATGTGAGGACTTAGGGTTCTTTCTGAGCCCCAGTGCTCCTCAAATCTTTCTACTTTAAAAGCCCAATTCTTCACAGATAAATTTGTTTTAATTGTATCTCAAAATCATTTTTTGTACAGATTAAGAAAGAACAACAAAAATCCCACCAAACAACAAAACTAGTTCTTTTTTTAAATAAAAATTTCAATGATTTATTTAGTTTTATTTTATATGTATTGGTGATTTGCCTGATTGAATTTCTGTGTGAGGGTGTCAGTAAGTTTTATTATGGATGAAAAATGATCTCTTTCCCTTCTGCTATTAACCCTAGCATTTGGCAGGGAGGCAGATCTCTTTGAGTTTGAGGCCAGGTTGATCTATGTGATGAGTTCTAGGACAGTCAGGGCTATGCAGAAAAACCCTTCCTTAAAAAAGAAAGAGAGGAAAAAACAAATAAATAAGGAAAGAAAGAAAGAAACACACACACAAAACAATAAAGCTAGTTTTTTTTTAAATAAAAATTCAATATTTACTTAGTTTTATTTCATGCGCATTGGTGTTTTGCCTGCTTATATGTTTGTGTGAAGGTGTCAGGTCACCTGGAACTGGAGTTACAGACAGAAGTGAGCTGCCATGTGGGTGGTAGGAATTGAACCCAGGCACTCTGGAAGAGGACACAGCCCTCCTCTCGGCTGAGCCATCTCTCCAACCCACAAAACCAGCTCTTTTTTTTTTTTTTTAAATTTTATTTTACAATACTATTCAGTTCTACAAAACAGCCACAGATTCCCTTGTTCTCTCCCTTCCTGCCCCCTCCCCTTCCCCCGAGCTCACCCTCCCATTCCTATCTCCTTCAGATCAAGGTCTCCCTCGAGGACTGGGATCGACCTGATAGACTCAGTCCAGGCAGGTCCAGTCCCCTCCTCCCCGATTGAGCCAAGCGTCCCTGAATAACTCCCAGGTTTCAAACAGCTATCTCATGCAACAAGCCTAGGACCTGGTACCACTGCCTAGATGCCTCCCAAACAGATCAAGCCAATCGACTGTCTCACCTATTCAGAGGACCTGATCCAGTTGGGGGCCCCTCAGCCTTTGGTTCATAGTTCATGTGTTTCCATTCATTTGGTTATTTGTCCCTGTGCTTTATCCAACCTTGGTTTCAACAATTCTCGCTCATATAAACCCTCCTCTTTCTCACTAATTAGACTCCCAGCGCTCCACCCTGGGCCTAGCCGTGGATCTCTGCATCCAGATTCCTCAGTCCTTGGATGGGGTTTCTGGCACAACTATTAGGGTGTTTGGCTATCCCATCACCAGAGTAGGTCAGTCCCAGCTGTCTCTCGACCATTGCCAGCAGTCTTTTGTGGGGGTATCTTTGTGGATTTCTGTGGGCCTCTTTAGCTCTTTGTTTCTTCCTTTTCTCATGTGGTCTTCATTTACCATGGTCTCCTATTCCTTGTTCTCCCTCTCTGTTCTTGATCCAGCTAGGATCTCCCGCTCTCTTTCCCTCGACCCTTGCCCTTCATTGCTCCCACTCATGTCCAGGCTGTTCATGTAGATCTCATCCATTTCTCCGTGTCTTTCTTGGGGTCCTGTTTTCCAGGTAGCCTCACTGGTGATGTGAGTAGCAGTCCAGTCATCCTTGTTCCACATCTAGTATCCTCCTATGAGTGAGTACATACCATATTTGTCTTTCTGAGTCTGGGTTACCTCACTCAGGATGATTTTTTCTAGATCCATCCATTTGCCTGCAAACCTCATGATGTCATTGTTTTTCTCTGCTGAGTACTATTCCATTGTGTATATGTGCCACAATTTATTTATCCATCCTTCATCATTCTTGAAGGGCATCTAGGTTGTTTCCAGGTTTTGGCTATTACAAATAATGCTGATATGAAAATAGCTGAGCAAGTGCTCTTGTGGTATGATTGAGCATTTCTTGGGTATATGCCCAAGAGTGGTATAGCTGGATTTTGGGGGAGATTGATTCCCAATTTTCTAAGAAAGCGCCATGTTGATTTCCAAAGTGGTTATACAAGCTTGCATTACCAACAGGAATGGAGGAGAGTTCCCCTAGTTCCACATCCTCTCCAGCATAAAGTGTCTTCAGTGTTTTTGATCTTAGCCACCGACATGTGGACCAATGGAATTGAACTGAAGACCCTGACATTAACCCACACACCTATGAACATATAATTTTTGACAAAGAAGCCAAAAGGGTACAATGGAAAAAAGAAAGCATCTTCAATAAATGGTGCTGGCATAACTGAATATCAACATGTAGAAGGCTGCAAATAGATCCATATCTGTCACCGTGCACAAAACTTAAGTCCAAGTGGATCAAGGACCTCAACATAAATCCAGCTACTCTGAACCTGCTAGAAGAGAAAGTAGGAAGTAGTCTTGTATCGCGGTAACACCCGCATTACCTATACCCGTTTACCATGTCTGAGCGAAGGGCTGTGGATTAATCCCCTTATAGTAATCAGCATAACCGACGTCGTAGCCGTTCCTGGCGAACTTACTACCGACGTCACTGTTCCTGAAGAACTTACCGACGTCACCGTTCCTAGAGAACTTACCGACGTCACCGCTCCGTGTGTTGAGTTCTGAATCCTCTTCGATCCCTCACCTGGTGTCCGAAGTTACCTTCCCATCCCGGGTTTCGGCACCAGTTGTTTCGAAGTTACCTTCCCGGGTTTCGGCACCAGTTGCTTCCCCGACTGGGAGCCAGTTGCGGCGCGCTCCTCGGCCAGCAAGGAAGAACGACCACCACGCGAGGATCCTTCTCAGATCACACTTTATTGGAGCGCCTCTTGGTTAAGGGAGAGCGGGAGGTGAGGGGCCGCTCTTGATTAGCGGGAGGTGAGGGGCGGCCCAAGGACTAAACTGCAGCTGCTTATATAGGGAATCAGGCAAACGTGCCGTACTGTGATTGGGTCCTGCCAGAATGCTAGCACGGGGAGCCACAGGATAGGCTGAGGACATAAGGCCAATTACCATACTCGTGCATCATAGCCAAATATGGAGTTGTTTACAGCTAGGCTACCAGGAAGCCAGCACCATCTTTGAATAGTGGCTCCCTACAGTCTTGAATGCATTGGCATAGGAGATCACTTCCTAAATATAACACCAGTAGCACAGACACTGAGACAAACAATCAATCAGTGGGACCTCTTGAAACTGAGAAGCTTTTGTAGAGTAAAGGATACGGTCAACAAGGCAAAGTGACAGCCTACAGAATGGGAAAAGATCTTCACCAATCCCACATCTGACAGAGGACTGATATCCAGAATATATAAGGAACTCAAGAAATTAGACATCAAAACGACCAACAGTCCAATTGAGAAATGGGTTTTAGAACTAAACAGAGAATTCTCAACAGAGGAAACTCAAATGGCTGAAAGACATTTAAGGAATTGCTCAACATCCCTAATCATCAGGGAAATGCAACTCAAAACAATTCTGAGATACCACCTTATGCCTGTCAGAATGGCTAAAACCAGCTCTTAATGCTTAACCACAGATGTGAGAAGCACCCAGGGGATGGACAAGCTGAGGACCATGCAGCCCTGACAAGAGTCAGGAAGTTCTCTTCCAGAATTAGTGAATGAAAGCTGAGGCTGTGCACTGTATGCTGGCTCATGCTTGAATCCCAGCACTCTAAAACATGAGGCAGGAGAATTGCTGTGAACTTGAATTTTTTAAACAGAGGCATGAAGGGGAAACAGAGACACACTGAGACTAAAGATCATTGTTACCAGTTATCAGGATAAAGTGTATAAAGACATAATCTTCTAATGCAGTGGTTCTCAACCTTTCTAACCCTGGGAAACTTTAATACAGTTCCTCATGTTGCAGTGACCCCATCCATAAAATGATATTCATTGCTACGAGTGCAGTTTTGCTACTGCTATGAATTATAATGTAAATATCTGTGTTTTCAGATGGTCTTAGGCAACTCCTTTGAAAGGGTCCTCTGAACCCACAAAGGTGTCCTGAACCAGAGCTTGAGAACCACTGTTCTAAGGGAATGTGAAATCTCTCCAAGAGTCGCAGACTCACTGGCTTGTGGTACCTGGGGGAAGAAAGCATGAGCACTAGAGATTAACACACATATATCTAGATAATGAAAGTGATGGTGACAAAGCCCATATCGACTGGGATGGCTGTGGTGATATATTGTATACCCTAATAAAATTTGCCTGAAGATCAGAGAACAGAATAAGCCACTAGGTTAAACATAGAGGCTGGGCTATGCTGTGGTGGCGCATGCCTTTAATCCTAGCACTTGTGAGGCAGAGATCAGTCTGGATCTCTGTGAGTTCAAAGCCACCATGGATTACATGAGATTGATTCAGTCTAGGAGAGAAACAGAGACAGGCTGTGGTGACATACACCTTTAATCCCAGGTTTTTATTATAAGAACTAAAGAAACTTGAGCAACAGATGGCTCCTGAAGACACATTCTCTAGACCTGGCATTGAGACTAGGAGAGAACTGCTTGTCACTATGTCTTGAAGCCATTTGGCCACTCCACAAGTCAGCACTTTGTGGTGCTATTTTATTTGTGCTCTAACAAGTAGAGCTTGCCTGAAACTCAGAAGGAGGAGCTAGCCACTCGTTAACCAGAGAGGCCTGGAGGTCTGTACAGAGAGACAGGAAGTGACAGAGCTGGACGGAAAGAGGAAGTTATAAGGCAGGGTGGACCAAGAAGCTCACTGTCTTTCGGCGGAGGATTTCGTGACGGTAAGAACTAGTGGCTTGCTCTTTGCCTCTCTGATCTTTCACTTTTTACCCTAATGTGTGGCTCTGGGTTTTTTTTTTTTTTATTAGTAAGACCTTTTAGAATTCATGTTACAGCACTTGCTCTCACTGATCTCTGGATATCAGAGAGAATGTTCTCAGTGGTTACAAATCTAAGGTCTGCTGATCTAGAACAAGATGAAAGATGAGTAATTTCCCCCACTGTGACATTACAAAAGGGTCAAGAAGAAAACAGAGACTGATCCAGGGGAGGCTGTGGTTCACACCCACAACTAAATTCATGAAAGTCACAGGAAAGAACCAGATCTCTCAGTCTGTGTCAGTCTCTCTCTCTCTCTCTCTCTCTGTCTCTGTCTCTGTCTCTGTCTCTGTCTCTCTCTCTCTCTCTCTCTCTGTGTGTGTGTGTGTGTGTGTGTGTGTGTGTGTGTGTTTTGAAACGTCACTAAATTTTACATGTACTAGGTAAGTCTTCTACCTCTGATCTCCATCCTTACCCTGAGCAGAATGTTTTTGATATATTCTTAGCAGAGTCCATTGAAAAATGAGGAAGTTAAGATTTGGGGAAATTGCCGGGCGGTGGTGGCGCACGCCTTTAATCCCAGCACTCGGGAGGCAGAGGCAGGCGGATCTTTGTGAGTTCGAGGCCAGCCTGGGCTACCAAGTGAGTTCCAGGAAAGGCGCAAAGCTACACAGAGAAACCCTGTCTCGAAAAACCAAAAAAAAAAAAAAAAAAAAAAAAAAAAAAAAAAAAAAAAAAAAAAAAAGATTTGGGGAAATGAAATAATTACAAAGTAGCAAATCAAGACTGACATGTGTAGACATTAAATTTAACTGTGTGTGGAAGCAAAGTAAAAATTACTTGAAAGATGGAGCTATAAAGTACAGTGGTAGAATTTGTGCTTAACATGAAACGTACAAACACACAGAGAGACTCAGATCACACAAAACACACACACACACACACACACACACACACACACACACACACGCACTCATACACATGAGGAATGGGGAAGACGGGTATGAGGAATACAGAAGGGGAAAAGGAACTCACAGATTTCTCATGTATGAAATGTAGATTGGCATGTAGGATGTGAGGGAAGAAGGTTGTTAATTAGGAGACTAGTCGGGGAGGGCACAGACATAAGGGAGGGTAATGGGGCAAGGTACAAAGTTATACATGTGTGAAAACGGCAGAAGCATCCCTTTATTGTGAACATTAACTAACTACAAAGCATCAATGATTAAAAAAAAACTGAAATAAAACCAGCCAGACCTAGAGGCACACGCACAGGCTTATGATCCCAACACTTGGTGGGGTTGGGTGACAGAAGGATCAGCAGTCCCATGTCCTTGCTGGTAACACAGCCAGTGCAAGGACAGCCAGGCCTGCATGAGACCCTGTCTCACCACAAAAGAAACAGATGAATGCAGTCTAGTGTTCATCCAAATGTTTTCCCAAGTTGCTCTGGAAGAGATTTAGTGGTTCTTCTGCATTATCTCACAGAGACAGAATAGAGCTGTGTCCTTCTCAAGCCTTAGACTTGTATCACCCAGTGTCCAACTCTTGAATAAATCAGGGCTTCTAGAACCTTCTCCTCTTTCAATATCCAAACACTGTGGGTTTTTTTTTATAATTCCCTGGGCAAGTTGGTTGCTCAAATACTCTTTGAGATGGGAAACAGATTCATAGATAATTACAAATAATTCAGCAAGCAAAGAGTTGTTATGTTGTGAGGTATTTGATTACACTGTGTAAAAATATATCACTGTGATTGGTTTAATAAAATGCTAGTAATAAAAGGCTAATAGTTAGGCAGGAAGTATAGGTAGGAATTCCAGACAGAAAGAGCTCTGGGAAGAAGAAAGAGGGAGTCACCTTCCTGAAACAGAGGAAGCAGGACATGCAGGTTGAGATGAAAAGCCCCAAGCCATGTGGCAGCACATGAATGAATAGAAATGGGTTAGTATAAGTTATAAGAGCTAATTAGAAGCAAACCTAAGCTAAGGCCAAGCTTTCATTATTAATAAGAAGTCTCAAAAGAAGAAGAAGGAGGAGGAGGAGAAGGAGGAGGAGGAGGAGGAGGAGGAGGAGGAGGAGGAGGAGGAGGAGGAGGAGGAGGAGAAGAAGAAGAAGAAGAAGAAGAAGAAGAAGAAGAAGAAGAAGAAGAAGAAGAAGAAGAAGAAGAAGAAGAAGAAGAAGTCGTCTCTCCAGGTCACTATTTGAGAGCTGGCTGTTGGGACAGAGAAAGACTTGCTATATTGGTGAATGTTTGCAATTCTACCATAGCAATGACTTGGAGCATACTCCTTCATTTTCTTACACCGGCAGCCCCCAAACTGTACCTGTAATGAGAGTCTAGGCTGCACTTCCACCAGCAGGGAGTTGAGCCAAGAGTGGGGCTTGGGTGGAGCTCCTCAAACTAAACAATGCACCCCACAAAGTGCTCAGTAAGATCAGCAGTTAGGTCTCTGTGCATTCAATTCTGAGGTCTCTGTGGGCCCTGGAAGTGAGAGTGTTTGAAGAGGATGAGTATGACCAAACATGCCATTTGAATTTATGAAAATGTCACAAGAAAACACAATGTTTGTAAAATATGTATGAACTAAATCATGTCCCACCATCAAAAAAAAAAAAACAACTGAACTAAAAATAAAGAAATAAAAAACCTAGTGGTTTTCTGATGTTGCACATAGAGGCAAAGAACTAGAAAAACATGCATTGATGCATTTAGTATAAAAAGGGGCACAAAGAAAAAGTGTTAGGAGGCTTAAAACTCCTTAGTGTGTGCCCCCCCAGGACCCAGAGAAAGTGAGCCAGATCCATTTCAGCATCCTGGACCCCACTGTCTGTCTCTTTCTGTCCCCACCTAATGTCAGGTCCTCACTACTTACTGATACTGGGGGAATGTGTGTGTGGGGGAGTTGCCAGCACAACCATCCTTCTCAGGTAAAACCAGCCTGCTTTCCTTGTAGGAATCTTGGCTCCTTGGCATCTTCAGAGCCTCTTCTATCAAAGCACAGGCTGCTGAGAACTTGGAAGTCACTGAAGCTGTGGTAAGAGCAAATACCTTTCTCTCTTTGAGATGGAGGGGGTACTTAAATTTGCTGGGAGGGAGTTCTTTATGCTTGGTCTGTGACTGGCTAGTGAGGCAGGAAGAGAGAGGTCATGGAAGGGTATGTACTGCAAGCCTGTGTGAATCTCCAGAGTCCCTTGAGGGTTCTGTATCCTCTTAGAACAATGATCATGTTGTCTGGTAAGAAAACCTGGTTCCTGAAAGGGGAGGAATTGCATACTCTAGAACCAGACAATAAGTCATCCCCTAGGGAAGGTTGTAATTTAGAAGATGACAACTTTGCTTTCCCATGAGAAATGCAAATTTCCAACCCAGGAGAGAAAGAGTGGTCTAGGCTTGGGTTGTTTTCTTTTGTTCCACAGAAAATGTTGTACCTGTGTGCCCAAAACTACTAGAGACCACCAAGGACCTGGTTTCTGATGCAAACACACAAGGGTCTTTATATTGTTGGGTTTGTCCTTGGTCCACTGCCTGACAGATGAAGGGAAATGCAGTGGCCCCAGGCTCAGGGGTTAGAGGGTTTTTAAAGGAAGAAACTACAAGCCAGGAATTACATGCCTTGGCAGTTTCTGGGATTGGGTAGAAGAGAATGGGGCAAGGTGATTTTTCAAAACTGTTGGTCTAGACTTTCAGCACTAAACCACATTTGAAACTATTGGGCTAGACTTTTGGCAGGGAACCACACCTACTGACAGGATTATCTGAATATCTTCAAGGGCTATAAACCTCCAACAGGATGTCTGCAGGAGCATCTAGATCTTATTAAGATCCTTTACTGCCCTGTTTCTTAATTGGCTGCTTCTAGGGTATCTGTTTCAGTTGTCATGGCACATTCCTGAGGTTCTTCCTGCAACTAACTAGAAGCCCTGGTCACCAGGTGATCTAAGATGGTGACCCTTCCCTAAGACGGAGTATGTAAAGTCAAGTCTAAACCTTTATATTGCCTTCATTTCCCTTTTTCACAAGTTTCAATGCAGGACTCAACCATGAGTCCTACCTGTCCAGAGGTTCAAGGGTATTGGGACCTAAGAACCATCAGCTAACAGATTTTTGTAGGGTAGCATCATCACTATCTATTGTGATTCTTAAGGCCCTGTAGTTCTAATCTTTGAGTACAACCAGATGGTGATGTTATATAACACCTATTTGGATCTGCCCAGAGAAGTTCAAATGTCTTATCTTATTGCAGAACCATTTCAGTTAATAAATTTATCTGTTGACAACTCTAAATGTGTTTTCCTGGTATGTCAATGAGCTTTATAGTTGACTATCTTGCCCCTATGCCAGGGAGTTTCCTTTTGACCCAGCATTTCAGCCTTATTCTGGACAGGGAACATGGAATAATGTAATCTCTCCTGGGACTGCTTTGAGCTGGCATTGGGGCATTGTTGTCAGGGCCCCCTAAATGGTTCAAAGGCTGGTCATAGGCTGGACAATGGGGCATTTGTCAGCAGCATGTGGCCATCTGACCCAGCTGTAGAGACAGGGAACTATCACATTGGTTGGATTTAGCAAATCCAGAACTCATAATCATCTGGAGCAATGTGGTCAGCAACTGAAGCTTGGAGGTGTCTGCCAGCCAAGTGGAAACATGTTGAGACAAATTTAAACTAGGAACAGAAGTTAAAATTTATGAACTTATTTGGAACCCTTAGGCCCATATTCTTAGTAACTGGTTAGAGCAGGAGTCCCAAGACTAGGAGAAAGAAAAAAAGACAATCCTTAGGAATGGATAAGTGGGGTAAATTTAAGCTGTACTTATCTGGAGTCCTTCCAACCCCTGTGAAGTGGATCCAGGATTTATGACTCTTTTAATTCTCTGAGGCCTAGACTATCTTATAAAATGATATAAAAGTTTTAGATACCTTAGTATTACCAATCTGTATCAAAATCCACATCATAGACAAAGCAGGTGATGGGCATCTGTAAAACAGCAGAAGTGGACGCCTACATTTGAGTCCTAGCAAGAACTACAGATTTGGGTTAAAAATATGTGCATTTTCCTTCTATCCAGAGAGCCAGGTATAAATTGAACAGAGATTTTTTTTTGGCGGAATGAGAAGCACTTTTAAGTTTATATTTAGATGACAACCAAAATCAATCTAAAATGTTCAGCTTGTGACTGAACAGTAAGTAGTCATTGTTCTACCAGCTTATCAGAACTCTATTAAATGTTAAGCTCTGAAATGTTACATCATTGAAGGGGAGAGCAATTTGAAACATTTCTCATAATGTAAATCATTTATTTATCTCTTTACAACTTGCATTTATATCTTAAATCATTTTCTGAGATCCTCAAAGCTTATAAGCTTTTATATCCTCAGATCTTTATATATCTTAAGACATTTTCTTAAAAATGAGCTAAAAAGCTGGCTATAGTTTTGTAGAAGGATCTGGTTGTCTGATGCTGCCAAGCTGACAAATTTATAGCTAGCCTAGCTGTCAGTACTCAGAGATCTAAGAAGGATAAATTATATCTGAGTGCAGACCAAGCAGCTTCTGATTCTATAAATGAAAGGTACCAGTCCATATCCAGGTCTCCATAGCATCGCAGGCACAAGTATTAGAACAGCATCAATCTTCTTTGGCCATCAGGCCCATAAGGCAGATTTTTTTTAATGTATAAGAGGGACCCAGGGAAGACTGATCTTACTTTATGTAGGAAAAGGTACAATCAATTTCCAGTATTCTGCTGCATGTCCACAGTCTGGGCCAGATCCTAGTGGCAGGCATTGCATTGGGGCACCTTACCCTGTTGTCAGCATTGCCATACTCCAGGTGGAGAGGTTGTGGTACCCCATTCGTAATCTTCTTTGGAGACCTTGGGTCACTGCTAGGATCTGGAAGTCTGTCTGATATAATAAGCTTTTAGATCAACCTTTTAAATGCCATATTCTTCAGATCTTTGAAGTATGAGGGCTGTCCAAATATGTATGAATAGACAAACTTTGTTTCTAGTTACTTGTTTTAAGCTCAATCCTGAAAACATATGCAAAGGACTGAGTAAAGCTTATCCCTGTAATGAATTACATCAGTACTTAGCATGACTACAATTAAAAAACTTTATCATTTATAAGATGACTGACTATTTACTTATGTTCTCCAACAGTCTACAATAAGTAGCCTTACAAATAATGAGTTTAAATTAAAGCTCTTCTAGTATCATATATGGGTTCAGTAAAGAAACCAAAACAAAATATCAATATAAAACATTTATATGACTCAGTTTATCCAAAAAGCTTAAACTTAACAAATTTAGCAAAGACAAGGAGGCTAGGCATACATTCTTAAGCCTGAATAGACCTTGAATAAGGACAAGCATTCTCCAAGTCACTGGTTCTTAACTTTCTTAATGCTATTTCATAACTGCAGTTTTGCCATTGTTGAATCTCATTATAAACATCTGACATACAGGTGGTACTAGGCTACCCCTGTAAAAAGGTTTTTCAACCCCCAAAGGGTTGAGACTCATGGAGTCATAGGCTTCTCCAAGGCCTTTGCCTAGATCATTGTCTTGTTACATCACAAGAAAAGAATATCCCAGCTTCTGGTGACTATCACCTGGGTGACACTTAGATTACAAAGTTTAGCTGCCAAAGCAAGGTACATTCTTGTGTATAAATGCATTGGGGTGAAGCTTTAATATTTATCAAATACCTTATTTATTAAACACATGTCGCCATCTATTTAAATTCTGTAGAAGCTTGCTGTTGAACATTTGGCAAAGACATAAGTACTTAGGTGTAAATCTCTAAGTTTGCTTTTTGTTAATCTGAATAGATCTTTGTAACTTTAGTAAAAGATGGCTGCCAGCCACATGGTTGCCTACATCATGATGAGGTCACCAGCCCAAATTTAGGAAAACCACGTGGTTGCTGTTTAAAACACGTTTTTGTAAACAATAGTTTCTTACACACATATGCACGGTTGGATCCAAGTTACATATACATACGTACATTTAAAGCTAGCTTACATTCACACACATCGTTAAATCCAAGTCACATACATGTCCATATATACATATATATACATATATATCCATTTGTTAATCATAAACAGTTTACAGAATCATCAGCTAATTTTGAAATTAAAACCAACCATAATTAACATTTAAATTCGGTATTTGTAGGTATAAGAAACCACAACAGAGCCAGGCAGTGGTGGTGCATGCCTTTAATCCCAGTACTCGGGAGGCAGAGCCAGGAGGATCTCTGTGAGTTCGAGGCCATTCTGGTCTACAAAGCCAGTTCCAGGAAAGACCCAAAGCTACACAGAGAAACCCTGTATCGAAAAACAACAACAACAAAAACAAAAACAAAAAACAAAAAAATGTTAAAAAGAAACCACAACAAACATAGTTCATATCCCCTCTGACCTTCTACAATCTTCCATAAAAGAAACCACAACATAGTTCACATCACATCCCCCCCGACCTTCTACAACCTTCCATGTACCCTAGGTCTGTGCCTTTGACTCCTCAGACATTTACTTCAGACAAATTTTTCTCTTCCTTTTTCAAACACAAAAACTCTTACCAAAATCTTTATTGTGATTTCCCTCAGTAGTCTAGAATATATTGTAAAGCTACAATATTTTAAACAAGAGTGGAAATATATGCATATACCATAGCAAGAATAACTCTAAATTTGCATCAACTCTGTACTGGCATGCAGAATCTACTGGATCTAAACGATCAAGGCAGCCCTGGCTACAGCATTATAACATAGATACCATAGCTTAGCAACCATAAGCAGTGACATTCCATACTGCCCTTGGCGCCAAACCTTCGACAGATTTGGTGGCAGCCCCAGGGAAGGCCTTGGGAGCCCCATCCATCAGCATGGGAGAGGAAGGGGACAGCACAAAGCATGGGGACAGAGGATGGTTGTTAACCCCAGATTCTCAAGTGCATGAGAACGGCACCCGGGGAGGGACTCTGTGCCCTCCCCGTGCCACTCCAGAGCTGTGACCTCATTGGGGCAGTTCTCTGTCAGCTCCAAGTCCCACAGCATGTCTGGGTCAAGTGTTCCCAGCTACTCAAGGCCCCTACTGCTCCATACTGCTCCCCCACAAAGGAGGGGGGCATGGCTGTCCTGGCCACGCCCACCTGACTGGCCACACCACAGCTGTGTGCTCCCCTGCTTGCTGGTGCCTGTGCTCCTGGTCAGTGAGCAAGAAAGCAATGGAAGAATATCTTAGTCTGCCCCAGTTCAACCAAAAGGGCCCCCTCTGTCCCTTCTCCTGGTGATCCAGCCCCAAAGGCTGTCCACAGGGTCACAAATCACACACAAGTGCAGGCATAAACCATGCATACTGTGGCCACACTTCTCACACATTCACACATTCATATAGGACATTCCTACAGAAAGGCAAACAAATTTCCCAAGGAAACAGTGTTAGTTGACCACAAATAGATGAAGGGGTCTCCACCCCCAATACAGATCTGAGGCCCCCTGTTCTCAACCAAACAGTGTGTGTGTGGGGGGGGGTTATTCTTATTCTCTATGCTTGCCATTCCCACCTATCACTCTCCTACCTAACTATTGGCCATTCAGCTTTTTATTAGATCAATCAGGTGTATTAGGCAGGCAAAGAGAAACAGCAACACATCTTTATAATTAAACATATACAGAATAAACAAATGTAACACAGCTTTACTCAGTTAAAGTAATATTCCACATCATATACACACATAACACATCTTTGTCTAGTTAAACTAATATTCCACAACAAAATGTGCATGCAGAGTAGCACCCTTGAGTTTTAATAATCCCAGGAGCATTTTCCTTTTGCACTTTGGTGTGAGATGTGACTTCTGTCCCCTTTCCTTGTGGAGAGTGAACCAGGGGTGCTGGCTTAGGTCAGGGCCTAAGGAGGGGCTAGACAGGAAGTCCTGGGAACGAATGAGGACCTGAGACTGTGCATAGAAGAGGGTGGGGCCGCAGCTTCTAACTGGGCAGAAAGGAAACCGCTCCCTTCTGGGCAGCACCTCCTTGTATAAGGACTCACACATTCAGGTACATCCTCCTGTTTTCATCTGTATTGGATTCCTAGAGTAGGATTCTGTAGGATTCTGTTCTGTAAGATTTTTCTTCAGGATTCTATTTTTCCCTTCTGCAACTTAATTAGATTTTGCTTATCTTCTCATGATTCCCACCTTCCATTCTAATAGATCTTTATATGCCTGAACTACATCTATGTGTGGAATTGAGGAAATTTATGAGAGAACCTATGTGCCTAATAAAAATCAGTAGCTGACGCCAGAAATGGAGGCACATGTCCTTATGTCCAACAGTTGGAATGCACAGACAGGTGGATGTCTGTGAGTTCCAGGCCAGTCTGCTCAACATAGTGGGTTCCAGGCCACACAAAGCTACATAGCAAGACCCTGTCTCAAAAAGCATAAAGAAAAGTAATAAAAGTAAAGTATAAATAAATAATCTGTAGATGTGATTAGTATTCTCAAGCCTCAGTCAGAATGATGTCTGACCCTCATGTATGTTACCCTAACCATTCAGAAGCCATTTCTCACCTCAGCTGTCAGGATATTACTAAGAACTGGTACATTAATATGAATATGAAATTAAGTATCAGTTTACAGGAAGTGGGGATGGTGAAGATGTTTAGAGCACTTGTTGCTCTTGCACAGGACCTAGGTTTAGTTCTCAGCATGGAGGCTCAGCAACATTCCTAACTACAGTTCCAGGGGAATCCCTCCTCAGAACTCTGTGGGCACCAGACCGATGTGTG
Source organism: Peromyscus maniculatus bairdii (assembly GCF_049852395.1). Taxonomy (NCBI): domain Eukaryota; kingdom Metazoa; phylum Chordata; class Mammalia; order Rodentia; family Cricetidae; genus Peromyscus; species Peromyscus maniculatus. The sequence continues at coordinate 69,655,728 of NC_134859.1, read as the reverse complement.
GTACATTTACATACATGAGGCAAAACACTCATTTACAAAGCTGCAATTTTTCAGGGTTTTTACAGAAGCTGGTAATCATTATTTTCCAAACTAATTGTAAATGATATGTGATGGCAATATCAAATGAGATACTGAACTTTCTACTTTGATTTCTGCCAGATGTCAGACCATGATGAACTCTGTCATGGTGGAACTAAAGCTCATCATGTCAGTGAAATGGTCATTCCTTTAGCTGTAATTTAATGTGTGTGCTGCACAGCAGTCTTATGAAGAACCGTTGACATGTCAGGGCAGAGCTTTGTCACTGAGATGTGGTCCAGCACTTCCCACTCATTCAGTGACTCTGTTGTAAACTGACACCAACATCAACAATGATGCTCTGAAGAACATCATTGATTCAGAACCTTAGCTCAAATGTTAGCAGATTGAATTCTGACCATAAATGACAACAGAGAGATGGGTGTGTCCATAATCATGGGTGTTTTCGTGGCTGAGGTGGGAAGAAGGCTGGAGGCCAGAACTCAGACCTGGAAAGAGAGAGAAAAGAGGAAAAACAAAAGAGCTTTCTCTCTTCCATAAAAAGAAAGAAAGAAATGAACAAAAAAAACAACAACAACAGGCCCCTCACACACAACCATAACTCAAAGAGGTTAAATATTCCTCCAGGAAACGACACATTCATTGCTGAAGCAACTCTCATCCTTGCAACGTTCCTGCTCTGGAAGAGGCTGCACAACCTGAGGTTCACTCTCTTGGGCACAAGGGACTGCAAGAAGCTCACATTCCAGGACAAGGGAGTGTGAGCCAGGTTGGTACCAGCATCCTGTATACCCATTTTCTTTCTCTTCTGTACCTACCCCAACAGCAGGTTCTGTCTGCCCCAACAGCAGGTCCTATTTAATGCTCTGGGATGAATCAGAGTTAATGGTTCAACCCACCCTCTCAGGTAAACCTGGATAGTTTCTGGCCCTCCTAGTATCTTTGGCTCCTTGGCATCTCCACAGCCTCTTCTCCCAAAGTACAGGCTGCTGAGGAACTAGATGCTGCAGGAGTCTGGTGAGAGCAAATGCTTTTGTCTGTTTGGAGGATTTGGAGAGGTTAGGAATGCTGACTTATGCTTGGTCAATAACAGAGTTCCTCAGACCTGGGATTAGCCCTTAGGGCCACAAAATGAAGTTTAATTCTGGTAGTGTCAAATTATGATTGGTCTAAGTCTGGCTGGTGAGGCAGGGGAAAAGGGGTTTGTGTAGATCTCCAGAGCCCTTTGAGGATCTCACACCCTCTTAGAGACCTGACCCTACAACCTGAAACTGACCAATGATCTCTACACAGAGAAGAATGAAATTTGGTCTCATACTGAAGATACAACCCAACTAAAAATAGACTAGAGGTAAATTTCAGATCCCACAGTTGGAGTGCTGAAAGAGCAGAAGCCCCAGAAGCCCTGATCACTCTTGTCACAATGACTGGTTCATTTGTTCTTTTTATTTTTATTTTATTAATATGGATGTTTTCCATATATATATATATATATATATATATATATATATATATATATATATATATATATGTGTGTGTGTGTGTGTGTTCCTTGTGCCTACAAAGATAAAGAGGGTGACAGATTCCCTGGAACCAGAGTTATAGAAGGCTGTAGGTCATCATGTGGGTCCTGGGAACTGAACCTGGGCCCTCTGGAGAGGAGCCAGTCCTCTTCACTGCTGAGTTATCCCTTCAGTGTCATGACTTGATTTTGAAAGTCTAATTTTAGTTTACGTTTATGTATGTGTGTCTTTGTGTGTGTATGTGCACATGTGCACTTTGTTGGAGGTACCTGTACATGCTAGAAGAGGGTGTTTTATCCCCTGAGTCTGCAGTCTGGGCAGTTGTGAACTCTATGACATACATTCTGGGAATGGAACTTGAGCCTTCTGCAAGAGCAACAGGTGCTCATAACCACAGAGTCTCTCCCCAGCTCCTGCAATGACTGCTATCACAAAGATAAAAGATCAATGTTGTCCAGGATGTGAAGTAAAGGGTTCCCAGTACAGCATGGAAGAAAGTGTGAATTAAAGTGGATATCTTGAAAAACATGGGGCCATCTCAAGAAGTGAGAAACACTACTAGACATGGACAAGGAAAGTGAAATCTTTATGCCAGAGAGACAGATGCATGTCACTGGTTGTTGCTGCATTTTTGAAAAAGTCAAAATATGAAATCAACCTAAGATACACAGAGGGATGAGAGATGCAGAAGATGGAGTACACACACACAGTAAACTGATATGGTGTCTTAAAAGGAAGGAAACATAGTCATCTGTGAACATGTGGAAGAACCTGAATGACAGTATGTCATGTAAAATAAGCCAGGCACAGAAAGCCAGTCCTGTGTGAATTCACCTACACGAGGAATAAAAAACCTGATATGATGTAGAAGTTAGGGTATTAGTGAGCAGGGAGTGGGCTTGTTGGGAGCTGTTACTGAAAGACTATAACATGTCGGCCAGGTAAGGGGAGCATTGCAGAACAGGGTGCCTACAGCAAACAGCACTATGTGCTACTTTGAAAGCTACCAAAATGAGACTTCCTGTTTGTGGTGCTCAAGGTAGAAGCTAGGGAGGAGGACTCGCTGGGCAAGTGCTCTGCTTTTGAACTCTGTCTCAAGTCCTCTGGTTATTTTTTATCTGGAGAACGAGTTTTGCTTAGGTACTCAGGCTGGCCTTGAACTTACTCTATTCCAAGCTGGCTATGAACTTGTGAACTTTCTGCCTCTGCCTCCTGGGTACTGGGATTACAGGATGCACCACCAGACCTAGCTCTAGAAATGGGTGTTTAGTGTTCTTCACACAATATTGACAACTTTATTATTTTTGTATGAAGTAATCCACATGTCAATTAACTTGATTTAGCCATGTAATAATATGTACATGTTTCATAGTGTGTGTTCTGCACTATGAACCCACAGCATTTATATTAGTTAAAATTGAAAGAAAGAAGGAAAGAAGGGAAGGAATGCAAGCAGGCAAGGGCTGGAGAGATAACTCAGCAATTCTGAACACTGGCTGCTCTTCTAGAGGAGCTGGGGTCCATTGCCAGCACCCACAGGACAGCTCACAGCCATCTGTCCCTGTAGTTCAGATATTCTGATGTCAACTTCTGGCCTCCACAGGCAAGCATGTGGTTCACAGACATACACACAATTTAAAAAATCCATATAAAAAAATTAAAAACACCACCACACACACACAGTACCCTACATATGTCCAAAGAGCTAAAAATCAACAGTGCAAAAAGTATACTGAGCGTCCACATTAAGGTGGCCAGGACAGCACAAGAGACTCGCACAAATTCAGTCCCCTAGAGAAAAATGAGTTCAATGGAGGTGAGTTATCCCTCAACAGTGGAGAGGCATGGAAAGTTGCATTTACTTGATATTGGCCAAGTCACTGAAAGGCCCCATCTTATTCTCCCACATCTCTACATTTCCTTGCCTGCAGGCTGTCTCTCCTGTCATTTTGTGTGTGAGAGTGCCCCCTAGTGTCCAAAGAGCAAAGTCAGCTGCAGTTCAAAACACCTCAGACAGAAAGTTAGACTAAGAAAATGAATTTGTTGTTGTTGGTGATGTTTTCCATTCACACTATTAATCGGTATTAATTTTACCGAATAAGGGTTTTAACTATGATATTACCACCCACGAGATGTCCTTGACCATGGGAACCTCTCTGTACTCTCTCTTCTCCCTGTCCCACTCCTGCTCCTCTTCCCACATAGTCTCCCTTGTACTTTAGTACCTTTTAGAGTCTGGGTTCTGCTTCTGAGAGTAAACACACAATGTTTGTCTTTCTGTATCACTTATTATAATGCTCAGTTCCTCCCATTTTCCTGCAATGATGCATTTCATTCATCCTTATGGATGACTAAACCTCAGTGTAGACTGAGGATGTAGTAAGCTGGATTGTTTACATGTGTGTAACAATGTATTCTGATTGCATATACCTCCCCTCCCTTTGTCCATTCCTTGTTCTTTCCTGCCTTTTCTTCTCTCGCTCTCTCATTAATTAATTAATTGTGACCCACTGGGTCTAGTGCATGCTGCCTGTTGGAGAATGGGTGGCCTTGTTGACTCGATCTTGGGCGTGTACCGACACCACAGAGAGTTCATGACTGGGTGGCCTTGTCAGGTCCAAACCACAGCATTTCTTGGTCCTCCTCCCCGTCCTCCCACTTTTACAACATTTTCAAGAATTTATTTAGTTTGGTTTTATGTGTATGTGTGTTTTGCCAAGGTGTGTGCTTGGTGCCCACGGAGGTCAGGAGAGGATTCTAATCCCTGGACCTGGAGTTGCAGAGGGTAGTGAGCTGCAGGTCAGTACAGTGAAGCAAACCGAGTCCTCCAGAAGAGCAGCAAATTCTCTTAGACACAACCTATTTCTCCAGCCTCCAGCTCTCAGCTCTGACATTCCTCACGTACTGTCTTCTACACGGTTCCCAGATCCTGACAGGCCCGGCCAGATGTATGTTCCGTTTAAGGAAGAGCTCTCAGTAGTCAAATATTCCCTACACTTGGAGCAGTGATGGGTCTCTGTACTAACCACTGCCCACTGCAGAGAGAAGCTCTTTAGGACAAGGTTGGGTGTAGCAGTAATCCGAGTATATAACCATCACGGGAAAGTTGTGTTTAAAATAATTCTTATCTTTATTTATTTGTTTGTATGTATGCATTGCTGCTTTGCCTGCATGACTGTCTTTGCACCACATGTCTGAGCCACCATGTGGATGCAGGGTATTGCACATGGGTCCTCTGGAAGAGCGCCAGTGGTCTTAACTGCACAGGGATCTCTCCAGCCCTGTTGGGTTCTGCTGACGTCAGCACTCACTGTCCTAGTGTGGAAGGATGGCTGCTTTTCCTGCAGTCTGTCATGTTGAACAGGGAAAGGGAAGCTCTACTGCAACATGAAGTTACCCTGATTCTGAGGACTAGTCTAAGGATAGATGGAAATCAGGAAGGTAACTTTGGAAAATAAATTAATTAATTAAGTATCCTATGAAGAAACGAAACAGGATTATTAAGGCTACACTACTAGAATTTTAAAAAATATTTGGAAATATCTGATACCAGACTGAGTAGACAGAAGAACAAACCTGTAAATTGAAGTAAAGACCATTGAAACCACTTAGCCTGGGAGCATGCAAAGGGACTGAAGAAAACACACTGAGCCTAACATTGTGTGAATCACCATCACCCAAACTAGCATGGTAACTGTTTCTGTCTCCAAACCCTGAAGTCAGAGAAGAGTGGAGAAATTATTTGAAGAAATAGTGGCTGGAAACACTGCAGTGTTGGTGAAAGACGTGAATAGACAAATATTCACAGAGCCTTCTGGTCAACTCAAGTGTTCAAGGAACATTCTCTGGAGTAGACTGCATGCTAAGCCAGGACATTTGAAAGACTCATCTATGGAAACTAATAGCATGTCATAGTGGGAAGAAACTAGGAAGCAGCCCAGAGGGAAAGTCAGGAGCACAGAGGGTCCTGGGATGGGACAGAGCAACTCCTGAACAATGGCACAAACAAGACTTCATTTGATTAGAAAATAATGTCCCAAGAAATGAGAAGAGAAAATCAAGACACCAGGACATAAAAGTCACACCAGGAGGGAGATTTAGAGTGGGGGACACCTACATTACAGGAGAAAGGGGCTGTGCTGTGCCTCCTGGAGAATGCATCCCAACCACTGTAGGGAATGAATATCATGGGATATTCTCACACTCAGTGAGTCAAGCCAGTCCCAGAGAGACAAATCTCAGACATTTCCTCTCAGTTGTGGTTCCAAAAGTGTATAGATGATATTTCCATAAAACCACATGTGTGTATAAGATGAACTTGGAGGTGAAATTGTATAAGGGGACACAGTAGACAGCTGAGATGGGGACATCACAGAAAGGTCAGTCAGGAGAACATACTCAGTGGAGTATTCTCTTATGTTAAATGTCCTTGTGTAGGTGCCGGAGAGTTGGCTCAGTGCCTACAAGCAATTGTTCCTCTTGCAGAGGACTTGGATCTGATTCCCAGCACTCATAGAGGGTTCACAACCATTAAGAAGTCCAGTCTCAGGGATCCAACTCCTTTCTCCGAGCACCAGGCACACTGATGGTACACATACATCCATGCAGGCAAGACACTCATACACACAACGTAATAACATAAGTAAGAGTACAGACTTTTAAAGTTCCGTTAATAAACAGGGTAATGAGTGAAGAATAGGCACAATGAAGTTTCCTTCTCTCTCTGTCTCTCCCTTTCTTTCTTTTATTTGTTTGTTTTTTTTCATGATAGGGTATCTCTGTGTAACATCCCTGGATGTCCTGGAACTCACTTTGTAGACCAGGCTGGTCTTAAACTCACAGTGATCCACCTGCCTATGCCTTCCAAATTCTGAGATTAAAGCCATGCAGCACCATTGCCTAGCATAATGAAGTTTCTTAATTGCAGACAATTAGAAAAAATTATATGAAGTCATCACAACAAATTTGACAAGTTCACAAGTTATTGTATTCTGTTCAAAATGGGTCCAAAAATAATTAACAAAACATCACATCTGACCTTTACACTTACTCATGCGGAGAAGCTCAGATGATTGTGCTGTGTGTCTTGTAAAGCAGAGCTGGTTCTCACTGGTTAGGTCCTATTGTAATGGCTGTGCCTGTTTTACAGGAAAGAATATCATCTGGGACACGGAGTGATTGGAAAATGAGCATCAGCGTAGATCAAGAAATGGACTATGCAGAAGTGGTTCTATCTGTAGGAGAAATCACACTTGGAGAGAAGAATAGGAAGTTAATGAAAGATGCTCAACCAAGAAGAAGAGAAGCCCAAAATATGTCACAGGCTGTGTGTACTCTGCTGAATTCTGGAGGGGGCGTGGTCAAGGCTCACCTTAAGAATTCCAATTACAGCTTGACCAGAGATGGAATAGGGCTGGATTTGGAAAATTCTTTTGGTGATATTCTTCCATTTCCCCATAAATACCTACACTATATGCAGAAGAAAGACTACTTTTTAATTTTTGTGGAACCATGGACCGGGGATATCTTTGGTCATTGTGTCCTCACCTTGAAAACTAATTTTTATATGAGAAGCTTTTCATTCTCAGATGAACTGAAAATGCCTGATACAGTGCGTTTCCTCAAAATCATAAAGAATTCTGAACTGAAATCATGTTTAAGACAAAGTTTGCTTGGAAAATTGGACTCTGATGAAATTCTTACCACATTTTTTAACAAGGAAGAGTTGACTTACAAGGAGACATTCTGTTTCACTAAATCCAAACTTGCTGAAGTTAAAATGTCCCCTAAAGAAAAGATTATAGAGATTCTCCCTAAAACTGTGTCTGCATTTGCAAACACTGACGGGGGATATTTGTTCATTGGCTTAGATGGGGACAACCAGCAAATCATTGGTTTTGAAGCAGAGAGGAGCGATCTTGATCATCTAAAGAGTGAAATAGAGAAGTGCATCCAACAGCTGCCTGTCACTCACTTCTGTGAGGAGCAGGAGAAGATAAAGTACACATGCAAATTCATCCCAGTCCACAGACCTGGAGCTGTGTGTTCCTATGTCTGTGCACTGAGAGTGGAGAGATTCTGCTGTGCTGTGTTCTCTGCAGATCCCGATTCCTGGCATGTGGAAGACAGCTGTGTGAAGAGGTTTACTGCAGAGGAATGGGTCAAGGGCCAGATGGACACCCCACCAGGTTGAGGAAGGGGGATTAACAATCATTTTACATTTGGCTCAGGGTGTTGGAATGCTTTCTGGGATTTGGGCAACATCAAAACTCCTCATGTCTCTACAGCTAATTTACTGATCTCTTTTAGATGCAACCCAGAGTTCAAATCTTGCTGTTTTTTTTTTCCTTCTATCCACTTAGCAGATTCTCTATGGAAAGTATGTTAGCTGTTTCCATTGACACTATGAGGTATTTCCTTCTCAATGACCAAGTGTGATACAGCCTGCTTCTCCAGTGGCCAGGACTGAAGTAGGAAGAAGAAGGGGCCAGGCCTCATAATTCCCTTCAAGGGTCTTCCCACCTCCCACAGGAGGTTAAGATGAGATCCTTGCCTAGTTGCAGGCCAAGGGCAAAACACAGCCCAACTTTTTGTAAGGAACAGTGGAAGTGATCCCCAGACCTAGCCTCACTGGCATGCCCATTTCCATCAGAGAGCTGATCAGCAGAGCCTTTCATGGACACTGTCCTATCTGCATTCTGAACTTCTGTGCATCCACCCAGAGTTGCCTATCCTCTTTCCAGACTATGTCTAGCTTGCTTGTCCAAATCTCTCCTACTGCAAAGGCTTCTGTAGCCCGTCCCAGGTACCCACAGCACTGATCTCATTTCTCATGGTCAAGTTTCTCTGTCAATAATCTTTCATACAGTGACAAATACATTAGAAAATGAAGCTAGGAAAAGAGAATGTTCCTATCTTGGGGCATTTTGATGTGCTAGCCACCATGTATTGTCTCCATTGCTTTGGAGCCTGTGGTAACCTGTGTTCATTTCACAAAATCGACCATCTGATCTGCTCCTTTGTCCTCCTTTACCACTTTATTCCCATTCCCCATTCTTCCTTAAAACCTCCTGCCTCCTCTTACATTCGTATACAAAATAGAACCATAAATTTTTTTCTCAGAGAGAAAAATTCTGGCATTTTATCTCCTTTAGAATAGGAACACCTCAATTGAAATGAGAATTAGAAACATACAGTCTAAAAATGTGATCTTCCTCATCGCTTTACAAACTCACTTTTTTTTTTAACCAACCTTCATTCCTTCTGGATTTAACTGCTTTTAAAAGCAACCAAATCTGCAGATATTTCTCAGGTGATGGACGCTTGCCTAGCATTCAAGAAGCCCTGGCATCAATCGCCTCTCTTTTGTAAAATCATAAAACTGGGCATGGTGGTGCACTTGTGGCCCATGGTCCACATAGTGGGTATGTTAAGAGCATGGTCTATGTGAATCCCTGTCTCAATTTTAAAAGGCACAAAGTTAAACAGACCTACTTAGTTATTAGTACATTCAATTACTATTAGTGCCCTTTTTGCTGTTAGGTTTTTTGTAAGTACAGTGTAGAGCATTTCAGTATCATCAAAGCTTAATTTGGAGATTGTATTGGACCTCAAAATCTAACCTGAATATCTAACCCCATTTTCTCTTAGGAAAACACAGTTCAACTGAGACTTACTACACATTGCACTAGTTTGTGAACAGTATGGCCTGGGTGAAATTTAAAGTTACTATTTCTCTTCTCAGGTTTTTCTAGGCGTAAAGATAAATGGACCCTTCAGTCAAGCATCCCACCCCTCTGTCCCTGGAGCTGGTGTGCTGATGACATTCCAGGGATTCAGCAACAGAGTGATCACCTCTCAGGTAATTTCACTCTGGCTCCCTGTGTTGGTTGTTATGACTATGTTCAAGCCTCCTTGCTTGAACAGGGCTCAGTGTTGAAATCTATCTCCAGGGTTCCTGCACTGGGATTGATGTTCGTTTTCAGGTCCCTAGATTAACTTTATCTCAAACAGAAGCCAGCCCACACCATTATTCCAGCACACGCCTGTGCACAACAGCGAGATAGCACCAGTCTACATATAACATTCTGACACAGGAGGACAGACAAAATGGACTTTCTCTCCAATGCTCACCTTCCAAATAGAAGGCAACTGTGTCCCTTCAAATTCCTGTACTGGATACAAGATTTTCAAGAACCATGAGTTTACACTCTGGCTGTAATTGCCAGTCTATGCTCACCAGGGAAGCCTGGCCTGCCTTGTGGTCTCCTCTGAGGCATCCTCTCCCCATCCCTGGAGCTCCAGGAATGTGCTCTGCTCCCTCCTTTGCTCTGTGGAGCCTTCCTTTTTCTCCATGCTTTCCCCAGTCTCATCACCTCTTTGGTGCTTCCTGATGTCTGACTTTTCCCGTCTTCAGCATTAGGTCTGTCCCTTGCTCTCCTGATTCTTCTCATTCATGGACTTGCCCACAGCAAGCTTCTGATGCACCATGTTATGGAAAAGGCAGGGCTGTGAGTGTGTAGCCCCTTCCAAGGCAGAGCCTGAGTTTCTCAGTCTCCCTTACACCTGCCGCACTCCAATTCTTGAATTATTGTTTGGTATCTGTGTGTTCACCTTCTGGGTTGTGAGGCAGAATGGGACTTACTAGCTGCTTGATGATGGCTCACACAGTACATTCCTGGCATTTCCCTTTTTAATTTGTATATTTATTTATTTTTTCTAGTGCTGTCTAGAAAAGTGACATGCTCTCCAGAAGCCCTCTTCATGGAATTCTTCTCAGAACATGAAAGATATGTGGAGTTAGTTCGTACAGAGTTGGGCTCACTTCGTCAAGGAACACTGGTCGTCTCTAAGAGCTGGGCTTTGGGTATTGACTTGCCAGAGAAGCAAGAAGTCATCTTGGATGTGCTTCATATTTCTCAGGACAGTCTCCTGACCCTGCACAGCTTTATCCGGGGAGATGAGGAGTTGGAAGGCGACAGCACTGTTCTGACAGATCTAGGTGCTAAGTTAAAGAACTATTGTAAACAAACTGCGAGAACTTTAAAGCAGATGCTGGTAAATCTTGGTGGTTACACCGGGAACATAGGTTTTGCGATAAAGATAACATACTTGGGTCATAGGGCAGTGTCTCTATATGATTCTAGTTCGATAATAAGTTACCCCAGAAACTATTATTTGACAACCATGACAGCAAGGGACCTAGTGAAGGCTCTTGCTCAAGGCTTAGGGGCAGCGTACCAAGGTAAAACTGTACTCATCAGTTTACCACTGAAATTTTAAATACGTGAAATCAGATACTTTACTTTTCAAGGAATGTCCTAAATCATGTTTGAGACTGCTTGACATGAAAAATGGACTATGATACAATGATATTTCTCGTTACGTAGCGGATAATGTTCTATGATTCTATAAAAATGTGGAAAATGCTTCTTAGAAAAACTTCACAAGGTAGTGAACAAATTCTAGGAAAGGGATTGGCCACTAGAGAAGGCAACAGTAAAACGCACTTTAAAAATGTGTCCCTGAGCCGGGGATGTGGGCCATGCCTTTAATTCCAGCACTTGGAGAAAAGCTGGTCATTTTAGTCTACATACCAGGGCTGTGAAGAGAGGCCATGCCTCAAAATAAATAAATAAGTAAATAATGAAAGGACAAAAACGTGTCCAATCTGCGTAGTCATCCTTCTTGCCAAGGAAATGCATGATGCCTTTAATCATGGAAGACACTCTTCCTAGAGATGTTAGTGAAGAAAATGATGAAGAAGGCAGTATAAGGCAACATTTTGTCATAGTGTTGCTGCTCAGGCATGTGTTATTGCTGTTAAATCTGTGATTTTTATGTGCCAACCTCAGGAATGACTTTCCACGGGTCCAAATCACAAAGGCAAGGCTCATATTATGCGCAAAATAAATGGAGACTGCTTACAGCAGCATATATTAAATACGGCAAGTTTCCAAAAAGGTCAAAGACACATAGAACAGGAATAAAATTGTTCATTCTGTCTTAAACAAAAACAATGTTTCTGTTGATTAAAGACTTTAGAATCTCAACAGGTGTCAGGAATTAGATCATAAACGTACTCTCTATGGAGCTAAAGCATGTGCCCTAGTTTCTATTTGTAACATTGTTCCTTTTTGAAATCTTGTTCACATGGTTTTACAAGGTGGATATTGTTCCTTTATGGTTCGATGTGTGTATGTTTTATATTCGAATTGTAGTATTGTTTGTGCTTTAGATTAATACCTGTAAAGGTATTTACAGCATTGAGTTTATACTCATGTATTACGCAATAATTTGAAATGGTGATGTTTCCTTCATAAAGGAAGTGATGTTCTCCTTGTACATCTTCCTTTGTGAAGGATCAAGTTTCTCAACATTTGGATCCTAGAGGTGATTAGATATGTAGTGGTAACCTGTTGTAACTTTTGATGGAGCTCATCAAAAGACGGGACGGTTGACCATCGCGAGAATTCCTACATCACGGGCTTTCGGCTGGGGACTCATAGATGCCAGTCATCCTAAGCCATGTTTTCTGTTTCATCTGTTTCTTAATCAATACAATTTTTTGTTCAAATTTACTTCATTTGTCATCTATTTTTTCTTAGATCTTCATTTTTCTGACTACAATTCTGCTTACATCTTTCTTTCACGAAGCTTCATTGTTATACCTGGAAAGTTATACTTAAAAAACGTTTGGGTGCCAACAAAAAGTTCTGCCATTTTTTTTATGTTTCTATACTAAGTGATCATTTCAAAACATCACCGATGTCTTTTAAATAATTATTTGTTCCCCAGAATAATATGACCAGGCTTTAGATTTTAGTGGTTTTTATTACTTGGGATTATGGTTTTCCAAACTGTGGCTCAGAGTTTTGAAGACCAAGGAAGTAAGAGGACATGTTAGCATGGCGGCATGGTTTGGTCTTTTCCTCTCATTTTAATATAAAGAATGAATAGGGCCAGCCAGATTGCTCAGTGGGTAAAGGAGCTTACAGTCAAGCCTGATGATTGAATTTGATTCCTGAGACTCACATGGTATAAGGAGAACATTGACTCCTCCAACTTGTTCTCTAGCCTCGGTGTATGCCATAGCACACACATGGGTATTTGAATACACACTCAAATGAAAAAAAATAGATGTATTTTAAAAAAGAAATAGGTTCAAATGTGGTGGTGCACAGCTGCAATTCTGGCACCTAGGAGATAAAAGTGGGATTGGATTTCAAGGTCAGGCTTAGCTACATAATGAGTTTGAGACTAGAATGTGCTGTATAGAACACACACACACACACAAATGAACCCATAAAAATTACTCAAACAAAACAAAGAGAATAGGGTTGGAATATGCTGAAAACCCCACCACCTTACTTTGTCATACATTAAAGTAGAATCCTTGGAAATCCTTCCACTGATAAGTGGAAACTGAAAACATACCTCGCAGAAGTAGGGAAGAGAATTGAGTCTATAGAATCTCGGAGTATAGGGAAGAAGGATAGAAAAAGGATGGGTGTGGAGTACGGAGACCTTGTTGGGAAGAAGTTCTAGTTTTCTGTAGCACTTATGGCTGCACTGAACAGTTTAGTAAGCATTTCAAAATAGCCGGGTACAAGAGGATTTTGAAGGTTCCAACCTGAGGTTCAAAGTGATGAAAAAGATAAATACTGATCATTATACATTATATTCATACATTGAAATATCACATTATACCCCAAATTGTGCAGTTATTGTATGTCAGTTAAGCATAAAAGCACACAGGGAGTGGTGGCCTTGAATCTAAGCACAGGGGCAGAGGCAGATAGACCTCTGAGTTCCAGGCCAGCCTGATCCAAAAAGTGAGTTCCAGGACAGCTGGGACAACATGGAGAGACCCTGTCTCAAATAAATAAAATAATCAATAAAAAGAATAAAAGCACACAACTTTCACCTCAGCGGTTTAGAGACAGAGGAAAGTGGATCTCTATGAGTTCAAGGCCACTGTGGCCATCCAGGAGTCCCTAGTAAAACCTTGTCTCAAAAATAAATTTTAAAAAAGTTGGGAGACGTGCAAGTTTTCATAAGATATATGGTTAGTTTAATAGAACTTTTTAGGCTAAGCATTAAGAGCTTTTAAAATCAGCCATGGGAACTGTTCCCTGAAACAGAGCTCTCCAGCACCCAATTGGACTAAGAGGTGGGTCTTTATCCTCATACCAGAACTCCCCAGCCCCTAGGCTCTAGGCCCAGGGACTCAACCCTGTGCCCCCACACCAACACCCATTTTAGTCCCCCTTACAGGCCAGTAGGAAGGCAGACCTCCTGCAGATAGGTCAGACTACCACCATCCCCTATCAGACCCTGAAACCCAAAAGCCCCACCTCCCCCAAATCCCACCCACCCTCCAAAACTACTGTTTCATGAGACATAGCCTGCCAGCACCCCATTGGACTAAGAGGTGAGTCATGTCTAGGTGAGGCACAGGGGCACAACCCTGCACCCCCACACCACCAACCATTGCAGTCCCAGTCTCAAGCCAATAGGCATGCCTCCTTCAGACAGGTTGGACTACCACCATCCCCCACCAGACCCTGTAACCTAAAAGCCCCACCTCCCCCAAATCCCACCCACCCTCCAAGACTCTGCAACTGTTCCCTGAGACAGAGCCTGCCAGCATCCAACTGGACTAAGAGATGAGTCTTTATCCTCATACCAGAACACCCTAGCCCCGAGGCTTTGGGCCCAGGGTCACAATCCTGTGCCCCCACACCACCACCCATTGCAGTCCCAGTCAGCAGGCAGAACTCCTGCAGACAGGTCAGACTACCACCATCCCCCATCAGTAACTATAACCCACAAGCCCCACCCCTCCCAACCCACCCATGCACCAAGATTGCAGCTAATCCCTGAGACAGAGCCCACAAGCACCAATTGGACTAAGATCTGCTCCCTGAGACAAAGAGTCCATCAGCACCAATTAGACCAAAAGCTCCCACTGGACCAAGAGTATCAATCAGGCCAAGAGTGACTCTCTCAGACACAGACACTGCTTGCACCAAGTGGAGAAAGAGATGGGTGGACACCAGTGGAGACAATAAAGAAGACACAAGCTGAGGGAATACTGGAAGTGGAAAATCTGAGTAAATGAACAGAAACTACAGATGCAAGCATAACCAACAAAATGCAAGAGATGGAAGAGAGAATCTCTGGCATTGAAGATACAGTAGAGGAAATAGATTCAGCAGTCAAAGAAAACACTAAAGCAAACAAAGTCATGACCCAAAATGTCCAGGAAATTTGGGACAACATGAAAAGACCAAACCTAAGAATAATAGGGATAGAAGAAGGAGAAGAATACCAACTCAAAGGCACAGAAAATATATTCAACAAAATCAGAGAAGAAAACTTTCCCAATCTAAAGAAGGAAATGTGTATAAAGACACAGAAGGTTACAGAACACCAAATAGACTGGATTAAAAAAAAAGTCCCCTTGCCACATAATAATCAAACCACAAAACATACAGAATAAAGAAAAAATATTAAGAGCTACAAAGGGAAAAGGCCAAGTAACATAAAGGCAGACCCATAAGAATAATACCTGACTTCTCAATGGGGACTCTAAAAGCCAGATGGTCCTGGACAGATGTTATGCGGACACTAAGAGACCATGGATGCCAACCCAGACTATTATACCCAGCAAAATTCTCAATCAACATAGACGGAGTAACAACAAAATATTCCATGATAACACCAGATTTAAACAGTATCTTTACATGAACCCAGCCCTATAGAAAGCACTAGAAGGAAAAAATCCATCCTAAGGAAGTACACCCATGAAAACACAGGCAATAGATAGTCCGACACCAACAAATACCAAAGAAGGGAAACATACAACACTGCCACCAAAAAATAACAGGAATTAACAATCACTTATCATTAATATCCATTAATATCAATGATCTCAATTCACCTATAAAAAGATACAGGCTAACAGAATGGATACAAAAACAAGATTCATGTTTCCGCTGCATACAAGAAACACACCTCAACTTCAAAGACAGACACTATCTCAGAATAAAAGACTGGGAAAAGGCTTTCCAATCAAATGTATTTAGGAAGCAAGCTCGTGTAGCTATCCTAATATCTAATAAAATAGACTTCGAACTAAAATCAATCGAAAGAAATCGGGAAGGACATTACATATTAATCACAGGGAAAATATGACAAGATGAAGTCTCAATTCTGAATATTTATGCCCAAATAAAAGGGCACCTACATTTGCAAAAGAAACATTACTAAAGCTTAAATCACACATTAAACCCCATACACTAGTAGTGGGAGACTTCAACACCCTGCTCTCACCAATGGACAGGTCTGCCAGATAGAAACTTAACAGAGGAATAAGGGAACTAACAGACATTATGACTCAAATAGACTTAATAGATATCTACATAATATTCCACCCTAACACAAAAGAATATACCTTTTTCTCAGCACTCCATGGAACCTTCTCCAAAATTGACCACATGCTTGGTCACAAAACAATTCTCAACAGACACAAAAAATATTGAAATACCCTCCTGTATCTTTATCAGACCACCATGGCTTAAAGTTAGATTTCAACAACAACAAAAAGTACAGAAAGCCTACAGTCTCATGGAAACTGAATAATGCCCAATTGAATCACCAATGGGTCAAGGAAGAAATAAAGAAAGTAGTTAAAGTCTTCCTAATTCAGTGAAAATGAATGTACAATATACCCAAACTAATGGAACACTATGAAAGCAGTGCCAAGAGGAAAATTCATAGCACTAAATGCCCACATAAAGAAGTTGGAGAAATATCACACTAGAGACTTAACAGCACAACTGAAAGCTCTAGAACAAGAAGAAACAAACTCACCCAGGAGAAACAGACACCAGGAAATAATCAAATTGAGGGCTGAAATCAATAAAATAGAAACAAAGAGAACAATACAAAGAATCAATGAAACAAAGAGTTGGTTCTTTGAGAAAATCAACAAGATAGACAAGCCCTTATTCAAATTAACCAAAAAGCTGAGAGAGCATCCAAATTAACAAAATCAGAAATGAAAAGGGAGACATAACAACAGACAATGAAGAAATCCAGAGAATCATCAAGTTATACTTCAAAAACCTGTACTCCACAAAATTGGAAAATCTGAAAGAAATGGATGATTTTCTTGATAGTTACCACACACCAAAGTTAAATCAAGACCAGATAAACTATCCAAATAAACCAATAAACCCTAAGGAAATAGAAAAGGTCATTAAAAGTCTCCCAACCAAAGAAAGCCCAGGACCAGATGGTCTCAGTGCAAAATTTAACCAGATTTTTAAAGAAGAGTTAATACCAATACTCTTGAAATTGTTCCACACCATAGAAACAGAAGGAACATTACCAAACTCTTTTTATGAGGCTACAGTTACCCTGATACCCAAACCACACAAAGATGCAACAAAGAGAATTACAGACCAGTCTCCTTCATGAACATCGATGCAAAAATACTCAACAGAATACTGGCTAACCGAATTCAGGAACACATCAAGAAAATAATCCACCATGACCAAGTAGGCTTCTCCCAGGGATGCATGGATGGTTCAACATATGAATATCTGTCAATGTAATACACCATATAAACAAACTGAAAGAAAAAAAACCAACATGATCATCTCATTAGATGCTGAAAAAGCCTTTGACAAAATCCAACACCCCTTCATGATAAAGGTTCTAGAGAGATCAGGAATACAAGGAACATACTTAAATATAATAAAGGCAATTTGCAGCAAGCCAACAGCAAACATCAAATTAAATAGAGAGAAACTCAAACCAATTCCACTAAAATCAGGCACAAGACAAAGCTTTCCACCCTCTTCATACTTATTCAACATAGTACATGAAGTTCTACCTAGAGAAATAAGACAACATAAGGAGATCAAGGGGATACAAACTGGAAAGGAAGAAGTCAAACTGTCACCATTTGCAGATGATATGATGGTAGACATAAGAGATGCCCAAAATTCTACCAGGGAACTCCTACAGCTGACAAAGCCCTTCAGTAAGGTATCAGGATACAAGATTAACTCAAAAAAAAAATCAGTAGCCCTCCTATATAAAATAATTAATGGGCTGAGAAAGAAATCAGAGAAACATCGCCCTTTATAATAGCCACAAATAATATAAAATACCTTGGGGCAACTCTAACTAAGCAAGTGAAAGACCTGTATGATAATAATTTTAAGTCTTTGAAGAAAGAATTTGAAGAAGATGTCAGAAAATGGAAAGATCTCCCATGCTGGTGCATAGGTAGAATTAACATAGTAAAATGGCAACCTTACCAAAAGCAATCTACAGATTCAATGCAATCCCCATCAAAATCCCAATACAATTCTTCACAGAACTGGAAAGAACAATACTCAACTTCATATGGAAAAACAAAAATGTTAGGATAGCTAAAAGAATCCTGTATAGCAAAGCAACCTCTGGAGGCATCACCATCCCTGACCTCAAGCTCTACTATAGAGCTATGGTAACAAAAACAGTTTGGTACTGGCATAAAAACTGACACGTGGAACAATGGAATAGAATTGAAGACCCTGCCATTAATCTACACACCTATGAACATATGATTTTCAACAAAGAAGCCAAAACTGTACCATGGTAAAAAGAAAACATCTTCAACAAATAGTGCTGGCATAACTGGATGTCAACATGCAGAAGATGGCAAAGAGATTCTTATCTGTCGCCATGCACAAAACTCAAGTCCAAGTGCATCAAAACCTCAACATGAATCCAGTTAAACTGAATTTGATAGAAGAGAAAGTAGGAAGTAGTCTTGAACATATTGGCATAGGAGACCACTTCCTAAATAAAAACCAGTAGCACAGACACTGAGAGCAACAATTGATAAATGGGACCTCCTGAAACTTAGAAGCTTTTGTAGAGCAAAGGACACAGTCAATAAGACCAAACAGCAGCCTACAGAATGGGGAAAGAAATTCACCAAGCCCACATCTGACAGAGTGCTGATCTCTAAAATATATAAAGAACTCAAAAAGCTTGACTTCAAAATACTGAACAATCTAATTTTAAAAATGGGCTACAGAGTTTAACAGAGAATTCTCAACAGAAGAATCTCAAACGGCTGAAAGATATTTAAGGAATTACTCAACATCCTTAGTCATCAGGGAAATGCAAATCAAAACAACTCTGAGATACCATCTTACACTTGTCAGAATGGCTATGATAAAAACACTGAACACAGCTTATGTTGAAGAGGTTGTGGAGCAAGGGGAACACTTCTGCTCTGCTGGTGGGAATGCAAACTGGTACAGCCACTCTGGAAATCAGGATGGAGGTTTCTCAGAAAATTGAGAAAAAGTCTGTAGCTAGAGAGTTTCTGGAGAGTTTCTCTCCAGCTCCCGTCAAGGCCCGGGCAGTCTTGCAGTCCACTTATAAAATAAACACACAGACACTTATATTATTTAAACTGTTTGGCCAAATGGCTCAGGCTTCTTGTTATCTAGTTCTATATCTCAAATTAACCCATATCTATTATTCTATAAGTTGCCACGTGGCTCGTGGCCTACTGGTACCTTACATCTCTCTTTCCATGGTGGCGGCTGGCAGCATCTCTCTGCCTCAGCCTTCCACCTCCCAGAATTCTTCTCCTCCCTTTCCTGCCTACCCTATCCTTCCTGCCTGGCTACTGGCCAATCAGTATTTTATTTATCAATGAATCAGAGAAACGTATATTTACAGCATACAGGACATCCCACAGCAGAAGTCTTCTTCAAGACATATACCCAAGGAATGCTCAATCTTACCACAAGTACACATGCTCAACTATGTTCATATCAGCATTATTTGTAATAGCAAGAACCTGGAAACAACCTAGATGCCCCTCAACACAAGAATGGATAAAGAAAATGTGGCACATATACACAATGGAGTACTACTCAGCAGTGAAAAAAAATGATATCATGAAATTTGCAGGCAAATGATTGGAACTAGAAAATATCATCCTGAGTGATGTAACCCAGACTCAGAAGGACAAACATAATATGTACTCACTCATAAGTGGATACTAGATGTGAGGGAAGGTTGGCAATACTGAAACCCACAGCTCCAGAGAGGGTAGCTAACAGGGAAAGACTCTAGAAGGGACAAATGGATGGCCCAGTGAAGGAGAAGTGGATGAGATCTACATGAGTGGACTAGGAGTGGGGGTGTGGCAGAGAGGAGGAGTGGGGGATGAGAACATAGGGAAATGGGAGGGTCGAGCTGGAACAGGGACAGAGTGGGAGGGCAGGGAGGGAGATACCATGATAGATGAGGACATCATGGGAATAGAAAGAGGTAGGGTGCTAGGGAGGCTCTCAGGAATCCACAAGGACAACCAGAACTTTGATTGCAGGCAGTGGTCTAGACGGTGCCTGGACTGGTCTGCTCTGGTGACCAGTCTAGTGAATACCTTTGTCCAGTGACTGATGGAGGCAGATGCAGAGATCCACGGCCAGGAGCCAGGCTGAGCTCTGGGAATCCAATTGATGAGAGAGAGGAGGGATTCTGCAGGTGGGGAACGTCGAAATCATGATGAGAGGACATGCAGAGATGATTGGCCACACTAGTGGAAGCCCATGAACTGTGGACTAGTGGCCGTGGAGCCCCCATGGGACTGGACTAGGCCATCTGGATATAGAAGATGGTTGTTTGGCTCAAATTGTTTGGGGGCACCCAGACAGGGGGATCTGGATTTGTCCTGGTGCATGGGCAGGCTTTTGGGAGCCCGGTGCTTGTGGTGTGATGCCTTGTGCAGCCTTGGTGCAGTGGGGGGAGGGGTGTGGACCTCCATAGCTAGGCACAGTGTGCCTGGCTCTGCTGACTCCCAAAGGGAGATCTTGATTTGGGGAATGTGGGGATGTGCTGTGGTTTGGGAGGGAGGGCTGGGGGTGGAAGGAGGGTGGAGATAGGATCTGTGGATGGTATGTAGAGTAAGTAGAAATTTTCTTAATAAAGAAAAATGAAAATAAAATAAAATTCAGCCATGAAAGGCAGAATGAAGACAAATGCTTAGAGTCAGATGAGACTCCTAGAACCTCAAATCCTGACAGTTTAGTTATGAAAAATATTCTTTTAAAAAGAGCCATATGTCGCCCTGACTGGCCTCTAATGCCTATGTAGCTGAGGATGACTGTAGTGATATTTTGTTTGTGCTCTAACAAACAAAGTTTGCTTGAAGATTAGAAGGCAGAGCCAGCTACTTGTTAACTATAGAGGCCTGGCAGTGGTGACTCACACATTTAATCCCAGCACCTTGGAGGAGGAAGCAAGAAGATGAGGAGGGTGGAGACAGTATGTCAGCCATTCCTTGAGAGGATTCATAGAGATAAGGACTCCCCTATTTAGTTGAGGAGTTGGCTAGTGAGAGGTGGCTGGGGCTTGCTCCTTTGTGTCTCTGATCTTCCAGCATTTATCATGATATCTAGCTCTGGGTTTCTCCTATTAAAATCAATTAGAATTTGAGCTACAGTTTACCTTGCCAAAGTTAAAAGTGAGGGTGTATCAAAGCTCTCGCTATCTATCTAGGTTTATTCCTTTTTCTCTCTCTTAATTTCTTTCTATTAAAGTTAAGGGGAAATGTGAGGTAGAATACGGGAATATAGTGTAAGAAGAAATTTAGAGTAAGAGTAGAATTAGGAGTATTGGGTAAATAGAAACTTAGGGTAAGGAAGAATAAGATGAGCAACAAGACAGAGGAGCTATATCCTTCATTTTCCAACTATGGGACTATGAGCTCAAACTGAGAAGAAACAGTACCATGAAAAAATATTATGAAAGAAAATGAGCAGAAAAAAATTGCTATGAAAACTTTTGGCCTGTGGATAGTTTAGCTTTAAGTTTTGAGCTGCAGGGAAAAAATTTTCCCTGAGGTGAAATAAAACCCAAGTGAAATAAAACTCTTCACTCCACGGACATTGCTACTGTGTGAAAACATTGTACCATCAGAATTAGTTTCCTCTTCATCATGAAGCCAGACTTTAGGGAACAGAAGTTTTGGGAAAAACTTAGCAATCTCTCTCTCTCAAAAATTGAAAGCTTTTCAGATCTTTCCTTCTCAGATTTTTTTTTCCTTTTTCTGTAAGGGCATCCTCTCTGCTTGTCCTATCTCCCCTTCAAGCCAATATCCCCGTGGGCAAAGCCTATGTCTGAGAAAGTGCAGGTGGAAAGCTGAGCAGGGACAGCTTCCCCCCAGGGTAGAGCTGCTGCAGAGGAGGTACAGGCCCTGGGGAGTGGCTGCTGGTGTGGAGTAAGCAGTGAAGGCTCTGAGATCCTTCCAGCAATGAAAAAAGCAGGGTCTCAGTTCCTAGCAGTAGCTGCAACATGGGAGAAAGCTGAGGCAAAATGTGGCCATACAGAACTGGAGACTCAAGCCCCTATCCCCAGAACAGAAAGTCGTGAGCAGAGAAACTGAGCCTTGTCTCAGGCATCAGGGACTCTGCATCTTTAGGTAGGAGACAAGTGGGAGCAAGCAGAGGATCTATCTGGGGAAAAACCTTACTGAAAAAGCTTCCATTTCAAGTACTTTCATTTTCTCTCACTGACCTGGTAAGGTGGGAGACAAGTGTACACCGGCAGGTGCGGCCCACTCTGGGGAAAATGTCAGATAAGGAAATACACTTGTCAGCTGCAGCTTAAGGAGAACAGACACCTCCCGGGACAATAAAGCTCACTTGATCTTGATTTTCAGTATGCACACAAACCATGTAAATAGAAACCATGGAGGACCTAAAAGGCAGCATGGGAAATGTAGTTCCTTTGTAACAGCATGACAATATAGAGAAAGGCAGCTTGGGAAATGTAGTGCTTAAAGTGAGGCAGCATAGTCAAGGAGGCCTGGAGTAAAGGCAGATAGACTGGGACAGACATTTTCAAATGTGCCCTGTAACTTAGTGGCAAAATGCCCAAGGGAAATACTGCCAAGTATAACCCAAAATGCTCAAGTTTCCATATCTCTTGTAAACCAACACTTTTCCTCTAGGTTCCCCAAGCACCCAGAGCTGGGCAAGCAGAAAGGCACTGTCCCAAGATCAATTCAGACTGGCCATGCATTCAAATAGGGCCCAGTGAAAGGAAAGCATTTGAACACGCTGATGAAAGTCAGGTAAAGGAAGAAGTCTGGTCTCCCAGGAGATGAACAGCAAGGAAGCCAGACGGGTGTGATCACTCAAGTTTAAACTGAAAGCTTAATCATGGTGTTAATGTGATGTAACTCTGCAGAAAACATCCAGGAAGGTGTGTTCCCACCTTGATGAGCATTCTGCTTCATGGGAGGGGAATTCGTGTTGAGTTACTGCCAATTTCTACACAGGAGGGCTGCTCCAGATATGAGCCCACTTTCCCTAAAGCCCTCCCAGAGATCTTCATCTCCACCCAAAAGGCTGCAAGGAGCCAATTATGGTGTTGGCCTTTGGAGCCTGATGTGGGCATTGTGAGCTTGAGGCATGCAGAACACACACAGTGAACTGCAGGCCAATCTGGGGTACACATCAAGACCCTGTCTGCCTCACCCTGACTCTAAAATTCTAAAGCAAACCACAACCAAAGTAATCTGGAGATATAGCAGCCAGAAGGGAGCAGTTTCCTTTCTGCCCAGTTAGAAGCTGTGTAAAGTGTATTACATTTATTTCTGCTGCCTTAGTTAATGATGTAAAGATGTGTTACATTTGTTTATGCTGCATCTGTTTAATTATGTAAAGATGTGTTGCTGTACACCTTGCCTGCCTGAGGCACATGATTGGTCTAATAAAAAGCTGAATGGCCAATAGCTAGGCAGGAGAGTGACAGGCAGGGTGGGCAGGCAGAGAGAATAAGTAGGAGGAGAAATCTAGGCATGAGAGGGAAGAAGAAAAGGGAGAGAATGGGGGAGACAAAGGGCCACACCTGGGTCCAGAAGCCAGGCAGCCGCCAGTCAGCCACACAGGAGAAGCATTGAAAGTAAGGTGTACACAGAGGGCAAGAAAGGTAAAGCCCTGAGGCAAACGTAGATGAAGAGAAACTGGTTTACGTATAAGAGCTAGTGGGACACACATAAGCTAAGGCCAAGCATTCATTACAAGTAAGTCTCTGTCTTGATTTAGGAGCTGGTGGGTAGTCCAAAACAAAAAACCTGCACAAACATTTAGATAGGCTAAGGACTAGCCTGAGACATGGATCATTCAGTTCAAGATCACAGCTATGAAAACTGTCTATGGTTCATACCCACTACCTTCAGGCACACAGACCTGACACAGTCCTTAAAAAATCAGGCAGACACCAGAGCTCACCAAATTCCAAGACTGAAGAAAGCTCACTAAAGTCTTGGAGCCTTGGTTCCAATTTACCAGCTAGTTCCTGCTTCTCAAATTGTTTCACTGACTTGGGGGAAATTCTGTAACAAAGGAACTGGGGCATTAGGGTGTCTAGTCAGCTATTTTTGGTGGGAGAGAATATGACATTCAAATGCCCTTAGTTTGTCACAATTGCAGGTTGGTGAGAAAGCTCAGAAGGAGGGGACAGGAGAGGAAGGACCTGCTTTCTGTGGAACAAAAGCAAAACAACCCAAGCCTAGACCACTGCTTCTCTCCTGGGATGGAAATTGGCATCTCTCATGGGAAAGCAAAGTTCTCATCTTCTAAATTACAAGCTTCCCTAGAGGCTGAATTCCTTCTGGCTCTAGAGTGCAGTTCCTCCCATTCCAGGAGCCATGTTTTCTTACCAGGCAACATGGTCAGGTCTCCAAGAGAATAGGGAACCCTCAAGGGACTCTGCAGATTCCCACAAGCCTGCCACACATACCCCTCCATGACCTCCCTCTTGCTGCCTCACTAGCCAGTCACAGAGCAAGCATAATGGGCTCTCTCACAGCAACTTTAAGCCCTCCCTCCATCTCAGAGAGGAAGGCATTTGCTCTGACCACAGATCCAGTGAGCCCCAAGTCCTCAGCAGCCTGTGCTTTGATAGAAGAAGCTCTGAAGACGCCAAGGAGCCAAGATTGGCTTTACTTGAGAGGGATGGTTTGTGCTGGCAACTCCTCCACCACATATCTCCTCAGTATCAGGAAGTAGACAGGCCCTGGCATTAGGTGAGGACAGAAAGAGACAGACAATGGGGTCGAGGATGCTGCAGTGGACCTGGTTCACTTACTCTGTGTCCTGGAAGCTGAGCTCTTTGAAACTCAGGGCACTGGCAGGCTTCCTGTTGTTTCCCTTGTCCAGAGAGTCAGGAAGTGTGATCTGGGCTGGGCACACACCTGTCCAGGCAAGCTTTGGAGAGGAATTGGTTTTGAGGAATCAATATATAGCCAGTGTGAATGCTTGAAAGATGTACTATACTAAAAACCTGTACTGTTACACTTTCTGAAGTAAGATGAAGTGGGCCAAAAACCTCTACTGTAATACTTTCTGAAGTAAGGTGAAGTGTAGGAAACACCTCTACTGTAACACTTTCAGAAGTAAGGTGAAGTATCCAAAACAGCACTACTGTAACGCTTCCTGAAGTAAGGTGAACTATATTAAAAACCTCTACTGTAACACTTTCTGAAGTAAGGTGAACTATACTAAAATCCTCTACTGTAACACTTTTTGAAGTAGACTGAATCTTCACTCAGAAAGTGGGACTCCAGATTAGGCATAAATCACAGCCAAACACACCTGTTTTCACTCAAAGATCCTTTTTTTAAGTGGGGGTGGAAAAATTAGGTTACAGTGGCTGTTTTCTGACTCAGGCAGAAAAGTGCAGCAAATCACCTTGCAGGAGTCATTTTTTTGTTTTGAGACAGAGTTTCTCCTTGCAGTTTCAGTGCCTGTCCTGGATTTCCCTCTGTAGACCAGGCTGGCCTTGAACTCACAGAGATCTGCCTAGCTCTGCCTCTTGAGTGCTGGGATTAAAGGTGTGAGTCACCACCACCCAGCATTCATGGGAAACTTTTTGGAGGAGGAAAAGGGAGATTTAGATTTAGATCTGTATTTGAATGGGCTAGGATGCACTGGTGAAGGAGATAGGGGACAATGGAGAATAAAGGAAGGAGAAAGGGAAAAGGGGACAGGAGTATTTGTCCAGGAGGAACAAGGGACATCCTCTGGATAGAGGGCAAACACATATGGCACATAGGCAAATGGTTTATAAAGGTGAAGGGGGGAACACCGGGTTAGGAGGAGGTGTTTAATTTTATTTCTTCTTCTTTTTTATTAAAAAATATTTTTATTCATTTAACGACCTAGAAAGAAGCTGCCCCAACACCCATTGCCCCTGTGATTCCCTTTTTAAAAATTACACATCTAGAGTTGAAGGCCAGTCTGGTATACATAGCAAGTTCCAGGTTAGCCAGAAATACATAGTGAGACCCTGTCCCAACAATAAAATAAAACCCAGGAACTAAAAATGTGTACAATGACTGAACAATACATGCTTACATGACTTGTGGGTTATTACAGAAATCAGAGAGGAAACTTTAAAAAGTCCCTAGGATCAAATGAAAATAAAAATATGATTTATCAGAACCTCTGGGTCTGACCAAGGCACATTTAAGGGGAAAGTTTATAGCTGTGAATGCTCATGTCAAAAATCTAAAACCTCAAAAAAAAAAAAAAAACCTTAAGGTATACCTCAAGAAAAACTAGAATATTCAAAATGAGAAGCAGTAGGTAGTGAGAAATAAGGAAGAACAGGGTGGACTTTTATGAATGGATACCAAAAGAACATTACAAAGAATCGACCAAGCAATGAATAGGTTCTTTGAAAGAAATAAACAGAAAACCTAAAGACCTCAACCCTACATAAAGGACTATAGGCAACTATTGAATTTGGAGTAGGAGAAAGAGTGTTTTCCAGGGACAAACACATCCATTAGTTACCTAATACAAAATGGTCAGCCCTGAAAACACACATACAAGTAACATTATACAGATTGAACAGAGATATTTAGGAATATGTATGTATGTACACATATGCATGTAACAACAATTAATGAAGAAAGAGGCCATGAATTTGAAAGAGAGTGAGGAGGAGTATGTGGGAGGGTTTGGAGGGAGGAAAGGGAAGGGAAAATGATGTAAGTATAATCTAAAATGTATAATAAAAATAAAAAACAGAATTGATCAATAACTATCCAATCTAGCTGAAACACTCAGAGAAGAAACAAAAATTTAAAAAATAAGAGGTTAAAAGGGAGGTAAAAGTCAGGCATAGTGATGGAGGCCAGCACTCAGGAGGCAAAAACAGGTAGATCTCAGTGAGTTCAAGGCATGCCTGCTCTATATAGTGAGTTCCAGGACAACCAGAGCTACATAGTGAGACCCTGTCTAAAGAACAACAACAAAAACAAAAACAAAACAAAACAAAGAAACAAAGAAACAAACAAAAAAACAAAGAAAAAGGGTGACCACAGAGTCCAGTGAAAGGTCCAGTAATGCAGAGTCACTGAAAACTTCTATTTTGTAAACTGGGAAATCTAGAAGCAGGTAAATTCCTCGACACATGAGACCTGCCAAAATTAAACCAAGAGGATGCAAACATCTTAAATAGACCCACCACAAGCAATAAGTTTCAAGTAATAAATAAGAGTATAAAAGTTGAAAAATAACCCAACAGAGAAAAGCCCAGGACTAGATAGAGTCATTTTCAAATTCTACCAAACATTTAAAAAGAGCCAAAACTGTAGCATGAATCTTAATAGTTCTTATTAATAAAATCAAACCTGAGGCCAGTTATTGGAGTGAACACTGGAAGATCAGAGAGACAGAACAAGCCACAGCTAACCTCACCTGGCCAACTTCTCAGCTGATCTTGTTTCTGCAGACTGGAAGCCTCTGTGTCCTCATATCAGAATAGCTCTCAGCTGAACTGTGCTGCTCAAAACCTAAAATCTTAACCAGCCAAGTCCTTCTAGTTTCTGGTTCTCACGCCTTATATTCCTTTCTGCTTTCTACCATCACTCCCTAGGATTAAAGGCTTGCTTTCTGGGATTAAAGGTGAGAGTCACCAAGCTTGTCTGTGTCCTCGAACAGATGGATTTATGCCTCTGGAATGCTAGAATTAAAGGCTTGTGCTACCACTGCCTATCCTAAGTATCTAGTGGCTTTTCTGTTCTCTGACCCCAGATAAGTTTATTAGGGTACACAATATTTTGGGTAACACAATACCACCACATAACACTGATGCTCATCAAATGGCATCATGAAATAGAAGGAAATTAGAAATTTACTCTATGAAGTCAGCATTATCCTGATACGGAAACAGGATAAGGACACATTGAAGAAGGGTAACTAAAGACCAGTTTCTCCATTGAAGACAGGTTAGTAGTCTAGTAAAATTCTTAGAAATCAAATTCAGTAACACACTAAGATCATACGCCACGACCAAATGGTTTCTGTCCAGGGATTTGAGCTTGTTCCAACAAGCTCTATTCACAATAGCCACAATATTCACAAGAGCTAGGAAATGAAACCAGCCTGAAGTCGGTCATAAATAAGCAGATAACAAAAATGTACACATAACAAGTATAATTTTATGCCATTGTAAAGAAGAATGAAATAATGACATTCATAGGAAACGGATAGAATTGTAATTTACTATGTCAGGGAAAACAAGCCAAACTCACAGAAATACAAGTTTTCTATTATATGTAGAAATTAGACATAAAAAACCATATATTTGTATGTGTGTGTATGTATATATGTTTGTCTCTCTCTTTCTGTCTCTCTCTCTGTCTATCTGAGTAGGACATAGAACTGAATAAAAGACTGTGAGAGGAGAGGAAGAGAGCCTAGAGGAGGGAGGAAATGGAGCTGCAGTGTTGTGCCTGGAATAAGAAAGCAGAGGGTGACAAAAGAGAAGGAGCTGTGGTGGTGTGGGTGGCACCCATGGGAACAGTGGGGGAAGGGAACAAATGAGGACACACTGACATGTACATGAAGACCCATGAGGAAATCCACTGTTCTGCATGCTAACAAGACATTGCATTTGACAAGAGGTACAATGGCTCAGCACTTGTCACACAAAGCTGATGACCTGAGCTGGGTCACCAAACCTACAAAAACCTGGCTGTAGTGCTTTGCATCTGCAGTCAAAGCCTCCTCCTGTGAGGTGCCAGAGAGAGGGAGAAACAGGAGCCCTGCCTGGAAGTTCAGGAGTCAGCTGGCCCTGAGTAATTAACACAGCTAGAAACAAACCAAACCAAACCAAACCCAAAAGACCATGGGGAGGTGGAACTGCTTTAATCCTGTCCCATCACTGTGGAGGCAGAGGCAGGCAAATCACAGTGAGTTTGAGGCCAGCCTGATCTACATGAGTTCCAGGCCAGCAGGGCTCAACACAGAGAGATCTTGTCTCAAAACAAGCAAATAAAAATCAAGAAAGAACCTGCCCAAAATAAGGTGGATGGCGAATAAAACTCTTGAAAGTTGTCTTCTGACATCTACATATGTGCTTGTCACATGCATGCCCCCATACAATAATAATAATAAAAAAGTAAATACAACATTAAATAATAAAAAATAAAAAGTAAGGTGAAAAACTAAAACCACTGAAATCTAAAAGACAATTCATAGCCCTTTGAAGGATTTCAGGAATCTGTCAAATCTGCATTTATATACCATTAAATAAATAACATAAGAATAAAGAAATAGACCTAGCAAAAACATTTACAAAATCTACAGTATTTCTATATGGAACTTTCTAAGACAGTAGAAAATGTTAATGTTCACTAGAGGAACTCATAAAGATATCAGTTTACTTTGGTAAATCTACCTAAGTTTGCAACAAAATTAGATAAACACCAATAAATAATTGGCTACCCAGGAGAAGTAAACTAAACCTTAAATGTCCTTAAAAACTTAAAACGCTGAAAATGTGTAGTGTTGGAAAGTCAAACCAGCAGGTGCACTTGTGGACCTGTGGACCAGTCACCAGTTTGGGTTTGTTAGATCAAGCAAGGTACCCTTTCCTACTGAGTACTGAGCAACTCAGGAACATAACATTGATGGAAAATACTAGAAGACAACAGGATGCAAGCGCCATTCCTTCAGTGAGTCCAGGAGTGTGGAAAATAAGTCAGAACCCCAAAGGTCTGTGATATAAAATGACTATTTGTCTGAAGTTGATGGTGGACAGACATCTACATCCGGGTCCCTCCCTTTCCAGCCTCTGCTCTCCAATTGCTCTTTCAGGCTCTTCTCAGCACTCTCCTGGACCTCTACTGTAGCTTCAGTCTCTGCTCTGCTCTGCCCTGCCCCCTCACCTCTTAGACACTGGTTCAAGGTCCCCAGGTGCAGGCAGGGAGTGGGAGGGAGGACAAGGGAGAATGGGAGGAGAGAAGAGGAAGGGAGGAGGTTTCTTCTGTGCACAGATTCCTTGTCACAAAGCAGCCTCTATATTATCCACGTCTGTGCTTTTGCCTTGGAGACAGCAATCTGCTTTTTTTTTTTTATTACCTTATTGACAAAAATTTTTTTTCACACAATATATTTGGATGTTTTCCCCTCCCCCATTTCAGGCAAGATCCTTTCAATCTCCCTATGCACCCAACTTTGTTTTTTCTCTCTTTCTCTGTAAAACAAAATAAGCACACACAGAGAATTAACTTCTTCATGTTTAATGTTTAAAATGAACTCTGACAGGACAAATGAATAATGAAATTTGGTCCATATAAATAATGGAATTTTTTCAGCCACACGAAAAAGGAAATTATAAAAACTTCAGGAAATTGGTGAGACATAGAAAATACTATGTGCGGTAACCCAGGCTCAGAAAGACAACAGAAGGGAGAAGCTATAGTTCTATGTGTATCAAAGGAGTTTGGCACCGGATGATTTGAGGGGACACAATAAAGACATTTCCTAAATGACCTCCCTATAGTATGGTTAAAGTTTTATTGAGAGAGAGAAAACAGCCAGAGGCTTCTGGGGGTGTCCAGAGCAACGAAAAAAAGAAGTCAACTGAATATGGCCACCAGTCTGGTCATGCCCAAGACTTTCTGCAAGAGAGGAGAAAATAGCAAGGTATAGACCACAGTGAAAATAGCAGGGGATAGACCACTGTGAGAACATTGGGAAAATAGCAGGGGATAGAACACAGTGAGAGCATTGGGGAAATAGCAGGGGACAGAACACTGTGAGAGCATTGGGGAAATAGCAGGGGATAGACCACTGTGAGAGCATTGGGGAAATAGCAGGGGATAGACCACTGTGAGAGCATTAGAAAAATAGTAGGGAATAGATCACAGTGAGAGCATTGGGAAAATAGCAGGGGATAGACCACAGTGAGAACTTAGAAGAGCAAGAGCCAACCTAGAACAGTGAGAATATCTAGATTACAAGAAGAGTGAGTAGCTGGGGAGAGGGAAGGGCCAGGAAACTGGTGTGGAGTCTTTGAAATGTTTAATGAGTACTTGTGGGTAGGGACTGAGGGAGCCTGGAGACTGGCATGGGCCTTGATGCTGAAAGGTGCCACTCATACGTGTTAATTGGAGAGCCATATGATTTTGCCAGAAGTAAGGAAATGAATCCTTTGATTCACAGAAACTGGCTTCAAAAATTCCCCAGGAATGCTGGCTTTTATCTAATTGCGGTAAATCCTCCTATAGTCATACATTAAAGCAGAAATCTTGGATATCCTTCCAGTGATGAGTGGAGGCAGAAAACGTACCTCATAGAAGTGGGGAAGAGAATTGAGTCTTAATGTCAGTTAACCATAAAAGCACGCAGAGAGCTGTGGCCCTGAATCCAAGCACAGAAGCAGAGTAAGACAGAACTCTGAGTTCAGGCCAGCTTGATCCACATTGAGAGATCCAAAACAGTCAGGACTACATAGGGAGACTCTGCCTCGAAGAACTAAAAAAAAATTATGAATAAACAGAATTAAAGCACACAACTTACATCTCAGAAGTTTAGAGACAGAGGCAAATGGATCTATCAGAGTCCAGGAACACCTGGGCAAAAACGACTACGTAAAAGACCTTGAAACAAAAATAAATTTTTAAATTTGGAAGACCTGAAAGATTTCCTAGGAAATATGATTAGATTGATAGAAAATTTGAGGCTAAGCATTAAGAGTATTAAAAATTTAGCTAAGAAAAAAGAGGAGGACAAATGTTTAAACCCAGATGATATCCTATAACCTCAAATATTGATGCTTCTTTTTTAATTTGTTTTTTTTTAATAGAGTCTCATGTTGCCTGGTCTCTAACTCCTATGTAGCTGAAAGTGACTGTGGTGATATTTTGTTTGTGCCTCAAACAAAAAACAATGACTGAAGTTCAGAGGGCTGATCCAGTCACAAGTTCAGCATTGAGGCCAAGGAATTTTGGCATATAACTCTAATCCAAGACTGTAAAAGATCAGGGTGGGGTTGGACCACAACCTTAATCCCAGCACCAGGGAGGTGGAGACAGGTATATAAGGCAGATGGAGACCGGATCTCAGCTCATTCAGTCTGAGGATTCCTAGCGACAGGATCTCACCCTTTCAGCTGAGGACTAGAAAAGATAGGTGAGAGTTGGCTGTGGGTTGCCCCTTGGACTCTCTGAACCTTTGGCATTTGGCGTCTGTGGTATCTGGCTCAGGGGGGTTTTACTGTTCAAACCATTTAGAACTGGTGCTACAGCTGGTGCCCAGTGTGGGGCAAGAAGCCAGGACCCCGACATAAGAGTCTCACGCTCTACCCCAAGAGCTAGCTCTATTCTGAGGCAGCATCTTTGAAGACGAGTTCAATCAAGGTCCCGGGGTCTACTTGAGACCCAGCTGCAAACATCAGGGCTCTGAGCGGGGCCTAGCCCACAGAATCCTCTGCCAGCATGCCCTGTGTGCACTATAAATTTTCCTCTAAACTCAACTACGACATGATCATCTTTGATGGGCTCCAAATCTCCCTCTGCGACTTAAAGAAGCAGATTATGGGCAGAGAAAAGCTGAAAGCTGCCAATAGCGACCTGCGGATCTTCGACGCAGAGACACAAGAAGAATATACAGATGACGATGCGCCAATTCCTAAGAACTCATCTGTGATTGTCAGAAGAATTCCTAGTGGAGGCGTTAAGTCGGCAAGGAAGACACACGCTCTAAGTGGAACTGGACCAGTGATGGGAACCACACAGGCAACCGATGACTCTTGTGCATCCATTTCTCTGGCCCAGCTTACAGAGACTGCCAATCTGGCTGAAGCCAATGCTTCGGAGGAAGATAAAATCAAAGCGATGATGTGGCAATGTGGCCGAGAATACGACCCAGTCAGTTCCGTGAAGAAACCTCTGGGTCCACCACCTCCATCTTATACCTGTTTTCGTTGTGGTGTCCCTGGTCATCATATTAAGAGTTGCCCAACAAACGGGGATAAGAACCTCGAATCTGGCCGGAGAATCAGAAGAAGCACTGGAATTCCCACCAGTTTTCTGACTGAGGTGAAAGATCCTAACACGAAGGGTGCGATGCTCACCAACTCTGGAAAATACGCAATACCGACCCTAGATGCAGAGGCCTATGCGATCGGGAAGAACGAGAAGCCACCTTTCTTCCCAGAGAAACCGTCCTTGTCGTCTTCGTCGTTGTCATCTTCAGAAGAAGAAGAAAAAAAACACCTATCCCGGAGGAGCTCCTGTGCCTCATGTGCAAGGACATCATGGTGGATGCTGTTATCATTCCCTGCTGTGGAAACAGTTACTGTGATGAATGCATTAGGACAGCACTCCTGGAATCAGATGAACATACATGTCCAACATGTCATCAGAACCATGTTTCTCCGGATGCTTTAACTGCCAACAAGTGTTTACGACAGGCTGTTAGTAACTTCGAAAATGGAACTGGCTGTACCAAAGGACCTCGGCAACAGTTCCCTCCACCCCCACCCCCAATACCACCACCAAGACCGCTCCTTCAGAGGAGCCCCCAGCCTCTGGCGCGAACTCTGGAACGGAGACAGCTGGATCCTCTGAGGATCCCAGTGACGTCTTCCTCAGCTCTCCCAGCTCCCTCTGTATCTTCGTTAACTTCAAGTCCGGCTCCCTTGGCACCCTCTGTGCCTGGAAGTCCATCTTCTGCCCCAGCTCCGGTACCGGTACCGGATTTGACTGCGACAGTGTCTATCCCAGTCCATTCGGAAAAGTCAGACGGCCCTTTCCGGGATTCGGGTGATAAAGTATTACCAGCCGCAGCGCTGGAACCAGAGCATTCTAAGGGAGCCTCCTCAGTTGCCACTGGGGCTCTTACTCAGGAAAAGGGTCACGAGGTGCCTGTCCTTGGAACTGCGTCTCGGTTGGCACAGTCCTCATTGCAGGGACAGTGGGTCCCCACAACTGGTCCGGCAAGAAAAAGTGCCGCTCTTCCAGGTGGTGGACCACCACCAGGCTGGGGACATTTCAACCAGCTTGGCCACCTGGTTTCTCCACCGCAGCAAGTCAGAAGAGGGGAAGGAAGTCGTCACAGGAGCACAGAGCGTGGGCCACAGCACAGCCAAAGATCCCAGAGGCCTCAAGGCCCATCCCTCCCAGGAACTCCAGTCTCTGTGCCTGTTCCTCCAGGTGTACCTCCCCCACACTTCTCTCCTGGCTTCCCTCCTGACCAGCCCCAGCCTTCAGGAGACAGTGTCCCCCCTGCAGGGTTTCCACCAGCTCCTGCCACTGTATGGAAACCTTGGGTGTGGTCGTCAGGAGTGCAGACTGCTCACCCAAACACCATGCCTACAACACCAACCCGGCTTTTGTCCAGGGAAGAATTCTATAGAGAGCAACGACGACTGAGGGAAGAGGAGAAGAAAAAGTCCAGGCTAGACGAGTTTACCAATGGTTTTCTTAAGGCGTTGACGGGGCATGAAAAGATTCAGAGGAAGCCAGGGCACTCCTTTTCCAGGTCTAAATCTCCCTGTACTGGTTCATCAGATTCAAGAAGTTCATACGCTTCTTCCTCAAAGTCAAGATCTGGCTCCACGAGGTCAAGCTCTTCCTCTGGATCCTCCAGCCGCCCACACTCTGGCTTCTATTCGCCATCACCTCGATACCCCAGGAGAGGCAGAGGCGAGAGCCGTCATCACGGTTCAGGGGCCAGTTCTCGAGGATATCATGGATCTAGGTCAAGGTCCCCTCCATATAGAGGTTCTCGTTCACGGTCAAGATCTCCTCAGAGAAGGTCCACTCGCCATGACATCAAAACCTAGTAAGGGCAGAGGGTCCACTTTAGAGACCTCTTTGAGAAAGAACACCCCAGGGAAATGGGAGGGGAAACGCCTACCGATAATGGTACAACAAGTGCTACCGTGGGTATGCTGTGGGGGCACAGGCCAGACCCTCAGCTACCAGAGAAGACTTCTCTCCATAGAGACTTTCACCTCTTAATATCAGAAATTCACCCTTCACAAGAGGGCCCAGAGAAGACTATGCTCCTGGACAACGTCATAGACACAGAAATCGAGGCGGCAACTATCCAGGAAAGCCTTCCACGGAGGAGAGATAGTCACAATCCGAAAGGTAACACAAAATCCAGAGTGGAAGAGAGTGGGGACGTCCCAGGAGTCCATAAAGACACGAGCATAAGAGAAAAACGGAAACCGGGGAAAGCATGAGGAGAGTGAGAGCTTCCTGAGTTCTGAGCTGTTAGAGACTTCCAGCCAATCCAGGGAGTTGTTGGGTGTGGATGACACTAAGGCAGATACGCCGTTTGTCCTCCCAAGGAGAGACGATGCTACACGCCTGTTGGGGATGAACTGACGGAGGCAGAATCCATCACTTTCAAAGCAGTGTCTGAGAAGGACAAGAGAGAAAAAGATAAACCAAAAGGACAGGGTGACAAGACCAAAGGGGAAAGGGACATGCCTGCTACAGCCAAGAAGGAAAATGTTTTCAAACCTTCTAAAGGACCCCAAGAGTAGGTGGATGGGGACCGTGAAAACTCTCCTAGGTCTGACCCTCCACTTGAAAAAGCCAAAGAGCGGGCTGCAAAGACTGACTCTCTAAAACTCCGACCTTGTAGCTATATTGGGAGTGATGGCAGGATATGTCCTGGATACCATTTTCTCAGTCTGTGTCTCTTGAAGGCAAGACTTAGACTAGCATCTGAATGTGTCTTTGGGGTCAAGCTTTTCAGGTTCAAATTTGATTTCCTTTTTCCACAATGTCTAGATTGGTCTCATGGGGTTGACATTTTGCTAAGCAATGACACAGAAGGCAAACACATGAGTTAAAATGTCACTTTGTTAGTTTTGAGTGTGAACTGTATTAACCAGTGGGCTAGGTGTGTTTTTATAATTATTGTACTAATTATGAACAAAAAATAAAATAAAAAGCTCCTTAACATCTCATGACACCAGTGTTTTGTTTGTTTGTTTTCTTTTCATTTTTACTTATTTCCACTCCTTTTTGATATTTTACACATATGGCAGGGTCTGCAGTCAACTTTATATCCCAGGCTGCTGCTTCTTCCATTTAACATTTTGCAAAGCATTGCCACAGTGGTATTGTGCCTAATTCGTCACATCTGCCTTTAGTTCTTCCCTTTGCTTATCCTAGCAGTAGAGTTAGATATCAAAAATTCTGTTTTAAAAAAGAGTCTCTTATAGCCTGGTGTCTAACTCCTTTGTAGCTGAAGTTGAGTGTGTGATCACCAACTTAAAAAATTATAGCCTAAGCTCCCACAATTGACTCTGTAAATCCTCTGAAGAATGACAACATCACTGGAAATCCCAAAAAACCCACTCTAATTCTGGGAAGGACTTCAGGAGTCAAAGCCAGTCAAGGACAAGAAGGTGAAAAAGGACTGTTCCAAAGACATGAAGTTAGGAAAGCCAGCCAGTAAGGATGAATAGGTCAAGAAGCCCGAGACACATCATCTTCGTGGTAGCATGAAAAAGCAAAGAAAAAAAAAACTGAAGAAAAGAATGTAGATAAAAATTTTGAGTCATCATCTATGAAAATTTCTGAAGTAGAAGGAGCTGAAATAGTGAAACTGTCACCAAAGTGGAAAATGGAAGGTGATGTTGAAAAACTAGAAAGGACCCCAGAAAAGGACATGATTGTATCATCAACTGCCCCAGCCAAAAAGATCAAACTCAACAGAGAAACTGGGAAAAAAATTGGAAGTGCAGAAAATAATCTACTTCAAATGAACCCTCCGAAGAAGTACAGTCAAAGTTTAGCAAAATTAAAGAGGAAAAAGTGAAGGGAAAGCCAAGGGGAAAGTAGCTGTGACTGAAGGCTCCAGCTCTACGTTTTTGGATTACAACAGTACAAGCAAGCTCAACTGGAGGCAGTCCTGTGTGAAACTCCGAAGTAATACAGATACAAAGAGGCTAGCCGTTAAAACTATGGAGGAGGATAAGATAAGAATCCATCATTCAAGATGGCGGAGACAAGCAGACGCAGGTAGGCCTGTGGTGGCGGCCCGTGGGGGTGGACAGGCCCAGGGGCAGCTGGCAGAGACATTCAGGCCCAGCGGCGGCCCACAGAGGTAGACAGGCCCTGCGGCAGAAATAAGCAGACGGAGGTGGACAGGCCCTGCGGTGGCGGCCGACAGAGACATTCAGGCCCGGCGGCAGCCCACAGAGGTGGACGGGCCACGCGGCAGAGACAGGAGGACGCAGGTCGGCGACCTGCGGAGGTGGACGGGCCCAGTGGCAGCAGCCAACAGGGACATACAGGCCCAGCGCCAACCGGCAGAGACATACAGGCCCGGTGGCGGCCTGCAGAGGTGGATGGGCCCCCGGCAGCAGTGACAAGCAGAGGTAGGTAGGCTCGCGGTGGCAGCCGGCAGGGACATACAGGCCCGGCGGTTGAGACAAGTGGACACAGGTGGGCCTGTGGCAGCTTGGAGCGGGGACGCCCCTGGCCCCAACACCTGGGGAAGAGGCTATCTCCGTGGGTCGGAACCAGGGCGAGTCTGGGCACTCTGTCTGGGGACAACCCAGGGCCCAACTGCTGATCCTGTGAAACCCAACAACTTGGAGGTGAGACAACCCTGCTCAGCTGAAACCCATCTGGGAGAGGATTCAGATGCCTACAGTTGGAAGTCTGAAGAAACAAGATCAGCTGAGGAGTTGACAAATGAACAAAACGTGACCTGGGAACACAGAAGAAGACGCTACCCAGCCACTAAACCAGATCACCAGAATCATAAGTATATAATTCACCGACTGAAATCAGCTGTCCCTGAAGAAACAGCCCAATAGCACCAATTTAACCAAGAACCCCTACTAAACCAAGACTAAAAATTAGAACAAGAGAGGCACTCTCAGACACAGACACCACCTGCACCTCACAGAGGAAAAGATGAGTAGACGCCAGCGCAAAAATACAGGCAATAACATAAAGACCTATATGGCAACATCAGAACCTAGTGATTCTACACCTGCAAGACCTAAACATACCATGACAGAAGAAACAGAAGAAATCAACCCCAAAAATGACTTTAAGAAGATGATAGAGGCCCTTAAAGAAGAAATAAAACATTCCCTCAACGAGGAAATAAAAACTTTCCTTAAAGAGGAAATGAAAAACTACCTTAAAGAGGAAATAAAAACTTTCCTTAAAGAGGAAATGAAAAACTCTCTTAAAGAGGAAATAAAAACTTCCCTTAAAGAGGAAATGAAAAACTCCATTAAAGAGGAAATAAAAAACTCCCTTAAAGAAATGGAAGAAAAAACGAACAAAAAATGGGAAGAAATCAAATCAAGCCAAGAAAAAGCAATTAAACAGATGAAAGAAACATTCCAAGATCTGAAAAATGAATTTGAGACAATAAAGAAAACACATGCTGAGGGAATGCTGGAAATAGAAATTCTGACAAAACGAACAGGAACTGCAGAAACAAGCATAACCAACCGATTGCAAGAGATGGAACAGAGAATCGCTGATACTGAAGACACGATAGAGAAAATAGATTTGTCAGTCAAAGAAAACACTAAAGACAAAAAAGTCCTAACACAAAACGTCCAGGAAATTTGGGACACCATGAAAAGACCAAACCTAAGAATAATAGGGATAGAAGAAGGAGAAGAATACCAACTCAAAGGCACAGAAAATATATTCAACAAAATCATAGAAGAAAACTTTCCTAACCTAAAGAAAGAAATACCTATGAAGATACAAGAAGCTTACAGAACACCGAATAGGCTGGATCCAAAAAAAAAGTCCCCTCGCCACATAATAATTAAAACACTAAACACACAGAACAAAGAAAAAATATTAAGAGCCGCAAAGGAAAAAGACCAAGTAACATATAAAGGTAAACCCATCAGAATAACACCAGACTACTCAATAGAGACTATGAAAGCTAGAAGATCATGGACAAATCTCATGCAGACTCTAAGAGACCACGGATGCCAACCCAGACTATTATACCCAGCAAAACTCTTAATCACCATAGGCGGAGTAAACAAAATATTCCAGGATAAAACCAGATTTAATCAATACCTGTCTACAAATCCAGCCCTACAGAAAGCACTAGAAGGGAAAATTCAACCCAAAGAAGCTAAACACATCCATGAAAAATCAAGCAATAGATAATCCCACACCAACATACACCACAGAAGGACAACACAACACAACCACAAAAAATAACAGGAATTAACAATCACTGGTCATTAATATCCATCAATATCAATAGTCTCAACTCATCTATAAAAAGACATAGGCTAACAGAATGGATAAGAAAACAGAACCCATCCATCTGCTGCATACAAGAAACACACCTTAACTTCAAAGATAGACACTACCTCCGAGTAAAGGGCTGGGAAAAGGCTTTCCAAGCAAATGGACCTAAGAAACAAGCTGGTGAAGCTATCCTAATATCTAGAGAAAAAGGATGTTTCAAAAGAGAAGAAGTCTTGTGGCAATGCCTCAGTGGTCCAGGTAACTACCAGAACTCAGAAATCTGCGACGGAGACTAAGGCAGCAGAGATCTAGAGTGGAGTGCTGAGTTCTGGCAAACAGCTGAATCTTTCTTCCAGTAAGTACCTGAACAGGGCTGATGTGAGTTATGTAAAGTCCAGATTTTAAGAATCATACTCTCTCAGGGATCTCCACAAACTAGTGGGTGTTCTCCCTCACTGCCCCTGTGAGACAGTCTCTGTACGGGAGAGGCCTCACGTGACTTTGTCTCTGGTGTTCCTCTGGGGACATCTGTGTGAGAAACTGTATGCTCCAGAACCAGCTCTCGTGCCCTTTGGCCAATGCCGGAGCGTGAAATAGTCCAACGTGGGAAACAAAAGATGATCCCAATCGGGAATCGTGACATTTTTTTTTTTTTGGATGATGGTTATGTTCTGTTTTGAAATAACCTCTGTGTATTTCATTTATTTTCTTTTACCTGGCGATCTCTGAGCAGGCTTCAGATTTTGACAGTTGATGAAAGATACGACAAGCATTAATGTGTGGGTGAAAAGCTTGGTGAAATTCTGAGTGAAGTTTTAGTTAAAGTTGGTTGAACTTGGGATTGACTGGGAGGCCAAAGATTTAAAAAGCAGAAGATTCTCTCAAGACACAAGTTGTGTGATAATAGTGTGTTTTGTGTGTGTGAATGAGAATTTGTAAATGTTGAATTCTAGGCTTCAACAATCATTGTCAGTGCAGATCAAGCTGCAAGTATTTTTCAAATATCTTAAGTTATATTTTCTTTTTCAGAGCTGCTTCTTATTTGGGGCTACCTTTTTTTTTTTTTAATTGAGGCGTAATTCATAAAAGGGTATATTGTTTTGATGAGACTTTTTACAACTGTGGCTGGATGTCTTTCTTTAGTCTTCCAAGAAGGGCCATTTTACTTTTTTAGAGTTACTTTTTAAAGTCATGAGGTCAACAACTTGGACTACTATGCATGTAAGTGCTAATGCAAATTAAAACCCAAGTTGACCTCCAGCAGCAGTTCATTCTATGTTGACAGTGAGAGAACACTTTGCCTGTTAGGATGCTGTTACTCGTGGACTGAAATGCTGAAGAAACCCCTCCCCCTATTTTGTTTTTTGCAAAAATCAAGGTATATTCTAGGGTTTCCTGGTTGACCTCAACAGATAAACTGAGATGATAGTCTTAGTTCAGAAATGATCTGAATGTAGATTTACAGTCTACGTGTACAGCTGGCTAAGTGAGATCGCTTTCACAGTTCTGCATGTATCCCATCGGCTCCCCATTAGTCACTGAACTCTTAAAACTGGTATTGTAACATTATCACAATGTTTTGCGCCAATTTTATAAACTTTACAGTGCAATATGTGTTCCTTTTCTGAGGCAAACCAAAGGTATATTTCTCAAGGTTCTGCTGCTAACAGCAGCGTTGATAGAGGATTTTTTATACATTTGTAATAGATAGAAATAAACCAGAAAGAAAGAAGAAAAAAAAAGTGGTGGAGGAAAAGGTGAATACTGCAAGAATACTCAAAAGGGCTGAGAGTTGCAAATGCCAAGAATGGCTTTGCATAGTAAATGGAATAGAACAGCTCTGAACTATAGCTTACTTTTCCTGGTTTGGTCTGACAGAATGATTGAATGCTTTTGAACAAAAATCAGAGCCTTAAAAACAAGGATTTGGTGAGATTGTAAAATGGTGTGCCACTTTGGCAAAACAGTTTGGTGGTTGGTCAAAATGCAAAACACTGTTACTCTGTTACTCAACAATTCTACCCTTAGGAATAAATCCTCAAACTACTGAAAATGTGCACCTATGAAACATGTACATGAAAGTTTACAGCAGTGTGTTGCTAATAGTAAAAAAGTTAAAACAACTCAAATAGCTATCAAATACTGGAGAGAAATAAAATGTGGCTTATTCATACAATAGAATATTATTAAGACAAAAAATGAATGAGAAACTGACAGATTAAATGACTTTGGTGAACCTTCATAATTTCATTTGTAGATCTTTCCATTTCTAATTTATAAATATATTTGGGGTTATAAATTATAAATGTACTGCCTCCTGTCAACATTGTATACTTCTATTTGATGATTTCTGTGTCAAACATTCTATGGAAATGTTTCCAAGTATTTTCTGTATTAACTGTGAATGAATAGAACAAAATAAATTGCCTGTGATGAAAAAAAAAATAACTATGGAGGAGGAGTATAACGATGATAATACAGCTCCTGCTGAAGATGTTATGCTGTGGATATCACTCTATATAAATAAAACACTGATGGCCAGTGACCAGGCAGGAAGTATAGGCGGGACAAAGAGAAAGGAGAATTGGGGAAACAGGAAGAAGGAGGAGAGACACTGCAGCCCCCGCCAGCACAAGCAGCATATAAAGACGCCGGTAAGCCACCAGCCACGTGGCAAGGTATAGATTTATAAAAATGGGTTAATTTAAGATAAAAGTACAGTTAGCAAGAAGCCTGCCACGGCCATACAGTTTATAAGTATTATAAGCGTCTGAGTGATTATTTTATATGTGGATTGTGGGACTGTGGGGCTTGGTGGAAGCTGGAGAGAAGCCCTCCAGCAACAATGTTATAATTATCCAGGTTCCTCAGTTCGAATGGGATTAAAATGACTTCAGTTCTGAAGAACAAGATGTGAAATCCACACAACCTATACACAGTTTATATATTATAAAATAGATTACTACTAGGCCATCATGTATAGTCAAGTACACTGAGAAAAAAAGAGCAGACAGAAAAGATTCAGAAGCTCAACAAAAAAGGTGAGCCATGAGGTTAGAAGCTCAAAAATCTCTGTGTCCAGTGAGAAGGAGAGAACCAAAGACAGTGGTAGAAATGGAAATCTCTGACAAGAGGAAGAGCAGCACCTTGCCAGAGAAGGAGAGCACCGAGGACTGTCTAAGTGAACCGGGATATTCTAAGAATCTGTCTCAGACTTCCAAAGAGCCTAGGACCTCAGCTAAGCATGATCCCTTCATGATTCTTCCAATGAAGTCTTCACTCCCAGTAGAGAGAAGAAAATGGACTGTGACAGCAGAGAGTATTTCTGTTCAGAGCAGAGAGATGGGAGAAATGAGTTAGCAAGAAGGAAGGGCTCTCACTCTTGGAGCAAACATTCCACATTTGGACAGAAATGTGAGCCAAAGAAAGAAAGAGATTTGCCTAACGAAGGGTCAGAGTCCACAAAAAGTAATTCTAGTTCCCCCAGAGACAAAAAGCCTCAGGATCATAAAGCCCCCTATGATACCAAATGGTTACGTGAAGAAGCAAAGTCTGTATATATTCTTATATTAGTTCTAAATAAATTATTTTTGTATTAGACAAAAAAAGCAAAAATGTGACATTTTATTTGTACTCTAAGAAATAAAGCTTGCCTGAGTTTTGAGGCACCCTGGGCTATATGAGAATAAACCAGTCTAAAAGAGAAATAGAGCTAGGCAGTGTTGGTGGCTCATACCATTAACCCCAGCTCTAGAGAGCTGGAGAAAAAAAATATAAGGTGGGTGGAGACAGCATCTCAGTCCAGTGAGTCTGAGTATTCATAGAAATAGGATCTCCCCCTTTCAGCTGAGGAATTGGCAAGGTGAGAGGTGGCTGTGACTTGCTCCTTTGTCTCTCTGACCTTTCAGCATTTACTCTGATCTAGCTCTGGGTTTTTAATATTAAAAGCAACTAGAATTCGAGTTACAGTTGACCTTGAACTTGTACTCCAGAAGTGGAGGCAGGAGGATGAGGACTTCTAGCCCATCCTTGGCTATAGTTATTTGGAGGCTGGCACGGGCTAAATGAGACCTTGTCTCACACACACAAACAAAAGAAGTGAAGTGCCCATCAGACAGTGACCAGGAGCTAGAGGGTGGTGAGCAGTGCTTGCTGCTTTCACAGAGGACCTGGGTTCGGTTCCAGCACCCACTGGATGTCTCACAACCATCTCTAAGTCCAGTTCCAGGGAATCTGATGCACTCTTCTGGCCCCCAGGGGTTTCTGCATAAAATGGTACACACAAACCCATGCAGGCAAACACATACATACACAAATTAAAAATTCAACCTTTTAAAAATTATATTTAAAATTTTTATTTTGTGTAGGGTTAGGCATCATGACATGTGCTGTAGAGTTCAGAGGACAACTTGTAACAGAAGTTATATGTTTCTACCATGTAAGTCCCAAAGAAGGATGGAACTCACGTCTTAGGCTTGGTGGCAGGCACCTTTAAACCCAGAGCTATCTTACAGGGAAAGTAATAAACTAATACATCTTTAAAAATAAAGAAGGAGAACCAGTACTTTACAATACCTGTCCAGGCAAGCCTTGGAGAGAAACTGGCTTTGTGGAATCAATATATAGCCACTGTGAATGCTTGAAAAGATGTACTATACTAAAAA
Organism: Peromyscus maniculatus bairdii; assembly: GCF_049852395.1. Lineage (NCBI taxonomy): Eukaryota > Metazoa > Chordata > Mammalia > Rodentia > Cricetidae > Peromyscus > Peromyscus maniculatus. The sequence continues at coordinate 69,611,899 of NC_134859.1, read as the reverse complement.
CACCATTGTAACACTTCCTGAAGTAAGGGGAAGTATCCAAAACAGCACTACTGTATAACACTTCCTGAAGTGAAGGGAAGTATCCAAACCAGCACTACTGTATAACACTTCCTGAAATAAGGTGAACTATACTAAAAACCTCTACTATAACACTTTCTGAAATAAGGTAAACTATACTAAAATCCTCTACTGGAACACTTCCTGACTTAAGGTGAACTATACTAAAAACCTCTACTGTAACACTTTTTGAAGTACACTGAAACTTTTCTGTGAAACTCGGACTTCAGGTTAGTCATAAACCCCAGCCAAATACCTGTTTTTACTCAGGGATTCTTTTCTAAGTGGGGGCAGGAAAGTAAACTTAAAGTGGTTGTTTTCTGACTCAGGCAGAAACGTGCAGCAAATCACCTTGCAGGAGTCATTTTTTTTTTGTTTTGTTTTTGTTTTTGTTTTTTTTTTTAGGTTTTTTTTGAGAGTTTCTCCCTGCAGTTTTAGTGCCTGTCCTGGATCTCCCTCGGTAGACCAGGCTGCCCCTCGAACTCACAGAGATCTGCCTAGCTCTTCCTCCTGAGTGCTGAGATTAAAGGCTTGCAACCTCACCCCCCAGAATTTATGGGCAACTTTTAGGAGGAGGAAAAGGGAGATTTAGATGTAGATTTAGATTTAATTTTAGATTTAGATTTAGATCTGTATTAGAATGGGCTAGGATGCACTGGTGAAGGAGATAGGGGAGAAGGGAGAATAAAGGAAGGAGAAAAGGAAAAGGGGACAGGGGTATTTGTCCAGGAGGAACAAGGGACATCCTCTGGATAGAGGGTAGACACACATGGCACATAGGCAAAAGGTTTATAGAGGTGATGGGGGAAAACCCCGTGTTAGGGTGAGGTGTTTAATTTTATTTCTTCTTTTTTATTAAAAAATATTTTTATTCATTTAACATACCAACCATGGATTCTCCCTCTCAACCCTCCTCCTGTTCCCTCCCAGCCTTCCCCTCCTTGACCCTTCCCCCATGCTGAACTCCAACAAATGAAGGCCTCCCATGGCGGGGCAGAAAAGCCTGCTATACACAGTTGAGCCAGGACTAAGTCTCTTCCTCCTGCATCAAGGTTAAGCAAGGCCTCTGGCCATAGGTAATGGGCTCCAGAAAGCCCACTCATGCACCAGGGATAGATCCTAATCCCACTGCCAAGGGCCCCTCAAACAGACCAAACTATACAACTGTCTTCCTATTTTCAGAGGGCCTAGTCTGATCCCATGTAGGTTCCAGAGCTGTTGGTCTAAAGTTGGTGAGTTCCTATGAGCTAGGTTCAGTTGTCTCTGTAGATGTCCTAATCATGATCATGATGCCCCCCCCACCCTTTTGGCTAAAATAATCCCCCTCTCCTCTCTTCACCTGGACACCCAGAGCTCGGCCTGGTGGTTGGCTGTGAATCTCTGCATCTGCTTCCTCCAGTTATTGGATGAAGGCTCTATGATGACAGTTAGGGTATTCACCAACCTGTTTACCAGTGTAGTCCAGCTCAGGCACCCTCTTTATTTCTAGTAGTCTATCGGTGGTCGTCCTTGTGGATTCCTGGGAATTTCCCTAGCACCAGGTTTCTCCCTTACCCCATAATGTCTCCATCAAGATATTTCTTTCCTTGCTCTTCCATTCCTACTCTGCCCCAGACCAACCATGGTGTTCCCTCATGTTCTCATCCTCCATCACCTCTTCTCTTCCCCCACTGCATCCTCAGTTTATTCATGGAGATCTCTTCTGTTTCCCCTTCCCAAATCGATCCCTGCATCCCTCTTAGGGTGTTCCTTGTTTCCTAACTCTTCTGGAGTTTTACAGGTGGGTAATACTTCATTGAGTATATGTACGAAATTTTCTTGATTCATTCTTTGGTTGTGGGGCATCTAGGCTGTTTCCAGCTTCTGGCTATTAGGAATAATGCTGCTATGAACATAGTTGAATAAGTGTCCTTGTGGTATCATTGAGCATCACTTGGGTATATGCCCAAGAGTGGTATCATTGGCTCTTGAGGTAGATTGATTCCCAATTTTCTAAGGAGTCGTCATACTGATTTCCAATGTGGCTCTACCAGTTTGTACTCCCACCTGCAGAGCAGGAGTGTTCCCCTTGCTCCACACCCTGTCCAACATAAGCTGTCATCAGTGTTTTTGATTTTAGTCTTTGGTTCACAGAAACTGACTTCACCAATTTGCCGGGAATGCTGGCTTTCATCTAATTACCAGAAATCTTCCTATAGTCTAATTTGAGCTCATTTCTCACTACTTGGATTGGCTTTTGGAGTGTGGGGAACTGGAGTTTCCTTTGAACCTAACACTGTACAGAAATACACAGGGGCCTAACACCCTCTAGTTCCCAACAGAGCATGGACCAGAATGTTATGTCACTGTTGGTCCCTCAAGAGCCAAGTGATGTATATTCTGTCCAGTCCTCTCAAAGGAAGCAAAGTGTAAAAGGGAATTTGTAATAGACAAGTGTGGAGGTACTGTCTGTAGCATGAAACTTAACATGTCTTATTAACAAAAACAAACCTGGAGCCAGGTATTGACTTAAAGCTGGAAGATCAGAGAAGCAGAACAAGCCACAGCCACCACACCTTGCCAGTTCCTCAGCTGATCCTGTTGCCTCAGACTGGATGCCTCTCAGCTGAACTGTGCTGCTCAAAAGCCTAAAAGCATTTAAATACCACCCCTTAAATATGTTTCTGCTTTCTGCTATCACTTCCTGGGATTAAAGTCTCTTGTTACCCTGCCTGGCTGTTTCCAGTGTATCATTGAACTCACAGAGATCCAGGTGCATCTCTCCTTCTGGAATGTTATAATTAAAGGCATGTGTGCCACCATATTCTGGCCTCTATATCTAGTGGCTGTTCTGTTCTCTGACCCCAGATAAGTTTATTAGGGTACACAATATTTTGGGGAGCACAATATCACGACAACTGTCGACACTGACTGTATTCTGCTCAAAGTATTCCTCTACAAAGTAAGTGGATAAACCTTGAAAAGAGAAGAAAGATCTAAAGACAGGTTCAGTGAATGAAAAAAAGAACTTAAAAGAGGACATGACTGCTCCTAGGTATGGTGGAAGAGAAGATTTACAGTAGATGGGAGGGAGAAAAAAAGCCAGAAGCTTCTGGAAGGGTCCAGAGAGAACATGACTGGCACACTGAGCTAGGAGAGTCAGGAGGCAAGAGGCCAGGAGGTCAGGAGACCAAGAGGCTAAAAGGGCAAAAGGGCTGAACTAGTCAACATGGCTGGGTTACACAGGAATCAGGGAAGCTGGAGGAAAGGAAGCCCAGCCAGTTCTTTTTTCTGACTTTTTTCCAGTTCTTTTTTCTGACTTTGTGACTGACTTGGACTCTGAGGATTGATTGAGAAGAAGCTAGGAGGACAGAGGAGAGAGAAGAGGGGAAGGGAAAGAGAGAAGGAGAAGGTTAACTGGAGAGACTTGAGACACACACACCACAAGCACTGGCACCTCTTTTTGCAGATGCTTCCTCTAGAGGCTGCTCCTCCCTGGTTCTGCCAGTGTCTCCACCCTCTTCCCCTTCCTCCCTGACAACCCCAAAGCCCAGATCATTGGCTTGCCCTGGCCCTAGTGCTAGCCCTAGGACCTTCCATTCCTAGGAAGAGGGAGGGTGCATTGGTGCTCACAAGGCTCTTGACTTGGAGTGGAGGAGGCTCACTGTCTGGGTTCACTGCCTCACTCTCCTAAGATTCCTCCTCCCCACCTCCAGACATGCTGAGTACAGAGGGGGATTTCTGTCTTTGCTCACTCTCTGGGCATAGATCAGAATATCCTCCCTCATGCTCTGCATATGGTTTCTTCTTAGTTGCTTCCTGCCTCCCTGGGAAAGCCCCACCTTCCTGTTCTTTCTTAAATTAGAGATGAAAGGAAAGACTCTTAAGGCCTGTGAAGCAATGTCCTCAGATCTGGCCTGGTGGTGACAGGAGATGAAGCTCAGCACATGTGGATGAGCCCTGGTTCTGGAGGACTAGGCTGGAGGGACAGTGGGATTCTGGGCTGCACTTCTAGCAAGCAGCAGAGTCAGGAGTGGGGTTTGGGGGGGGGGGCTCCCAGACAAAGCGATTCACAGCAGAGATGCCTCAGTAAGCTGAACATTTCTGGGGCCCTTGCCTTTCCAAGGCTGTTGTTTCTTAGGAAGAATAGCATAGGAGAGGCTGCCGGTGGGCGGAGTATGAGCATAGCACATTAGGAAAATGTCAAGAAATCTGAATATTTTGCCCAGTTCATATGTGCTCAAAACCACAATCAGTTTCTTAAGGCTGGTTTTCAACATAACAAATTTGGGAAGTATTACTATAACAAAATGGCAGGAGGGGTGATCACTTTAGATAGCCCTGGGAATCCCTTAGAAACTTGTCTCCCAAGATGGGCTTTAAGATCCTGGGAGCACCCAGAGGGCATCTCACCTATTTGCATTTCCAGTGGAGCAGTACTGAATGTCTTAAGCCCTGGGCTGAAGTGATTCCAGGGGCATTAACAGGGCCACCTGCTCTTTTGAGTAAAGGGACAGCCCTGCTGCTCTGGAAATGCCAGTTGCAGTGGCTATGAAAAGGTCTGGTTACTCAGCTATGAGCCTGTGTTTCATTCTGACCAATAGAAAACGCCTTGGGCGCCTTCTGGCTTCCTCTATGCAATTTCACTTCCTGGACTGAGGGTGGGGTAGAGAGAGACAAGCAGTTCTCAAGTTTGCAGTAAGACACCAGAGCTGAGGCAGAAGCAGTCTGCTCAACAGGGGGCTGACTGGGAGCAGGCATGAGGCCTGCACTTCAAACAAAGCAGCTAGGCAACCTCAGTGCTCCTGGGTAAGTGACCACTTCATTCCAGCCTCCTCAAGCTCCAACCCCTCCTGCCTTTTCTGCCCTTCACTTCCATCCCAGGGTACAGTCTAGAGTCTCTGGGATCATATGGGGACATCAGTACAAACATTGTCTCTCAGGGGAACTTGGTAAGTTTATGTTTCTATTAGGACTCTTGGCTCCTTGGAGTCTTCCTAGGCCCGTTTTGACAAAGTCCAGGCTGTGGAGGACTAGGGCACCTGGTGAGCTGAGGGTGCCAGCAAATGCCTTTGTTTGCTTGGGGAGGAGGGAGGAGGGCTTAAGAGTCCAGGAAGAGAGCTCAGGTTCTGCTTGGTCTGAGCCTGTACTAGTGAGGCAGACAGCAGAGGGTGTGAGTGGATCAGACTCCTGCTGCTTGCTCTTCAGAGCCCCTTGAGGCTTCCCCATTCACATGGAGACCTGATCCTGTGGGAAGTTGGGTAAACATGTCCACCAGGCAGGCAGGAACAGCATTCTAGATGAGAAAGGAAGTAAGTGCACTGGAGCCCAGAAAGCTTACAATGCTCTCCAGACCAAATGCAAAGCACCTCAGAGGAGCACAGAGTGCTGCATGTCTCTTTCTTCTCCAAGAGGCAGCTCCTGCTCCTGTCCCAGTGTGTTTTCCTGCCAGTCTGAGCCCTGGCATCTGAATGCCATGGTCTTCCCTTCTGAGGACAGCTAACAAGACACCTTAAATGCCAAGTCCAAGTCTCAGGGAATTTTTTCCAGTCAACACTGCAATTTGGGAGTGGGGGCAGGGAATCTGTTTTGTAAACCAGACCTAAAGTTGCAAAGAGGTTAATGAATTTACATGCCTGGGTTTGTGGCTTACTTGTCCTGTTTGTTTTTGAAGGATTGTGTCCGAGACACATGCTTAAAAAAGGTGAATTATGAACCATTGAAAATTTTTTGTTTTAATTTTATTTTATAATTTAATTTAATTTTACATATCAGCCACGGATTCTTTTGTCCTCCCCCCTCCGGCCCTCCAACTTCCTCCCAGCCCACCCCGGATAGCCATCTCCTCCAGGGTAAAGACTCCCCTGGGGATTGAGTTCAACCTGGTAGATTCAGTCCAGGCAGGTCCAGTCCCCTCCTTCCAGGCTGAGCCAAGTGTCCCTGCATAAGCCCCAGGTTCCAAACAGCCAGCCCATGCACTGAGGACAGGTCTTGGTCCCACTGCCTGGATGCCTCCCAAAGAGTGTAAATCCACTTTCCCATGGTGGGCAGCATAATTCAGGCTATACAGCTAGGCCCCCACTTTCCCTCTCATCCCTTCAGCCCTTGGTCCCGGGAAAGGAGGCTGAGTTGCCTCTTTAGTTCTTCAATTTCCTTCTCTTGCTCTATTATCTTCATCTGCAATGTGAGATTAACATTTCCAGTTGTCTGGAAAAGTTCACTCTGCAGCAGCTGAAGAGCAGACGGTCTCTGTGATGCATTCCTCCCAGTTAGGAGCTGGATATACTTGGCTTGTACCGGACACCTCTTACTAAGGGATTCGGGTATCCGACCAGTCCTTATGCCTGTTAAGACTGTTGCTCGCTCCATGTCTGTCCCGAATGGCTGAAAGAGCTCGAGCAGGATCACACCCAGGCTATACATATCTGACTTGGCATCATACTCGGATCCTTCCAACAGTTCGGGTGACGCATACAGACAGGTCCCCACTCTGGACGTATGTGTCGGCATTCCCTTTCCATTTCTGCTGGTCCAGCCTGAGCTCTTCTGTATGATGTCTGCACAGGCCAGACCAAAGTCTCCTATTTTTACTTGATGATCAGGGCCATGAAGAAAAATATTTCTAGGCTTCAGATCTCTGTGGACAATGCCCATGTTATGCATGTAAAAGACACCTTCCACCAATTCTCGAAATATTTTTGTTGCAACACTGGCCATGACGGAGGGACAGGCAGCTTCATCCACATACTCCCGGCTCCGCTTGTTCCTCTCGGCTATCCAGTCCCTCAGGGACAGCTCACACAGCTGCAACTGGATGTGCAGCATCAGGTGGTACCGAACCTCTGTCTGCTCCAGCAGGTTCAAATTGCCTTCAGAGGACTCATCCGTGGATGTAGAATTCCCTTCCAAGTCTGAGTTATGCCCCAGTGGCAGCTGATGCTTGACAACTGGTCTGATAGACAAATCGGTCGAGTCATTTTCTTGGAGCTCAGTGGACCATTCAAATTCACTGCTGTTCCTGATCACTAAATCAGCAGTGCGGCTCACCAAGTTGTTATTCTCGTTTTTAATGTCAGATTCACCAAAAGGTTTCTCTTTTTCTGAGGTGTGTTCAGCAAAGATAATGGATGAGCTGCTTTCATTGTCTTTAATATCACCTTGATCTCTGTCCCCTTCATGCTCCGACAGTACTTCAAGAGAGGGCAGTTGAATGGGAACTCTGTCTTGTGGCCGAACCACACGAACAAGTTCTAGCCATGAAGCGTGATAGCCAACAATGTTGGGGTGTCGGAGACCTGCCAGAACCTTTGCTTCTCGTAGCTCCTTCATACAGTCTGTTTTAGTTGCACTCTTAATCAGGATTTTCTTAATTGCATAATGCTGACGGTCTATTTTGTTCTGGACCTTGTATACTCTTCCATATCCTCCCTTTCCTAAGATGGCAAGCTCTTCAAATTCATTTAAGTAGCGTGAGGTTTGTGCATAGTCCATCTCCTGATCAACAACAATGGTCATTTTCCAAGCACTCGTTTCGTGTTCCAAGTTAATTCTTTCCTTTAGAACAAACAGAGCCAATACAGTAGGACCTACCCAGTGAGAACCAGCACTTCACAGTACCTCTCCAGGCAAGCCTTTGAGAGAAATTGGCTTTGTGGAATCAATATATAGCCACTGTGAGTCCTTGAAAAGAAGTACTATACTAAAAACGCCACTGTAACACTTCCTGAAGTAAGGGGAAGTATCCAAAACAGCACTACTGTTTAACACTTCCTGAAGTAAGGGAAAGTATCCAAAACAGCACTACTGTTTAACACTTCCTGAAGTGAAGGGAAGTATCCAAAACAGTACTACTGTATAGCACTTCCGGAAGTGAGGTGAACTATACTAAAAACCTCTACTGTAACACTTTTTGAAGTACACTGAATATTTTCTGTGAAACTCGGACTCCAGGTTAGTTATAAACCCCAGCCAAATACCTGTTTTTACTCAGGGATTCTTTTCTAAGTGGGGCCAGGAATGTTAACTTCAAGTGGCTGTTTTCTGACTCAGGCAGAAACGTGCAGCAAATCACCTTGCAGGAGTCATTTTTTTTTTTTTAGGTTTTTAGGTTTTTAGGTTTTTTTCCAGAGTTTCTACCTGCAGTTTTAGTGCCTGTCCTGGATCTCCCTCTGTAGGTCAGGCTGCCCCTCGAACTCATAGAGATCCACCTAGCTCTTCCTCCCAAGTGCTGGGATTAAAGGCTTGCAACCTCACCCCCCAGAATTTATGGGCAACTTTTAGGAGGAAGAAAGGGAGATTTAGATGTAGATTTAGATTTAATTTTAGATTTAGATTTAGATCTGCATTAGAATGGGCTAGGATGCACTGGTGAAGGAGATAGGGGAGAAGGGAGAATTAAGGAAGGAGAAAAGGAAAAGGGGACAGGGGTATTTGTCCAGGAGGAACAAGGGACATCCTCTGGATAGAGGGTAGACACACATAGCACATAGGCAAAAGGTTTATAGAGGTGATGGGGGAAAACCCCGTGTTAGGGTGAGGTGTTTAATTTTATTTCTTCTTTTTTATTAAAAAATATTTTTATTCATTTAACATACAAACCATGGATTCTCCCTCTCATCCCTCCTCCTGTTCCCTCCCAGCCTTCCCCTCCTTGACCCTTCCCCCATGCTGAACTCCAACAAATGAAGGCCTCCCCTCCCATGGCGGGGCAGAAAAGCCTGCTATACACAGTTGAGCCAGGACTAAGTCTCTTCCTCCTGCATCAAGGTTAAGCAAGGCCTCTGGCCATAGGTAATGGGCTCCAGAAAGCCCACTCATGCACCACGGATAGATCCTAATCCCACTGCCAAGGGCCCCTCAAACAGACCAAACTATACAACTGTCTTCCTATTTTCAGAGGGCCTAGTCTGATCCCATGTAGGTTCCAGAGCTGTTGGTCTCAAGTTGGTGAGTTCCTATGAGCTAGGTTCAGTTGTCTCTGTAGATGTCCTAATCATGATCTTGATGACCCCCACCCCTTTTTGCTAAAATAATCCCTCTTCCCTCTCTTCACCTGGGCACCCAGAGCTCGGCCTGGTGGTTGGCTGTGAATCTCTGCATGTGCTTCCTCCAGTTATTGGATGAAGGCTCTATGATGACAGTTAGGGTATTCACCAACCTGTTTACCAGTGTAGTCCAGCTCAGGCACCCTCTTTATTTCTAGTAGTCTATCGGTGGTCGTCCTTGTGGATTCCTGGGAATTTCCCTAGCACCAGGTTTCTCCCTTACCCCATAATGTCTCCCTCTATCAAGATATTTCTTTCCTTGCTCTTCCATTCCTACTCTGTCCCAGACCAACCATGGTGTTCCCTCATGTTCTCATCCTCCATCACCTCTTCTCTTCCCCCACCGCATCCTCAGTTTATTCATGGAGATCTCTTCTGTTTCCCCTTCCCAAATCGATCCCTGCATCCCTCTTAGGGTGTTCCTTGTTTCCTAGCTCTTCTGGAGTTTTACAGGTGGGTAATACTTCACTGAGTATATGTACGAAATTTTCTTGATTCATTCTTTGGTTGTGGGGCATCTAGGCTGTTTCCAGCTTCTGGCTATTGCGAATAATGCTGCTATGAACATAGTTGAATAAGTTTCCTTGTGGTATCATTGAGCATCACTTGGGTATATGCCCAAGAATGGTATCATTGGCTCTTGAGGTAGATTGATTCCCAATTTTCTAAGGAGTCATCATACTGATTTCCAATGTGGCTCTACAAGTTTGTACTCCCACCTGCAGAGCAGGAGTGTTCCCCTTGCTCCACACCCTGTCCAACAATAGCTGTCATCAGTGTTTTTGATTTTAGTCTTTGGTTCACAGAAACTGACTTCACCAATTTGCCGGGAATGCTGGCTTTCATCTAATTACCAGAAATCCTCCTATAGTCTAATTTGAGCTCATTTCTCACTACTTGGATTGGCTTTTGGAGTGTGGGGAACTGGAGTTTCCTTTGAACCTAACACTGTACATAAATACACAGGGGCCTAACACCCTCCAGTTCCCAACAGAGCATGGACCAGAATGTTATGTCACTGTTGGTCCCTCAAGAGCCAAGTGATGTATATTCTGTCCAGTCCTCTGCCAAAGGAAGCAAAGTGTAAAAAGGAATTTGTAATAGACAAGTGTGGAGGTACTGTCTGTAGCATGAAACTTAACATGTCTTATTAACAAAAACAAACCTGGAGCCAGGTATTGACTTAAAGCTGGAAGATCAGAGAAGCAGAACAAGCCACAACCACCACACCTTGCCAGTTCCTCAGCTGATCCTGTTGCCTCAGAATGGATGCCTCTCAGCTGAACTGTGCTGCTCAAAAGCCTAAAAGCATTTAAATACCACCCCTTAAATATGTTTCTGCTTTCTGCTATCACTTCCTGGGATTAAAGTCTCTTGTTACCCTGCCTGGCTGTTTCCAGTGTATCATTGAACTCACAGAGATCCAGGTGCATCTCTCCCTCTGGAAGGTTATAATTAAAGGCATGTGTGCCACCATTTTCTGGCCTCTATATCTAGTGGCTGTTCTGTTCTCTGGCCCCAGATAAGTTTATTAGGGTACACAATATTTTGGGGAGCACAATATCACGACAACTGTCGACACTGACTGTATTCTGCTCAAAGTATTCCTCTACAAAGTAAGTGGATAAACCTTGAAAAGAGAAGAAAGATCTAAAGACAGGTTCAGTGAATGAAAAAAAGAACTTAAAAGAGGACATGACTGCTCCTAGGTATGGTGGAAGAGAAGATTTACAGTAGATGGGAGGGAGAAAAAAAGCCAGAAGCTTCTGGAAGGGTCCAGAGAGAACATGACTGGCACACTGAGCTAGGAGAGTCAGGAGGCAAGAGGCCAGGAGGTCAGGAGACCAAGAGGCTAAAAGGGCAAAAGGGCTGAACTAGTCAACATGGCTGGGTTACACAGGAATCAGGGAAGCTGGAGGAAAGGAAGCCCAGCCAGTTCTTTTTTCTGACTTTTTTCCAGTTCTTTTTTCTGACTTTGTGACTGACTTGGACTCTGAGGATTGATTGAGAAGAAGCTAGGAGGACAGAGGAGAGAGAAGAGGGGAAGGGAAAGAGAGAAGGAGAAGGTTAACTGGAGAGACTTGAGACACACACACCACAAGCACTGGCACCTCTTTTTGCAGATGCTTCCTCTAGAGGCTGCTCCTCCCTGGTTCTGCCAGTGTCTCCACCCTCTTCCCCTTCCTCCCTGACAACCCCAAAGCCCAGATCATTGGCTTGCCCTGGCCCTAGTGCTAGCCCTAGGACCTTCCATTCCTAGGAAGAGGGAGGGTGCATTGGTGCTCACAAGGCTCTTGACTTGGAGTGGAGGAGGCTCACTGTCTGGGTTCACTGCCTCACTCTCCTAAGATTCCTCCTCCCCACCTCCAGACATGCTGAGTACAGAGGGGGATTTCTGTCTTTGCTCACTCTCTGGGCATAGATCAGAATATCCTCCCTCATGCTCTGCATATGGTTTCTTCTTAGTTGCTTCCTGCCTCCCTGGGAAAGCCCCACCTTCCTGTTCTTTCTTAAATTAGAGATGAAAGGAAAGACTCTTAAGGCCTGTGAAGCAATGTCCTCAGATCTGGCCTGGTGGTGACAGGAGATGAAGCTCAGCACATGTGGATGAGCCCTGGTTCTGGAGGACTAGGCTGGAGGGACAGTGGGATTCTGGGCTGCACTTCTAGCAAGCAGCAGAGTCAGGAGTGGGGTTTGGGGGGGGGGCGCTCCCAGACAAAGCGATTCACAGCAGAGATGCCTCAGTAAGCTGAACATTTCTGGGGCCCTTGCCTTTCCAAGGCTGTTGTTTCTTAGGAAGAATAGCATAGGAGAGGCTGCCGGTGGGCGGAGCATGAGCATAGGACATTAGGAAAATGTCAAGAAATCTGAATATTTTGCCCAGTTCATATGTGCTCAAAACCACAATCAGTTTCTTAAGGCCGGTTTTCAACATAACAAATTTGGGAAGTATTACTATAACAAAATGGCAGGAGGGGTGATCACTTTAGATAGCCCTGGGAATCCCTTAGAAACTTGTCTCCCAAGATGGGCTTTAAGATCCTGGGAGCACCCAGAGGGCATCTCACCTATTTGCATTTCCAGTGGAGCAGTACTGAATGTCTTAAGCCCTGGGCTGAAGTGACTCCAGGGGCATTAACAGGGCCACCTGCTCTTTTGAGTAAAGGGACAGCCCTGCTGCTCTTGAAATGCCAGTTGCAGTGGCTATGAAAAGGTCTGGTTACTCAGCTATGAGCCTGTGTTTCATTCTGACCAATAGCAAACGCCTTGGGAGCCTTCTGGCTTCCTCTATGCAATTTCACTTCCTGGACTGAGGGTGGGGTAGAGAGAGACAAGCAGTTCTCAAGTTTGCAGTAAGATACCAGAGCTGAGGCAGAAGCAGTCTGCTCAACAGGGGGCTGACTGGGAGCAGGCATGAGCCCTGCACTTCAAACAAAGCAGCTAGGCAACCTCAGTGCTCATGGGTAAGTGACCACTTCATTCCAGCCTCCTCAAGCTCCAACCCCTCCTGCCCTTTCTGCCCTTCACTTCCATCCCAGGGTACAGTCTAGAGTCTCTGGGATCATATGGGGACATCAGTACAAACATTGTCTCTCAGGGGAACTTGGAAAGTTTATGTTTCTATTAGGACTCTTGGCTCCTTGGAGACTTCTTAGGCCTGTTTTGACAAAGTCCAGGCTGTGGAGGACTAGGGCACCTGGTGAGCTGAGGGTGCCAGCAAATGCCTTTGTTTGCTTGGGGAGGAGGGAGGAGGGCTTAAGAGTCCAGGAAGAGAGCTCAGGTTCTGCTTGGTCTGAGCCTGTACTAGTGAGGCAGAGAGCAGAGGGTGTGAGTGGATCAGGCTCCTGCTGCTTGCTCTCCAGAGCCCCTTGAGGCTTCCCCATTCACATGGAGACCTGATCCTGTGGGAAGTTGGGTAAACATGTCCACCAGGCAGGCAGGAACAGCATTGTAGTTGAGAAAGGAAGGAAGTGCACTGGAGCCCAGAAAGCTTACAATGCTCTCCAGACCAAATGCAAAGCACCTCAGAGGAGCACAGAGTGCTTGCTGCATGTCTCTTTCTTCTCCAAGAGGCAGCTCCTGCTCCTGTCCCAGTGTGTTTTCCTGCCAGTCTGAGCCCTGTCATCTGAATGCCATGGTCTTCCCTTCTGAGGACAGCTAACAAGACACCTTAAATGCCAAGTCCAAGTCTCAGGGAATTTTTTCCAGTCAACACTGCAATTTGGGAGTGGGGGGCAGGGAATCTGTTTTGTAAACCAGACCTAAAGTTGCAAAGAGTTTAATGAATTTACATGCCTGGGTTTGTGGCTTACTTGTCCTGTTTGTTTTTGAAGGATTGTGTCCGAGACACATGCTTAAAAAAGGTGAATTATGAACCATTGAAAATTTTTTGTTTTAATTTTATTTTATAATTTAATTTAATTTTACATATCAGCCACGGATTCTTTTGTCCTCCCCCCTCTGGCCCTCCAACTTCCTCCCAGCCCACCCAGGATACCCATCTCCTCCAGGGTAAAGACTCCCCTGGGGATTGAGTTCAACCTGGTAGATTCAGTCCAGGCAGGTCCAGTCCCCTCCTTCCAGGCTGAGCCAAGTGTCCCTGCATAAGCCCCAGGTTCCAAACAGCCAGCCCATGCACTGAGGACAGGTCTTGGTCCCACTGCCTGGATGCCTCCCAAAGAGTGTAAGTCCACTTTCCCATGGTGGGCAGCATAATTCAGGCTATACAGCTAGGCCCCCACTTTCCCTCTCATCCCTTCAGCCCTTGGTCCTGAGAAAGGAGGCTGAGTTGCCTCTTTAGTTCTTCAATTTCCTTCTCTTGCTCTATTATCTTCATCTGCAATGTGAGATTAACATTTCCAGTTGTCTGGAAAAGTTCACTCTGCAGCAGCTGAAGAGCAGACGGTCTCTGTGATGCATTCCTCCCAGTTAGGAGCTGGATATACTTGGCTTGTACCGGACACCTCTTACTAAGGGATTCGGGTATCCGACCAGTCCTTATGCCTGTTAAGACTGTTGCTCGCTCCATGTCTGTCCCGAATGGCTGAAAGAGCTCGAGCAGGATCACACCCAGGCTATACATATCTGACTTGGCATCATACTCGGATCCTTCCAACTGTTCGGGTGACGCATACAGACAGGTCCCCACTCTGGACGTATGTGTCGGCATTCCCTTTCCATTTCTGCTGGTCCAGCCTGAGCTCTTCTGTATGATGTCTGCACAGGCCAGACCAAAGTCTCCTATTTTTACTTGATGATCAGGGCCATGAAGAAAAATATTTCTAGGCTTCAGATCTCTGTGGACAATGCCCATGTTATGCATGTAAAAGACACCTTCCACCAATTCTTGAAATATTTTTGTTGCAACACTGGCCATGACGGAGGGACAGGCAGCTTCATCCACATACTCCAGGCTCCGCTTGTTCCTCTCGGCTATCCAGTCCCTCAGGGACAGCTCACACAGCTGCAACTGGATGTGCAGCATCAGGTGGTACCGAACCTCTGTCTGCTCCAGCAGGTTCAAATTGCCTTCAGAGGACTCATCCGTGGATGTAGAATTCCCTTCCAAGTCTGAGTTATGCCCCAGTGGCAGCTGATGCTTGACAACTGGTCTGATAGACAAATCGGTCGAGTCATTTTCTTGGAGCTCAATGGACGATTCAAATTCATTGCTGTTCCTGATCACTAAATCAGCAGTGCGGCTCACCAAGTTGTTATTCTCGTTTTTAATGTCAGATTCACCAAAAGGTTTCTCTTTTTCTGAGGTGTGTTCAGCAAAGATAATGGATGAGCTGCTTTCATTGTCTTTAATATCACCTTGATCTCTGTCCCCTTCATGCTCCGACAGTACTTCAAGAGAGGGCAGTTGAATGGGAACTCTGTCTTGTGGCCGAACCACACGAACAAGTTCTAGCCATGAAGCGTGATAGCCAACAATGTTGGGGTGTCGGAGACCTGCCAGAACCTTTGCTTCTCGTAGCTCCTTCATACAGTCTGTTTTAGTTGCACTCTTAATCAGGATTTTCTTAATTGCATAATGCTGACGGTCTATTTTGTTCTGGACCTTGTATACTCTTCCATATCCTCCCTTTCCTAAGATGGCAAGCTCTTCAAATTCATTTAAGTAGCGTGAGGTTTGTGCATAGTCCATCTCCTGATCAACAACAATGGTCATTTTCCAAGCACTCGTTTCGTGTTCCAAGTTAATTCTTTCCTTTAGAACAAACAGAGCCAATACAGTAGGACCTACCCAGTGAGAACCAGCACTTCACAGTACCTCTCCAGGCAAGCCTTTGAGAGAAATTGGCTTTGTGGAATCAATATATAGCCACTGTGAGTCCTTGAAAAGAAGTACTATACTAAAAACGCCACTGTAACACTTCCTGAAGTAAGGGGAAGTATCCAAAACAGCACTACTGTTTAACACTTCCTGAAGTAAGGGAAAGTATCCAAAACAGCACTACTGTTTAACACTTCCTGAAGTGAAGGGAAGTATCCAAAACAGTACTACTGTATAGCACTTCCTAAAGTGAGGTGAACTATACTAAAAACCTCTACTGTAACACTTTTTGAAGTACACTGAATATTTTCTGTGAAACTCGGACTCCAGGTTAGTTATAAACCCCAGCCAAATACCTGTTTTTACTCAGGGATTCTTTTCTAAGTGGGGCCAGGAATGTTAACTTCAAGTGGCTGTTTTCTGACTCAAGCAGAAACATGCAGCAAATCACCTTGCAGGAGTCATTTTTTTTTTTTTTTTTAGGTTTTTAGGTTTTTAGGTTTTTTCCAGAGTTTGTCCCTGCAGTTTTAGTGCCTGTCCTGGATCTCCCTCTGTAGGCCAGGCTGCCCCTCGAACTCACAGAGATCCACCTAGCTCTTCCTCCCAAGTGCTGGGATTAAAGGCTTGCAACCTCACCCCCCAGAATTTATGGGCAACTTTTAGGAGGAGGAAAAGGGAGATTTAGATGTAGATTTAGATTTAATTTTAGATTTAGATTTAGATCTGTATTAGAATGGGCTAGGATGCACTGGTGAAGGAGATAGGGGAGAAGGGAGAATAAAGGAAGGAGAAAAGGAAAAGGGGACAGGGGTATTTGTCCAGGAGGAACAAGGGACATCCTCTGGATAGAGGGTAGACACACATGGCACATAGGCAAAAGGTTTATAGAGGTGATGGGGGAAAACCCCGTGTTAGGGTGAGGTGTTTAATTTTATTTCTTCTTTTTTATTAAAAAATATTTTTATTCATTTAACATACAAACCATGGATTCTCCCTCTCATCCCTCCTCCTGTTCCCTCCCAGCCTTCCCCTCCTTGACCCTTCCCCCATGCTGAACTCCAACAAATGAAGGCCTCCCCTCCCATGGCGGGGCAGAAAAGCCTGCTATACACAGTTGAGCCAGGACTAAGTCTCTTCCTCCTGCATCAAGGTTAAGCAAGGCCTCTGGCCATAGGTAATGGGCTCCAGAAAGCCCACTCATGCACCAGGGATAGATCCTAATCCCACTGCCAAGGGCCCCTCAAACAGACCAAACTCTACAACTGTCTTCCTATTTTCAGAGGGCCTAGTCTGATCCCATGTAGGTTCCAGAGCTGTTGGTCTCAAGTTGGTGAGTTCCTATGAGCTAGGTTCAATTGTCTCTGTAGATGTCCTAATCATGATCTTGATGACCCCCACCCCTTTTTGCTAAAATAATCCCTCTTCCCTCTCTTCACCTGGGCACCCAGAGCTCGGCCTGGGGGTTGGCTGTGAATCTCTGCATCTGCTTCCTCCAGTTATTGGATGAAGGCTCTATGATGACAGTTAGGGTATTCACCAACCTGTTTACCAGTGTAGTCCAGCTCAGGCACCCTCTTTATTTCTAGTAGTCTATCGGTGGTCGTCCTTGTGGATTCCTGGGAATTTCCCTAGCACCAGGTTTCTCCCTTACCCCATAATGTCTCCCTCTATCAAGATATTTCTTTCCTTGCTCTTCCATTCCTACTCTGCCCCAGACCAACCATGGCGTTCCCTCATGTTCTCATCCTCCATCACCTCTTCTCTTCCCCCACTGCATCCTCAGTTTATTCATGGAGATCTCTTCTGTTTCCCCTTCCCAAATCGATCCCTGCATCCCTCTTAGGGTGTTCCTTGTTTCCTAGCTCTTCTGGAGTTTTACAGGTGGGTAATACTTCACTGAGTATATGTACGAAATTTTCTTGATTCATTCTTTGGTTGTGGGGCATCTAGGCTGTTTCCAGCTTCTGGCTATTAGGAATAATGCTGCTATGAACATAGTTGAATAAGTGTCCTTGTGGTATCATTGAGCATCACTTGGGTATATGCCCAAGAATGGTATCATTGGCTCTTGAGGTAGATTGATTCCCAATTTTCTAAGGAGTCATCATACTGATTTCCAATGTGGCTCTACAAGTTTGTACTCCCACCTGCAGAGCAGGAGTGTTCCCCTTGCTCCACACCCTGTCCAACAATAGCTGTCATCAGTGTTTTTGATTTTAGTCTTTGGTTCACAGAAACTGACTTCACCAATTTGCCGGGAATGCTGGCTTTCATCTAATTACCAGAAATCTTCCTATAGTCTAATTTGAGCTCATTTCTCACTACTTGGATTGGCTTTTGGAGTGTGGGGAACTGGAGTTTCCTTTGAACCTAACACTGTACAGAAATACACAGGGGCCTAACACCCTCCAGTTCCCAACAGAGCATGGACCAGAATGTTATGTCACTGTTGGTCCCTCAAGAGCCAAGTGATGTATATTCTGTCCAGTCCTCTGCCAAAGGAAGCAAAGTGTAAAAGGGAATTTGTAATAGACAAGTGTGGAGGTACTGTCTGTAGCATGAAACTTAACATGTCTTATTAACAAAAACAAACCTGGAGCCAGGTATTGACTTAAAGCTGGAAGATCAGAGAAGCAGAACAAGCCACAGCCACCACACCTTGCCAGTTCCTCAGCTGATCCTGTTGCCTCAGACTGGATGCCTCTCTGCTGAACTGTGCTGCTCAAAAGCCTAAAAGCATTTAAATACCACCCCTTAAATATGTTTCTGCTTTCTGCTATCACTTCCTGGGATTAAAGTCTCTTGTTACCCTGCCTGGCTGTTTCCAGTGTATCATTGAACTCACAGAGATCCAGGTGCATCTCTCCCTCTGGAATGTTATAATTAAAGGCATGTGTGCCACCATTTTCTGGCCTCTATATCTAGTGGCTGTTCTGTTCTCTGACCCCAGATAAGTTTATTAGGGTACACAATATTTTGGGGAGCACAATATCACGACAGCTGTCAACACTGTATTCTACTCAAAGTATTCCTCTACAAAGTAAGTGGATAAACCTTGAAAAGAGAAGAAAGATCTAAAGACAGGTTCAGTGAATGAAAAAAAGAACTTAAAAGAGGACATGACTGCTCCTAGGTATGGTGGAAGAGAAGATTTACAGTAGATGGGAGGGAGAAAAAAAGCCAGAAGCTTCTGGAAGGGTCCAGAGAGAACATGACTGGCACACTGAGCTAGGAGAGTCAGGAGGCAAGAGGCCAGGAGGTCAGGAGACCAAGAGGCTAAAAGGGCAAAAGGGCTGAACTAGTCCACATGGCTGGGTTACACAGGAATCAGGGAAGCTGGAGGAAAGGAAGCCCAGCCAGTTCTTTTTTCTGACTTTTTTCCAGTTCTTTTTTCTGACTTTGTGACTGACTTGGACTCTGAGGATTGATTGAGAAGAAGCTAGGAGGACAGAGGAGAGAGAAGAGGGGAAGGGAAAGAGAGAAGGAGAAGGTTAACTGGAGAGACTTGAGACACACACACCACAAGCACTGGCACCTCTTTTTGCAGATGCTTCCTCTAGAGGCTGCTCCTCCCTGGTTCTGCCAGTGTCTCCACCCTCTTCCCCTTCCTCCCTGACAACCCCAAAGCCCAGATCATTGGCTTGCCCTGGCCCTAGTGCTAGCCCTAGGACCTTCCATTCCTAGGAAGAGGGAGGGTGCATTGGTGCTCACAAGGCTCTTGACTTGGAGTGGAGGAGGCTCACTGTCTGGGTTCACTGCCTCACTCTCCTAAGATTCCTCCTCCCCACCTCCAGACATGCTGAGTACAGAGGGGGATTTCTGTCTTTGCTCACTCTCTGGGCATAGATCAGAATATCCTCCCTCATGCTCTGCATATGGTTTCTTCTTAGTTGCTTCCTGCCTCCCTGGGAAAGCCCCACCTTCCTGTTCTTTCTTAAATTAGAGATGAAAGGAAAGACTCTTAAGGCCTGTGAAGCAATGTCCTCAGATCTGGCCTGGTGGTGACAGGAGATGAAGCTCAGCACATGTGGATGAGCCCTGGTTCTGGAGGACTAGGCTGGAGGGACAGTGGGATTCTGGGCTGCACTTCTAGCAAGCAGCAGAGTCAGGAGTGGGGTTTGGGGGGGGGGCTCCCAGACAAAGCGATTCACAGCAGAGATGCCTCAGTAAGCTGAACATTTCTGGGGCCCTTGCCTTTCCAAGGCTGTTGTTTCTTAGGAAGAATAGCATAGGAGAGGCTGCCGGTGGGCGGAGCATGAGCATAGCACATTAGGAAAATGTCAAGAAATCTGAATATTTTGCCCAGTTCATATGTGCTCAAAACCACAATCAGTTTCTTAAGGCCGGTTTTCAACATAACAAATTTGGGAAGTATTACTATAACAAAATGGCAGGAGGGGTGATCACTTTAGATAGCCCTGGGAATCCCTTAGAAACTTGTCTCCCAAGATGGGCTTTAAGATCCTGGGAGCACCCAGAGGGCATCTCACCTATTTGCATTTCCAGTGGAGCAGTACTGAATGTCTTAAGCCCTGGGCTGAAGTGACTCCAGGGGCATTAACAGGGCCACCTGCTCTTTTGAGTAAAGGGACAGCCCTGCTGCTCTTGAAATGCCAGTTGCAGTGGCTATGAAAAGGTCTGGTTACTCAGCTATGAGCCTGTGTTTCATTCTGACCAATAGCAAACGCCTTGGGAGCCTTCTGGCTTCCTCTATGCAATTTCACTTCCTGGACTGAGGGTGGGGTAGAGAGAGACAAGCAGTTCTCAAGTTTGCAGTAAGATACCAGAGCTGAGGCAGAAGCAGTCTGCTCAACAGGGGGCTGACTGGGAGCAGGCATGAGCCCTGCACTTCAAACAAAGCAGCTAGGCAACCTCAGTGCTCATGGGTAAGTGACCACTTCATTCCAGCCTCCTCAAGCTCCAACCCCTCCTGCCCTTTCTGCCCTTCACTTCCATCCCAGGGTACAGTCTAGAGTCTCTGGGATCATATGGGGACATCAGTACAAACATTGTCTCTCAGGGGAACTTGGAAAGTTTATGTTTCTATTAGGACTCTTGGCTCCTTGGAGACTTCTTAGGCCTGTTTTGACAAAGTCCAGGCTGTGGAGGACTAGGGCACCTGGTGAGCTGAGGGTGCCAGCAAATGCCTTTGTTTGCTTGGGGAGGAGGGAGGAGGGCTTAAGAGTCCAGGAAGAGAGCTCAGGTTCTGCTTGGTCTGAGCCTGTACTAGTGAGGCAGAGAGCAGAGGGTGTGAGTGGATCAGGCTCCTGCTGCTTGCTCTCCAGAGCCCCTTGAGGCTTCCCCATTCACATGGAGACCTGATCCTGTGGGAAGTTGGGTAAACATGTCCACCAGGCAGGCAGGAACAGCATTCTAGATGAGAAAGGAAGTAAGTGCACTGGAGCCCAGAAAGCTTACAATGCTCTCCAGACCAAATGCAAAGCACCTCAGAGGAGCACAGAGTGCTTGCTGCATGTCTCTTTCTTCTCCAAGAGGCAGCTCCTGCTCCTGTCCCAGTGTGTTTTCCTGCCAGTCTGAGCCCTGGCATCTGAATGCCATGGTCTTCCCTTCTGAGGACAGCTAACAAGACACCTTAAATGCCAAGTCCAAGTCTCAGGGAATTTTTTCCAGTCAACACTGCAATTTGGGAGTGGGGGGCAGGGAATCTGTTTTGTAAACCAGACCTAAAGTTGCAAAGAGGTTAATGAATTTACATGCCTGGGTTTGTGGCTTACTTGTCCTGTTTGTTTTTGAAGGATTGTGCCCGAGACACATGCTTAAAAAAGGTGAATTATGAACCATTGAAAATTTTTTGTTTTAATTTTATTTTATAATTTAATTTAATTTTACATATCAGCCACGGATTCTTTTGTCCTCCCCCCTCCGGCCCTCCAACTTCCTCCCAGCCCACCCCGGATACCCATCTCCTCCAGGGTAAAGACTCCTCCCCTGGGGATTGAGTTCAACCTGGTAGATTCAGTCCAGGCAGGTCCAGTCCCCTCCTTCCAGGCTGAGCCAAGTGTCCCTGCATAAAAGCCCCAGGTTCCAAACAGCCAGCCCATGCACTGAGGACAGGTCTTGGTCCCACTGCCTGGATGCCTCCCAAACAGATCAAGCTAATCAACTGTCTCACTTATCCAGAGGGGAACCATTGAAAATTTGACATAGTCACAGGTTTTGCAGTGAGAAGGCCAGTGTCCAGAACTAGCCCACAACTCCATTAACTAGGACTGTATTGCATCCCCTTTGAGTTCCACATTTCCTGGGGACATGAGTATTGTCCTTTGGCACTTTGGTGTGAGATGTGACTTCTGTCCTATTTTCATGTGGAGAGTGACCCAGGGGTGTGCTTAGCACAGGTCCTGATAAGGAGGATGATGGAGAGGAGGGGCTGGGAGACCATGAGGACCTGAGACTGCTCAGCAGGGCATGGAACAGGGCGGGTCTGCAGCTTCTAACTGGGCAGAACTGAAACTGCTCCCTTCTGGCAGTACAGGCTGCTTTAGTTCCAGTTTACTTCGGTTGTGGTTTTGTTTTAGTATATTAGGGGGGAGTAGTGCAGACAGGGTCTTTGTGTTTTCCCCAGGCTGGCCTCTAACTCACTGTATGTGTTCTGCATGCCTCAAGCTCACAATGCCCACATCAGCCTCCCATGGCCAACATCATGCTAGACTCCTTGCAGCCTTTTGGTTGGAGATGATGATCTCTGGCAGGGTATTAAGGAAAATGGGCTCACATCTGGATGGCACAACCATCTCAGTCCCCTCTTTTCTGCAATTTCTTATCAACCTGCAATTGTGGCAGAGTGAGAATGTCATCCTCTTTCCTGTCAAACATAACTGACTAGACACCCTGAATCCCCAGTTTCCTTCTGAAGGAATTCCCCCCAGAGTCAATGCTATAATTTGAGAAGAAAGAACTACCTGGTTAATTAGACTCAGGGACCCCAATCTTTGATACCAATATTGGGGTGTTAGGCACATGCAGTCATTCTCAGCTGTTGCTGGAGAGCTTCTCTCCAGGTTCCACCAAGCCCCGAAGTCCCACAATCCACGTATAAAATAATCACTTAGACACTTATATTACTTATAAACTGTATGGCCATGGCAGGCTTCTTGCTAACTGTTATTATATCTTAAATTAACCCATTTCTATAAATCTATACCTTGCCACATGGCTGGTGGCTTACCGGCGTCTTTACATGCTGGCGGTGGCTGCAGTGTCTCTCCCCCTTCTTCCTGTCTCCCCATTTCTCCTCTCTCCTTGTCCTTCCTATACTTCCTGTCTGGTCACTGGCCATCAGTGTTTTATTTATATAGAGTGGTATCCACAGCAGGAGTCCTTTTTAGGTGGGTGCTGGGAATCCAACTCAGGTCCTCATGCTGTACAACAAACACTTTCCCTACATGTCGGTCTGACCTACAGGTAGGGTGGACCAGGCCGGCCGGTCTCTCCTGGGGCTGAGAGGGATGATGAATGTCGAGCGGCCCCCCTCCTGTCCAGCAGAGAGAAACACACTGGGCCTGGAGACTTGTTGAAGTAGGAACTGGCTTTATTGCATCAGGAGTGAACTTTTATATAGGTTTTGGTGTGATGGGGGGATGGGGTGAAGATAGCTGGCCAATGAGATGATGCCATCTCAGCAGTTACTAGGCAGAGGCTGATTCAAGGTCAGGTAGTGCTGAGTCACTGGTATGCAGAAGTCATGTCCCAGGAGAGGTGGTCACACTCGAGCTAGGCTTAGGAAGTTACACTGGGCCCCACGCCAGGGCCTTGTGGGGCCCTACACCTACAGAGCCACTTCCCCAGCCACAGAGGCCTGAAGGCTGACCTCATGCTGAGACTGAGGCTGAGGGCATGCCCAGCTAATTAGTAAAGGCAGGCATTGAGGTGCCCTGGAAAGATTAGCAGAGCTAGTGACTTTCTTAACTAGCCAGTTTTAATCTATCCCACAAAGCTTATGAACAATAGGAAATCAAGGCCTATGCAAAACCAGGAAGCAAATAAGCAGGATCTCCTTCAGAGAAAGTAAGACTGTAGACAGTAGACAAAGTTGTTCAGACACTTGAGGTGATGTCCACTTGCAGAGAATGAGATTTGACCTTTTCCTACACCATATAACACAAGCTGAATACAAAATTAATTAAACATAGAAATGTAAGAACAGAAAAAAAATGTAAGAAACAGAAAAACTACTAGGAAAAGACACAGAAGAAAAGTTACATGACCAAGTTTTGGCAAAGGTCATTTGGATGTTGCCTTGATTGGCTCTACTGTCAACTGAGCCCAACCTAGAATTATCTGGGAAGAGTACATCAGTTGTGGGATTGCCTATAATCGATTGGTCTGTGTGTGAGATTGTCTTGATTGTTAATTGATGTAGGAGGGTCCAGAACCCTTTGGGCAGCTCCAGTCCAAGGCAGGGAAAACTGAACAGCAGAAGAAAGCTAGCCAGCCAGCAACATCCTTCATGGTTTCTGGGACATTTCTTTGCCTGAGGAATGAGTTCTTTGGTCAAAGGTAGTGTTGTGTAGAATAGTAAGTAGGCCTGCCTTCCACTTCCTGCTTTGACATTCCTCAGTGGTGGATGGTGAGCTGGAATTAAACCTGTTCCAACCTGAAGTTGCTTTTGGTCGGGATATTTGTCACAGCAACAGAGAAAAAACGTGTCCTGATGTTTCCTAAAGCACAAGAAAAAAAAATCAAAGTAGACCTGTGATTCCATCAAACTAGATTGTTCTTGCACAGCAATGAAAAAACACTGACAATCTACAGAGGGAGAAGAGATTTGTAATGCACAGTCTGATAAAGGGTTAATATCCAAGAAGATAATGCACTCAGTCAAAGGTAAACAAATAGCCTAATTATAAAATAGACAGAATGGATACTAACCATAAATAATTTGAAAGCTGAGCTAGAAGATGGCTCAGTGATTAGGAGCACTGACTGCTCTTCTAGAACACAAGATTTCAATACCCAGCACCCACATGGCACTTACAAACACCTGTAACTCCCATTCCAAGGATCCGATGCCCTCTTCTAGCCTCTGGGGCTACTATATGCATATGGTCCATAAGACAGACATGCAGGTAAAACATCAGTAGACCTAAAATAAATAAATCTAAAAGAATTGCATAACTAAAGCCTATATTTCATAAAAGATAAAAGTCACACAGATTCCACTGGGGTTTATTTAGAGGAGGCTGAATACTATATCAAGGACTGGAAAAGATGTAAGTGAAGATTAAAATGGGATTGAAAATTCAAAGGGCTTAACTACACTTGTAACATCACATCTGAAAAACCTGTAGGCTTATAAGTTCAGCTAATGAGTGCAAAGTCTCTGAAAAAAACTGTTTCTCCACCTGCATGGTGACCGGTCCTGTGGAACAGATGTAGCCAAAGATTGTGCTGTTGGCTCCACAGTACAGATTTGCTCTCTCCTGGTTAGGTCTCATTCTAAAGGCTCTGTCTGTTTTACAGGAAAGAAATTCAGCTTGAAATTGCAAAGGCTGCTGGAGGAATGGCCGTCACTGTTGATCTGGAAACAGACTGTGCTCAACTGGTTCTAGATGTTGGAGCACTCACACTCGGGGAGAAGAATAGAAAGAAAATGAAGAGCTGTCACCTCAGAAAACGGGAGAATGAAAACATCTCTCAAGCTGTGTGTGCTCTCCTGAACTCTGGAGGTGGGGTGATCAAGGTTCAAATTGAAAATGAAGATTATAACCTCACCAGGGATGGACTGGGACTGGATTTGGAAGCCTCTCTTTGTCAATGTCTGCCATTTGTTAATTGGCACCTAGACGTCACGGAGGATGGAGGCTACGTTTATATCTTTGTAAAATCGTGGAGCCTGGACGTCTTTGGGCTCCCGATTGGCACCCTGAGAACCAATTTGTACACCAGAAGCATGTCATCCTCGGTTGAAGTGAATGCTGCTGCTGCTCTCGAGTTCCTCCAAGACCTGAAAGAAACTGGAGGGCGATCCTGTGTGGGACCAGAGCTGCCTGCACACAGAGTCTGCCCTGAAGTAGAAGAAGAGAGTCACGTGGAGGACCTGGCTGCTGCAGTTTTTAACAAGACACAATTTCAGCACCAGGAAGACTTCCCCTTCTCCAGATCCTCCTTTGTTGAAGTTACATTGCTTTCCGGGAAAGAGCTGCAGAAGCACATTAAGGAGCTCATCCCTCGACATGTTTCTGCATTTGCCAACACTGACGGGGGATATTTGTTCATTGGTTTGGATGGAAACGAACAGCAAATCATTGGTTTTGAAGCAGAGAGGAGCGATCTTGAACATCTAGAGAGTGAAATAGACAAATGCATCCAACAGCTGCCTGTCACTCACTTCTGTGAGGAGCAGGAGAAGATAAAGTACACATGCAAATTCATCCCAGTCCACAGACCTGGAGCTGTGTGTTCCTATGTCTGTGCACTCAGAGTGGAGAGATTCTGCTGTGCTGTGTTCTCTGCAGAGCCCGATTCCTGGCACGTGGAAGACAGCTGTGTGAAGAGGTTTACCACAGAGGAATGGGTCAAGAGCATGATGGATGGCCAACCAGGCACTGGCACTGTTGGTGAATGAGTTCACACATGGCCCACTGACTGGTCATGTATTAGCTGATGCCCTCAAGGAACACCTGGAGCCTTCAACAATGCCATCCTTCTGGCCTGTCACAGCTGAAGCATTTCATGGCCACAAGTGGGTCAAGCCTGCCTGTCCCTGAAGCTGTCTAACTGTTGAGGATTCCTCAGTAGAGGTCTGCTGTCAACGAACCATTCCTTGCTGTGGACTTCAGTTGAGAAAAGAAAAGGCCTTCATAGTTCAGGCTTTAGCCAAGTCTGCAGGACACTTTCTTTCTTTCTTTCTTTCTTCCTTCCTTCCTTCCTTCCTTCCTTCCTTCCTTCCTTCCTTCCTTCCTTCCTTCCTTCCTTCCTTCCTTCCTTCCTTTCTTTTCTTCTTCTTCTTCTTCTTCTTCTTCTTCTTCTTCTTCTTCTTCTTCTTCTTCTTCTTCTTCTTCTTCTTCTTCTTCTTCTTCTTTTCTTGTTTAACTTTTTATTGGTTCTTTGGAAATTACACCCCAATTCACATCATCTTTCTATCTCTCCCTAACTGCTCACTGCCTTTGCAACCTTCTTTGCAAAAGAAAACAACAACAATAACAACAAATAAATAAATAAATAAACAAACCCCAAAAATCTAAATAAAAATTAAAAAATAAATCTTGCCATGGGAGCTGTGGTGTGTCACACAGTATAATCTTTTGCTCAGACGTCTTTACTTACAAATGGTTGTTGCAGTGAGTTATTGGTCGGGTTCGAGGGTTCTGGCTTCTACTACACTGTCAATACTGGATCCTCCTCTGCACCCCTTTCAGACATCCTCTTTATTGTAGTCCTGTGTCATGGACGTCCTGCAACTATGCTTCTAAAGATCAGCCCCTCACATATGTCAGCAGTTCATGGATGGATTAGATACTGGGGTGAGCCTACTCTAAACCCTGGACCTGGGACTGGGTGGTAGCTGAGATGGTCAGCCCACCCACTCTCCTGCACCTGTGTACCAGGGCCAGCTCTCCAGCACTGCCCTTGAGAGCTATAGGGCCAGCTCACCTGAGTGCCACAGCTGACAAGGGGTGCAGCCACCTTTCAGGCTCTGCTGCCCAGGACATTTTCTAAACCAGTGATTGATATGGGAGAGCCCAGCATCTGCATCAGCTCCTGCATCCTGGTTCCTGCACTGTTTGAGTTTTTTTCCAGGCTTCCTTCAATGCTGACCACACTGTGGAAATGTAAGCCAAATAAACCCTTTTCTTCAGAACTTGCTTTTTGGTCATGGTGTGTCAATGCAGCAATAGAAACTCCAACTAAGACACCTGCTTAGCATAAGGCTGTGAGTAAATTCTTACTGCAGCTCACTGGCTGTGCTCTCAGTGGTGGGGTCGGAGGGTGGTATCGTGGGGTGTGTGAGGCCATGGGTGTCGGGGAGTGGGACAGACTGACAGGAACAGGTGTTTTGTTTGTTTGTTTGTTTGTTGAGACAGGGTTTCTCTGTGTAGGTCTGTCCTGGAACTCACTGTGTAGACCAAGCTGGCGTCAAACTCAGAGATGTGCCTGCCTCTGCCATCTGAGTTCAGGGATTAAAAGTGTGTGCCACCACCATTGGCCTAAGGAAGGCATATTTTATCCCTATTGTATCTGTGGGTTTCCTTAGTGAGAACCATATGTGCTCAAATCCCAGGATTACTCAGAACAGGTGAAGCAACCTTAAATGTAAAATCAGACATAGAAACAAAAATCAAAGCCAACTATGGTACTTCCAGTTACATAGAGAACAAAAATGTGCCCTCTGGTGTGATAATGGCATGACTATATTGGGTTCACTCATTCTCCAATTGGATTTAAGGTCATATCACCTGACCCCAACCCCGCACCTCCCTGGGAGGGAGCTTCTGTCTGATACTGAAAGCCAAGGCAAAGGCCATGGTTGCAGAAGTGCCAGGGCCAATGGTGGGAAGCACCTATTACAGTTTTGAAACGCAGATGTGATTTGCCAACCAAACTGCCATCTAAATATGTGTCTTTATGGATTACCATTCCTGTCAGTCTCATAAAGACATTTTCTTCCCTTACAACGGTTGTGCATACTGCAAAGATTCACAACTGCTTCAAGTCCTGAGTATAAGTGACTATTGTTATGGCACAGTGGCCCAATGCTCAGGTAAATCCTGAAGAAAACCAGCAGGCCTCAGTATCAATCTGTTCCAAGGCTTTGGGATCACATCACAAAAGAGGTGGAAAAAACAAAAATTATTGTCTTCAAAGTTTGTTTTTTGAATGACTCAGACTAAGCCTTAATATAGTAAATGAAATGAAAAAACAATTTTGTTTTGTTTTGTTTTTGAAGGAGTCAGGCTTGTGTAGTCCAGGCTTGTCTTGAAGTCAGTAGGCCACAGAGGATGAGAAGGAACTCATGATCCTTTTGCCTCAACTTGCCAAGTGTCGAGATTACAGTTGTGTGCCAATAGGCTTAGCTTGTGATAATAAAATCTAATTCTCATTTTCCAAAGAATGAAATTATAGGTCAATCATAAAATTGCTATCTCAGGCTTTCATAGAGAGCAAAATTCGACATAACAGTGTACACAAGCCCCGACGGCAACATATATGGGAAGGGGAGTCTTTAAATTCAATGAATTTAGTGGGGTAGAGAGATTGGTCAGTGGTTAAGAACACTTACTGCTCTGATAGAAAACCCAGGTTCATTTCTCAGACTCACATGGTGCTTTAAAACTATATGCTATTTCAGTTACATGAGATATAATGCCCTCTTCTGACCTCTGCAGGAACCACACACACAAGTGGCACACAAACATGCATGCAAGGAAAACACTCATACACATGAAATGAAACAGATGAATCTAACTGTTTTTAAATCAATTTCAGCAGGGTTTGATGACACATGCCTATAGCCCTAGGAGGAAATGTGATAGAATTAAGAGCTTGATAAGAGGCTATATAAGGTGGCCTAGTCAGGCTAAGCTACATCCAAAGTCTTGTGTTAAACAAGTAAACAAAATATAAAAGTGTTTGCTGAGGGTGTAACTTAGATGACCTGGGTTCAACCCCTATGAATCACTCCAACCCCCCAAAGCCAATCAATGTCTATCCCATGTTTACAGCTGAGTTGTATTTGTTGCCCTCTAACATACAGTATTGTTTACATTTCTGGTTGCTATAACAACACCCTCAGGGCAGAGTCCATCATGGCAGGGATGGAGTTGTGGGCAGAGGACGTCTAGTTATGAAAGATGGCGTGGGAGGTGACAGGTCCGACTATGTGCAAATTAAGGAAGCTGACAGCAGTGAATGGTAGTTTTCTGGTACCCTTCCCCTGTTTATTCATCCCAGAACACCAGATCATGGGGTAAAGACCCCATATCAGGGTGGGTCTTCCCTCATAGCTAAATTTGTAGAAACTTTCTCACTGACCAGAACAGAGATGTGTTTCCTAGAAACTTCTAAGCATAATCATCATCTTATTAGTTTCAGTAAGTTATTCTTAAATTGTTAATTTCCCTCCTTCTGTTATAGTCTCGTGGGTCAGTGTTATAAACCCAGGATGGCATCTTCACCCACCACCTTTGTATGTTGAAGGCCTAATATGGAAATGGGGCCATTAAGGGGGTGAGCAAGGGTTAACAAAGTCCTAAGGGTGAAACATCACAGTACTAGTGTCCTTATGAGGTGACATGCCAGACTGCCTGTTTCCTCTGTCCTTATGAGCACATGGCCATGGCAGAACACAAAGAAAGGCAGCTGAGTAGAGAGGCCCCTGAATGAACTCTGCTCTGCTTCAATCTTGGTCTAGGACTCCCTAACCACAGGAACTTTAAGCCACTCAGTCTGTGGTATGTCCCTACTGCAACACAAGAACACTAGGGATACAGCACTATGGTTATTCTTCTACCTAAACACACTGACTGACTTTGCTATGTCAATCTAGGCTCAAGATGTAGCTTAGTGGCAAAAAGCAATTAGCATGTGCTAGCCCCAAGGATGTTAGCCTCTAGAACTAAGAAACCAGAAACTCTTAAGATTGTTCAAATTAAATGTATTTATTTGTGTGTGAGAGAATGTGTATGTGTGTGTGTGGTGTATGGCTCGCCTTCAAACCACAGTCTAGCATTCCCTTCAGTGTGTTGCAGATTGTTGGTTTGTGTTGGGATCTATTTAAGATTTCCACACCAAGGAAAATCATGTCACATAAAAACTATCTGAAATTTTTGTGAAAAATTTTTCTAGATTAAAAAACCACTGCCTCCATTGCATAATTACATTTCTCTTTACATCTGACTGACATTCCCTATTGTATATATGAGTATACATATATTACAGACATATGATATATATAACAATAAATATTTAGCAACATGTGAGATGCAAATGAAATTTCATTGACTCAGGAAAATGAGAAATTGTGAAAATGTCAAGTGTTGGAAAGCCTGTCCATCAGGTGCACATGGGCACCTGGACACAACTTTGTGTTCATAGATCAAGCCTCGGTTCAAGGTCTTGGGCACCATTTCTTCTGAGGATCCAGCAGCTCAGGAGCACACCAGTGATGAAAAGGCCAGAAGACCACAGAATGCATGCAGCATTGTTGCAGTAACTACAGGGATGTAAGAAATGATCCAAAGGCGGCTGCAGGAAGTTAACATTTATTCTACTTACAGGGGTTGAGGTGTGGGGAGGGGCACGGGACAGAATGCAGATGCAGAAGCCTTGTTTCTTCTGATCCATCAGCTCTCAACTGGGATGTCTTGAGCAAGTGTGCTCGAGTCACCCACTCTTTTACCTGCCTGAGCTTGATGGTGGAGAGGCACCACATCTGGGGATTCTGAGGACCCTCTCTCCAGCCCCCTGGCCTTCCCCCTCCTCTCACCTTAGCCTCTTCCTCCCTTCTCACACTGTTTTCTTACATCTCATTGCTCCTCTCAACTCTACAGCCTCACCTTCCTCTTCACACCTGGTTTGTGGATCTCAAATGTTGTGAGTCAGAGAAACTTGTATGACCATAATTAACATAAGAGAGGGCACAAAGAAAAAGAGGTAGATAAGTCTTGTTTGCCTAGGGTAGCCCTTGGAGCCTCCCACAGAAACCCATCTTCCCAAAGAGCTAGGAGATGCAGCTTGCACCCTATTAGCCAGCTTCTTCCTCTGCCTCCCCTGGCTCAGCTCTCCATCTCCATTTGCCTTTCCTGCAAGACTGTGGCAGGTGTTCTTGATGTCCTAGTGTCTCCTGCTCTGTCTGAGGGTAGAGACAGTAGCTTTACCCTTTGGACTTGGGTGAAGTTGTGAAGGCTGAGTTACCAAGTCAAGGAGCCCAGTTCTTCAATTCTGACAGGTCAAATGACAGTCACAGAAAGGGATCAAAGAGCTTACAGAGAGTTACCAAACTTCCTGGATTGACACTGACCAATCAAACACGGCTTCTCCAAAACTGAAACCAGTACTGAGAGTGGAGGAATCGGTCCACACCACAAAGGAAATTTAGAGCGACCACAGCACTCTAGCTTCGCATTCTCCAACCCAGTTGCTGAAGAAATCTGGTGACAGCCACCAAGTCTCTGCTGTGGGAGTCTGTCCCAGGCTTGACGTTTCCTGTTAGGTCAGCAGGAGTCCACAGCACAGCCAAGTCACTGTAGACTTCAAGGAGCTGAGTGAGCTTTGTAGGAGCATCTTTTAGGTAAGTGAGCCACACTCCATGGCAGCCCCCTCCATCTCAACATCTTTAGTCCTTGTTTCCCATGCCCAACCAGAATTCACTCTGCTGGCTCTGGGATGAGGTGGGGGACTTCCAGTGCACCCCAGAGCCATAGAGAAGATCCTTGTAGCTTTGTCTCCTTTCTGGGAACTTTGGTTCCTTGGCTCCTTCACAGCCTCCTTCACAGCTGCTGAGGGCTTGCAAGCTTTGGGAGCATGGGATGAGAGCAAAATCCTTGGTCTGCTTCGTTTGGGGTACTTACGGATCCCTGATAGAGGGAGCCTAGGTTCTGAGAGGGTCCAGTAGGGTCCAGTGAAGCAAGGGGAAGAGTTGATGCACAGGCCAGGCTTCTACAGGTCTCTAAGCCCCTCTGAGGGTGCTCCATCTTCTTGGGCCTAACTTTGTGGGTAGTTAGGGGAAATTTGCCATCCCAGCACTAAAAAGATCTAAGGCCATGAGAGTCCTGGAGGGTTTTTCTCTAGAATGAGAGCCTTGCCTTCCCAAGTGAGAGGCAAAGTGTCACCCCAGCAGGAAATGCTCCAGGATGACTTGTTTCCCAAGAGGCAGCTCCTTCCTCTCCTGTGCCCTCCGTTCTGTGCCTTCCTGCCAACCTGCACTGCTTGGGGAACTAGGGACATCTGTCTGAATGCCACCCATTTCCTGCTAAAGATGACAACAGTCAAGGCTCTGAGTTCAGCTCTGAGAGAATTTTCTCCAGTGAACACTCTAATGAATTTTAAAGGAAACAACTAGTGTTTAAATCAGACTCAAGGCTTGTGGGAGATTAGTGAGTTTCATTTAGGGACCAGAATTGGTGGGCTCCAGATTCCAGCTTAGTAGTTAAGGACTGTTTTCCAGATAGATACCCCAGGGAGAGATTTTAAATCATTGAAATGTATTATAGCCACAGGTGTTGAAATGAGATAGGCCAGGTCCCAGGCTAGCTCACAGACTCTCTATAAGATGATTCCACTACAATTCCCTTGAGTCCCAAATGTGACATGGACAGGAGCATCTTCCTTTAGCACTTTGTGGTGAGATGTGGTTCCTCTTCCCTAACCATATTGGGGGTGAACCAGGTGTTCTGGGTTAGGACAGGATCTGAATGAGGGGATGCTGAATGGGAGGGGTTAGGAGGAAATGAGGAACAGATATTTCTCAGCAATGCACATAACAGGGTGAGGCTGCATCTTCTAACTGAGCAGAAATGAAACTGTTTTTCCCGTGGCTTAGTAGACTTTCAGTTTTGTTTTTGTTTGGTGTCTGTATCGCCTTCCTTCCTATCCCCCCACCCCAGTGCCTACCCTGCAAACAGACAGAATCTTTCTAAAATATAGCCCAAGCTGTCTTCAAACTCAGCTTTGCAAGCTGAGATGACAGGCATGTACCATTCCAGCAGATCTTTATAGACGACGGAACCATATTATGTATAGGACTAGGGACTCCATGAGGGAACGCTGGGGCTTAGTGAAAATCGATGTGATTAGCATCCCCAAGCCTCAGTCACACTGAGCCATAGTACTAGTATAGTTACAGTAACAGGGGACTCTTTAACACGTTAATGCCACATATAGGATAATGCAGCCCGTTCAAGTCTTTTTTTTTTTAACAGTTAATGATAATGATACAAAACTGCTTGTGAATAATATGTGATCCCATGGAAAAGCAAGAATCTAAATTTTCTCCTTCAATTTCTGGTAGGATGCGAAACCATGATGAGTTCATGTCCATAAAATGTTGAATCCATTTAATATTTGACTTTCTGTATAGGTTGAGGTTTAACCCAGGGCACAGTACAAATCAGGCAAATGTCCTTTCACTGAGGTCCCCACACCCCAGGCCCTCACTCATCCTCTGGAATTATTTTTTGATACTGTTACACTCTACACAATTATCCACCCATAATCATAGATGGAAGAACCTCAAACCTCATAGATGCAAATTTTAAAACAAGTACCCATAAATTAACTTGAGTGCTACAGTAACAGAGTAATAGGACATTACTCTGACCACAGTTATTTAGGAGACTGAAGCAGGAGGATTGCTTAGGAGTTAGAGCCCACACTAGGCTGGAAGAAAGGAGAGTACTCCTGCGTTCTCTTTCTCCCACAGAAACATTAAAAAAACAGAACTCCACTGAACTAAAAGCCAGAAGTTGATGGTAACCACATGTATGCCCAATCAAGAAAAAGCCATATTCAAAACTGGGAGATCTCAGGCTAGAAAGATGGCTTGGTGGTTAAGAGCATTGGCTGCTCTTGCAGAGGACCAGAGATCTGTTCCCAGTACCCACCTGCAGGCTAACATCCAGTCCCAGAGGGTCTGATGCTGTCTTCCAGCCTCTGTGAACACCACATGCAAAGTAACAGAGAGGCAGGTCGCCAAAACACCCATATGCATAAAATAAAAATAAATAAGGTCTTAAGCCAACAGCAACAACAAAAACTAGTTGACAAATGCCAAATCATTTTAGGCCTCATTCTGCAGGAAAATTGATCCTGATGGGTCTTCAAAGGAAAACACCAGTGGGTGAGATGCACAGAGACTGAGGCTGGCCACCTTATGTTGTTCAGCCTGATGTAACAAAGTGACACAAGCTTGGTGGGTTATGAATAATAGACCTTATTTTCTTGCAGTGTAGAGGGCAGATGTGCAAAATGAAGATGCCATCATGCTCAGGATCTAGTGACAATCGTCTTTTCTTTGAAGATTGCCAGTGTCTCACTGTGACATGATGTGGTCTAGGGTGAGCTTAGCTGTCTGGAGCACCTTTTATCAGAACGCTGGGTCCATTTAGATGACTCTACCTTCATGACCTACTAACCTCCCAGAGGCCTCATTACCATAGGAGTGAGGAATTACCACATGACTTTTGAAAGAAAAGAAGCATTGGAGCATAGTAATTCTGTTGTAACCATAAAAACCCCACCTCACTGGAAATATGTGGGTGTCTAATAGGAAGAGAGGACCACAACTCAGTCCATGCTCTTTAAAATCAACGGCCAAAGTTTACAAATCAAATTTACTCCCAAAAAGAAGGAAGATAATTCACCTGCTCTATTATTCTATGTGCCTAGATACCTAGGTGCAATTTTGCTAAGAGACTCTCCATGGAAGCAGATAACTGATGAACTAACATCAGAAATTACTTTAAAAAAAAGCATAAGTGGTTTTGTAACAAAAATTTGCTTGATAAAAATCCCCAAAAACATAGGTAAATTGACCTTGCAGTTTATTGAAAGAAAAGGCACAGAATTCAAGTTACACCATATTGAATATTAGGAAGGAAATAAATCACTGAGGTAAAAAATAAAGAAGGATCATTGTTGATGTAACCATCTTGTTAAATAAAAACACAGAGCCAATGCAGAGATGAAAGCCCAAGAGGTCAGAGCAATAGCTAAGAGCTAAGAAGCTTACCCTCCACTGCCGCTGCTTTCCCATCAGCAAGTGTGCTACTTCCTGTGTATCTGTCTTTATATAGACTTTCTGTTCTGCCTTCTCATTGGTTGTAAACCCAACCACATGACCTCCTTGTCACTGACCGTCTATACAGACCTCCAGATCTTCTATGGTTGGTATTGAGATTAAAGACCTGTTTCTCCATGCTGGTGGTATCCTTGAACACACAGAGATCTACCTGTCATGTGATCAGGACTAAAGGCATGTGCTACCACTGCCAGACTTCTACCATGGCTTGCTCTTAGCTCTGACGCCCAGGCAACTTTATTTATTAACATACGAATAAAAGCACATTTCAGTACAAATAAAATATCACCATATTTCCCCTTTTCTATTTTACTAAACAGAAAAAAGGAAAAATTTACAATATAAGAAAAACTATATACAAAAGTACAATAACTATATACCATATATGCAAACAATAAACACCTAAACAATGTCTAGTCCATTTGTATTTGACAAATTCAGAGAAAATAATTCCATTATCTATCCTATTTTGGTAAGTCCAAAATGTACCTGATTCATTTTCTATCCTAACTAATCCTCAACTATAACTAACTAATCTTAAGATCATAATGAAGTATCACAAAATACCTGAGAATTCACT
This sequence comes from Peromyscus maniculatus bairdii, assembly GCF_049852395.1. NCBI lineage: Eukaryota > Metazoa > Chordata > Mammalia > Rodentia > Cricetidae > Peromyscus > Peromyscus maniculatus. Next base: position 69,576,200 of record NC_134859.1, on the reverse strand, counting down.
ACTGATATATTTTATCATGGCATAAATATCTATCCCCAATTAACCATTTCCCCCACCTGCTTAATAACCAGTCCCATGGAACACATCCAGGGGACAATTTTGCTGTTTGCTCCTCAGTTTGGAATTTGCTCTATCCCCTTCCACCTTACTCTAATCTATGTCTGTCTTACAGGAAAGAAAGTCAGCTTGCAAAGGAAGGGCTGCTGAAAAAAATGAACATCACTGTTGATCCAGAAAGTACCTCTGCTAAACTGGTTCTAAATGTAGGAGAAGTCACTCTTGGGAAAGAAAGTAGGAAGAAAATGGAGAATAGGCATAGGATGCAACAGAATACAAACATTTTAAGGGCTGTGTGTGCTCTGCTGAATTCTAGAGGGGGCAAGGTCAAGGCTCATATTGAAAATGAAGGCTATGACATCGACCTACATGGAATAGGAGAAGATTTGGTTACTTCTTTTATGACTATTCTGCCAGTTGTTCAGAACTGCCTAGAATTCAAGCAGGAAGGATGCTCTCTTATCATCCATGTGGAATCAAGGAGTCTCATTATCTCTGATTTACACCCTATCACCATTGCCACTTATTTGTACATGAGAAAGGGGGCCTCCTGTGTTAAAATGAACTTGCGTACTGCTCTGCAATTCTTCAAAGACATAGACAACCCTAGAGTAAGATCTCCAATAAACCCAAGGTTGCTGGATGAAAGGCCTGGTGAGAACATGCAAGAAGAACTCCATGTGCAAGAGCAGGCTGCTGCTTTTTTTGACCAGACAGAACTCACAACAATGACAGAATTCTCCTTTAGTGAATCCAAAAACGTTGAATATAAATCATTTGAATCAAATAAGTTGGTACAATGAGTTAAAGAGGTTCTCCCTCTAACTGTTTCTGCATTTGCCAACACTGATGGAGGATATTTGTTCATTGGTTTGGATGAAAAAACAAAGCAAATTACTGGTTTTAAAGCAGATGAGAACAAACTTAGGGAGCTAAAGTGTGAAATAGAAAGGTGCATCCAACAGCTTCCTGTCACTCACTTCTGTGAGGAGAAGCAGGAGATAAAGTACACATGCAAATTTATCCCAGTCAGCAAATCAGAAGATGAGTGTTCCTATGTCTGTGCACTGAGAGTGGAGAGATTCTGCTGTTCTGTGTTCGCTGCAGAGCCCAATTCCTGGCATGTTGAAGACAGCTGTGTGAAGAGGTTTACCACAGAGGAATGGGTCAAGGTCCTGATGGAAAGCATGCCAGGAACAGGAAGGGAAATTAGCAATTAGAATACATTTGGATAGGGAAGTTGGAAGAGTTTCTCTTTGGGATTTGTGCTGTGGATATTGCTCTATATAAATAAAACACTGATGGCCAGTGACCAGGCAGGAAGTAGGCTGCCAGGCAGGAAGTAGGTGGGACAAGGAGAGAAGAGAATTCTGGGAAGCGGAAGGCTGAGGGAGAGACACTGCAGCCACCGCCAGGAGAAGCAGCATGTAAAGATGCTGGTAAGCCACCAGCCACATGGCAAGGTATAGATTTATAAAAATGGGTTGATTTAAGATAAAAGAACAGTTAGCAAGAAGCCTGCCACGGCCATACAGTTTATAAGTGATATAAGTGTCTGTGATCATTTTATAAGTGGATTGTGGGACTGTGGGGCTTGGGGAACCTGGAGTGAATCCCTCCAGCAACAGATTTGGGGCAAGTTCCTCAGTCCTGACTTTACTCAGTGATCCACAATGGAGCCCTGGTGTCTCAACTGCTTCTGCCATCCACCTGGGGCAGATATTCCTTTCAAATGGTGATTCCTTCAACTACCTCTGTTTGTGCAGAGAAAACTCCAACATCTCCAGCTTGAGCTTCGCTTCAGGCTGTAGGCATTTCTTTCAGCAACCCTTCCCTCAGTTGTTCACTGTTTCACTCTTCACCTCTTTCCACTGACTTTCTCTCCCTAAACCTTCTTTATGGTGGTATTTTATTTGTACTGAAATGTGATTTTCTTTGTATGTTAATAAATAAAGTTGCCCTGGTGTCAGAGCTATTAGAGCCATAGCAAGAGCATGGTGGTGGTGGTGGTGGTGGTGGCGGTGGCGGCGGCGGCGGTTGCTGCTGCTGTGCCACACGCCTTTAATCCCAACACTTGGTAGAAGAGCTAGGTAGATCTCTGTGTGTTCAGGAATACAGCCAGCATTGGAGACATAAACCTTTAAGACCTGGAGGGAGGTACTTACAGGCAGTCATGTGTTTGGGTTTACAACCAATGAGAAGGCTGAACAGAAAGACTATTTAAAGACAGACATAGGAAATAGCTCTCTCTTTCGGGGAAGCTAGGAGCACTGCAGGAGGTAAGATTTTAGCTCTGAGCTCTGACCTCTAAGCTTTCTCTTTTCCATTGGGTCTGTGTTTCTTATTTTAATAAGATGGTTGGTTACATCTACATCTGGCACCCAATGCAATGAGAATCCATTAAAAACCTCTTGGGGCCGGCTCCCTAGCCCGAGCAACCGGCTCTCTAGCCCCGGCCCAGGTCTTCTTGGCCTCAGGCCGGACTAACCATGAGCTGCTTGCTTAAAGCCAGTGCTACAAACAACTCAGGCCTGCCCTGCCGAACAGGGCCCCTGCCTGCAAAGCCAACAAACGTGGTGGGAGCTTAAGGAAGCCAGAGCCCAGGCTTGACTCGGCTCAAGAGGGAACACGTGGCTGGATTTAAGCTTTAGCCAGCTACACTTTACTCTCTCTCTCTCTCTCTCTCTCTCTCTCTCTCTCTCTCTCTCTCTCTCTCGATTCACAACTAGGATACTAGGTGGCTATTTTGAAATTTCCTTGGATTTCTACTGTTCTACGCAAATTTGGTAAGTCACAACATATTAGATATTTTAAAGGAACTATTTAAAAGAGAAATATTTTCCACATTTAAAAAAAAATGGGTTTTGGCCGGGCGGTGGTGGCGCACGCCATTAATCCCAGCACTCGGGAGGCAGAGCCAGGCGGATCTCTGTGAGTTCGAGGCCAGCCTGGGCTACCAAGTGAGTTCCAGGAAAGGCTCAAAGCTACACAAGAGAAACCCTGTCTTGGAAAAAAAAATGGGTTTTATGTGTACATTGGAAGAATGGGTTTTGTTTGAAATTTTAGGCAGTCTAACAATGGAACAACTATATGAGAAGATTAGTATTATTGGAATTATGCAGTTTATCACTATGCTTATCCTCATTTTACAATTTAAAAAGATAGTCAATTTAAGTGCCAGGATGACAGCTTTAGAAAAACTTGTTAAGCCTGTAAAAATTCAGACAGAAGAAATTAACAGTGAAGTTGTTTCAAGTTTGGATCATAAGGTTGCAGAAAGAAAGCCTGTTTTCACACAGTCACCCTTAATTTATCCTGTAACCGTACAGCTGTTGCCTGATCAAATGACTACACAAAATATTTGGGCTCCAATTGAAATGTTGGATTTAAAAAGGTTTAAGGAGGCAATAGTATCTTATGGCATGCATTCCCCATATATAAAGCAAATGTTAAACTCTTGGTCAACATATCATAGGATTGTACCACAGGACTGGCAGGAGCTGGCACAAGCTGTTCTTGAACCCAGCCAGAGGCTGCAATTTTTAACTTGGTTTATGGATGAAGCTAAAAACATAGAAAAACAATGGAGGGATAAAGGAATACAAGTTTGCCAGGATCAGCTTACTGGAGAAGGCCAATATGCTTCAGTACAAACACAATGTTTATATGATGTCCAAACCCTAATTTTATGTCGAACGGCAGCCTTGAATGCATGGCACAGAGTTGAGAAACCAGGAAAAAAACCTGAGTCATTTACAAAGGTTATGCAAGGCCCAAAAGAATCTTTCACAGATTTTTTACAAAGACTGGCTTCAGCAGTAAGAGAATGGTCTCGGATTCAGAAGCTAGTAAGATTAATAATTAAATCTTTGGCCTTTGAGAATGCAAATGCAGCATGCAAAAGAATAATCAGGCCATTAAAGGCAAGATCTGCACCTTTGGAAGATTGGATTAGAGACACAATTAATGTTGAGGCTCATGAGCATGATGATATGTGGGTAGGATAAGCAATTTCAAAAGGTTTGAGGAGTGTTAGATGTTTTGGATGTGGAAAGCAAGGACATTTAAAAAGGGACTGTAAACAGGTCATTCCTAGAAACAATGTTTCTTCAAGGAACAATGGCAACAGAATGCCCCTTCCTTTTGGAGTATGCAGAAGGTGTGGTAAGGTTAAACACTGGACCAATGACTGTAGATCAACAAAGGACAGACAGGGTAATCCTTTGCCTCAGTTTTCGGGAAACTCCTGGAGGGGCCTCATGCAGGCCCCCATAGCAAATCCAGTTCAAACCTTTCCTGCAGCCTTAGAGGAAACCCCTGCTCAGAGCGATTAAATAACCAAATGCCTATTGGAATAAATCATGCTGGTCAGGATGATGAAACAGAGAGAATAGAAAATTCAGGAGAAAACATAAAGAAAATTTTTTGGCAAACTTCTATTAATGAACAAAGACCAAAATTAACAATAAAAATAAATGGTGTTTTGTTGTCTGGTCCGGTAGACACAGGCGTGAACGTTACCATAATTGCACCAAAATTTTGGCATCCAACTCGGCCCCTTCAGGAAATAAACGTTCAACTAGGAATTAAGACATTGGGACATTATCTCAGGTGAAACAGAATGCAAGATGGCTGGAATGTATAGGTCCAGAAGGACAGAGAGGAAAATTAAAACCATATGGATTACCCTGTCTGTCCTTTGTTGATCTACAGCTCCAGGGTCCAAAGCCAAGACTGCCTGACTCTAAAGTCCGTGTCAGCCTGTGTATTTCTCTGCCTCCCTGGACGGCACAATAAGTGACATACAGCTCCATGTTGACAGTAATTGTAGGATTCTGTCAGAGTTCAGCTCCAGCCTGCCAAAGAGTTCTTGAGTGGAAGAGAGAGAAATGAGGAAATGATAGATAGAAAGCAAGACACGATAAGAAAGACAAAGAAACAGGATAGCTTCGGGAGGGCCCTGGGTCAATACCCTGTTGCCCAGTGCTTTAGTCAAAAGAACATTTTATAATATTTCAAGGGGAGAGGCAAAAGCCCTCCCTCTTCAAAATCAAAACATACCGTACAGACAAGTGTAGCAAACACCCAAAAGCAATCTCTTACTATAACTATTTACACTTTTGGCTGACAAAACATAGGGTATATTAACACAAGTTAACATTTTTCCACTCAAGGTACAAAGAATATTTATTTAAGAAAATTGAACATTTATTTAAAAAATTAAAGAGATTGAGGAATATTAACTCCCTTTTTTTATAATTTTTTAAGCTGCATCTTGAGCTTGGGTAGAAAAAAACTAATTTCTCTATTTCTAAACAAAACAGTTCTTGAGTAATCACAGTTAATAAAGTGCATATGCATACACAAAACAGTTTATAAGCCACTCAGCTAATAATGTACATAGGTGAAATCAAAAGTGTCCCACTGCAACTGAACCACTCCTGTCGACCCCATTTCTTAAGTCTGAAAATTTCAAAAAGTCAGCTGTTACCACTCTTAATGTTCCATTGAATGCTCAAAATCAGGACCTGGCTCATCAGCTGCCTTGAAGTCTTTGTATAACTGTCCCACTCATAATGCAAATCATTCCCATGCACCAAGAGCATTGTTTTCTTTTCAGTTTTGGGTTTACCCATGTTTAGTAAGGAATCTGAGGCAAAGGGTAGGGTTTGCCCACTGTACCCACGTGGGTCTCAGCTGTCCATTTCGCTCCCACCACAGCTGCTCAGCTCCAAGGAGGAGGAGGAGGAAGTGGCAATGTGTGGTCCGAGAGTCTCAGCATGGTCCGCTCAGGCCCTGGGGGACTCAGTGCTGGTCCGTCTTTGCCTCCTGTCATCATCTGTCTGCCCAGGACCCCTGTGTCCTGAGGTCCTGAGGGCTCTCTCATGCCTTGCACTGCATGGCTCAAGTTGCTGCTCCCCTGACCCCCCCAACCCCATGCTCTCCCGGGCATCCTTCAATTGACTCTGGCTGCCAGGGACTCTGGCTCCAGGTGACAGACCTGCTCTGGTTGCTGGGGTCCAAAGTCTCTGCTGCATTCTCCAAGGCACTGCCACTGTCTGCCTTTTGCATCTCTGCTCTGCCTGTTAAGGTTGAGCACAGCCTCAAGCCATGGCAGTCCAGCTCTTACAAGCATTCTGATTGCTTTCTCCTCACTACAGCACCTCACAGCAGAAAACATGCAGAATCTCACTGCTTGTGCTGGCTCTCGTCATCTGCCACCTGCACCTCCAGGATACACCATGAGTATCAGCTGCCAATGTCTGGCTTGGTACAACCACTGCTCTTGCTGCTGCTACTTTGGTGGCTGCTGCTTGCAGTGGGGGCTTCTAAAGCAGCTGCTTGTTCTTGGACTTCTAAACCCCCAGTGGCTGCTCAGTCCTGGACACTGCTCTCTGCATCCCAGGTTGGGCACTCGGGAATGTCTACTCTAAGTTAAACCTTCACCATGTCCCTATACCTAAAGCCTGTATTTCTCAACCTTCACCAACACTTTTTTTTTTTTTACAACTTTAAACCTAACTTGGTATATAAACTGTGAGAGTGAGAAAGAGAGAAACAGAGACAGAGAGAGATACTTGCTTCAGCCTAACTTAAACTACTCTGGTTTATATTTACAATTTCATTCCTAAAAAATAGAATATCACTGCCTCAACTTAATTAATTCTGAGTATGCCCAGTTAACTCTCCGTTTTCCTTCTCTTTATCCTCCTTACCTAAGTTCCAGGTTCAGGTGCCATATGGGGGAGTCTTCTGGAGTCCAGCCCCAACCTGCTCACACCTTTGAAGGGTTCTTAGGTGGGGGGGAGAGGAATGAGGAAATGATAGATAGAAAGAGACAATAAGAAAGACAGAGACACAGGATAGCTTTGGAAGGGCCCTGTGTCAAGACCCCAAAAGGGCTTTTTATAATGTGCCAAGGGGAGAGGGAAAAGACCACCCCCTTGCAAGATCAAAACACATCATACATCCAAGTGTAGATCCTTCCAAACACCTGATAAACATGCCCCTGGCAAAATCATCTCATTATGCAGCCCTGCTGTGTAAACAAGCTCAGATTCTCTGACCCTGAGTAAGCTTTCACTAGAGAACCTCTAGGAGCTCCCACATAATTGCCTGATTTATGTTGAGAAGGAATATACTTATAGTATGTTATATCAACCAAATTGATTCCTCATAGATACTAAAACCTTTTCTCTAAAACCTACTGTTTAATCAAGTGACTTACCCAGCAGAGATTCAAGAAATGCATTATCTACACTAAGAAATTCTAAAACACAATTGTCATCAAAAAGGTTGTAGGAACTCACTACAGGAAGATTAAAAAATAGAGAACCATAAAGGGAAACCATTCTTGTTCTACCAAGCTCCAGCAAGACAATCCACAGTTGTTTTATTTGTCTCCATATCCAGATGCACTTTGGCCAAGTTATAATCGTAGGCACATTCCACCTGCTGCCCACTTGGATGATGTTCCACAGCCCTTTCCCACTCTGCAGTCTCCCACATGGCAGACAAAGCATCTCCCAGGTCACAGCCTAGGCACAGCAGGTCCTTGCTGCCTTTGAGCAAGGAGGGCCTGGCAATGCTGGTTTCTTGCAGCCTGAACTCAGTCAGACCTGTGGGAAAGGAAGAGTGTGGTGGGTTAGCACTTCATTTCATGAAGATCCTAAAACCCAGGGCAAGGGAGGGCTTCAACATTCCAGGGGACTAGACCACAGAGCAACACAAGAGAGAAGCATTCATCTCCCCTCATTTCCCTCACAGGTCACTTTGAGAAGATGGCATGGATGATAATTGTGTCTTTCATGGAGAGTGGCAGTTGCCAGGTACAGAATCCAGGAGGTCTGTAAGCAGATCCCTGGTTGACCAAAGGTTACATGACAGTGGTAGCCTATGCCACCCCAACACATGCTGTTTTATTTGATTCCAGGCATCTGAAAAAATCTGGAGATTCGAGAGAGACAATCTATTTCTTTCTTCTCCTGGAAACAGGAGAAGAAAACCCCCATGTGCAAGGTGTCCTCCTTGTAGCAAAGAAACATGCTTCTGCAGGGATCTCAGGGAGAGCATTCTGCAGAAACAGGCTTTCTTATTTATATTCCCTCTCTTGCTTGTTTCTCTCTTTGCCCCTTCCTTCATGTTCTCCTTTCCCACATCCTTTTTTTCTCCTTCTCTTATTCTCTCTCCCTCCTTTTCCTTTGGTCCTGTTCTTCCTTCCAAATAAATCTGTATTCTTCATGAGAGAAAATCATCCATTTTTCTCATTCCAGGACTATCTTATTTCAATCAACACAATGATCTCAAGTTACAGCACCTCTCATGGGAAAGACAGCATCATTTCATTTTCTCTGTGGTTAAGTAAACCCTCATTGTGAACGTATGTTAAAGTTTCTTTATCTCTTCCTCTGTTGATGGGCAACGGTCCTATTTCCACATCTGGTCTATTGTGAACAATTCTCCAGGTGACATGGATGTGCCGGTATCCCTGTCATCTGTTGGATTCCTTCAGGCTTTGACACAGGAATAGTGCAGATGCATCCTGTGGTAGGTTTTTTGTTTTTCCAGTAATCACCACACAGTTTTTTTTCCATGAGTACACTCATTTGCAAATTAGTAAAATTTTATTATCCTTTAGGGAATGGACCAAGGCAAGTAGATGGAGAGAGGGGAAGATTTCTCTTGTTATTATTCTAGTACTTTCAAAAATAATTTTTATCTTTCTTGACAATTTCATACATATGAACAATGTATCTTGATCATATCAAATTCCAAATTCCCCTGAAATGTACCCTTCCCAACTTCATGACATGTCTTTAAAACATAATCCACTGAGACCAATAAGTGCTGCCTCCTTAAGCATGGGCAAGCTACCAGAAGCCACATTTCTGAACAAAAATGGTTACCTTGTGCTGGATAGTTTTGTGTAGATGAATTTCCAAACGGTCTTATTAAATAAAAAACAAGGAGGCAGAAATTGGGATGGATTCTGAAAGATCAGAGAAGCAGAAAAAGGCACAGTAACCTCACCTTGCCAACTTCTCAGTCGATCCTGTTTCCTCAGACTGAAGCCTCGGAGTCCTCATCCGAATGGATCACAGCTGAAATGTTGTTAAAAGCCTAGAAGCTTAAAAGCCTAAAAAACCTCTAGCTCCTGGTCCTCATACCTTATATACTTTTCTGCTTCCTGCCATCAGTTCCCCGGATTAAAGGTGTATGTCATCATGCCTGGCTGTTTCCAGTGTGGCCTTGAACTCACAGAGATTCTGATGGTACTCTGCCTCCCAAGTGATAGGATTAAAGGTGTGTGTGCCACCATTTTCTGATATCTATGGATATCTAATCACTGTTCTGTTTTCTGACCCCAGAAATGTTTATTAGGTTGCACAATATATATACATAACATCACTACATTTCCCTTTTTTTGTCTAGAATAATAAAAGAAGCTCATAACTAATATAAGAAAAAGTATATCCAATAAGCATATACACTATACCATCAAGAATTACATTAACAATGTCTAGTTCATTAACATTTGACAGATTCAGACAAAAAACTCCATTATATATATTAACAATGGCCAGTCCAGTAATATTTACTGATTTAAACAAAAAATTCATTATTTACCCTATTTTGGTGAGTCGAAAATTTGTATATAATATACAAAAATCCAATCCAATGTAAAATATTTAAAACAAGTTGTTCCTTTTTAAAGTAGATTCAATAATCTACCTTTTTTATCATATCATATCCATATTCTCTCTTTTTTTCTTTTCAGAGTACATTGAATAATCTACCTTTTATCATTTTTATATGTTCCCTGTTTTCTTTTTAGAGTAGATTCAATAATCTACCCATTTATTCTATTACTTCTATATCTCTTTTTAAGAGTAGGTTCAATAATCTACCACTTATCTATATCCTGTTTTTTCTTTTCCTTTTTTTTGAACAAGTACCCTGAATCTAATATCCTTTGTTTAGCTAACCAAGACTGTTAGGCATTGTCATGGTTCACAGCAGAATTTGTGTGTTGTGCGTGTCTACTCTGTGGTTTGGAGCAACCACAGTCTGATAAATGTCTGCCTCTTGGAAGCACGAACGTTCTTCCCTAGAAGAGAATATCTTCACAGCAACTTCTTTTCCCTACCACTTGCCTCACCAAACTTCTCCAAACTAACCTTTGACAATCCTTTCTTGTAACACGATGGTCCTGGCAATTGCTCTCTGAACAAGCAGCGGTAAACACGTAGTCCCCAGTAGCAGCATCACCACAGCCACCAACACAGTGAGAAACAGCAGGCACCTTGGAGCAGCAGCTGCCACCTCCATGGTCCCGCTGCTACCATTTATGGCCTGGCCCAGCCCCAGCTTGCAGCATCTCCTCAGCAAGCCCCTCAGGCTTGCCTTGAACTCAGGATCCTCCTGCCTCTGTCTCTTTCAGCAAATCCTACTGGTGTGTGCCACCACAACTGGCCATGTGCAGGTTGGGCCTTACCTGGGAACTGAAAGGCCACAGGCAAGCAGCTTTTTTGTGAATTTGTGCCACAACGTTGGGTGCCAGATGTAGACAAATTTATAAATGGTCTTATTAAATAAAAAAAAGGAGGCAGAAATTGGGATGGATTCTGAAAGATCAGAAAAGCAGAACAAGCCACAGCTAACCTTACCTTGCCAACTTCTCAGTCATCCTGTTTCCTCAAACTGGAAGCCTCTGAGTCCTCATCCAAATGGATCTCAGCTGAAATGCTGCTAAAAGCCTAAAAGCTTAAAAGACCTAAAACGCTTCTAGTTTCTGGTCCTCATACCTTATATACTTTTCTGCTTTCTGCCATCACTTCCTGGAATTAAAGGTATGTGTTACCATACCTGGTTGTTTCCAGGGTAGCCTTGAACCCAGGAGATATGGATCTCTGCCTCCCAAGTGATAGGATTAAAGGTGTGTGTACCACCATTTTTCTGGCCTCTATGGCTATCTAGTGGCTGTTCTGTCCTCTGACCCCAGATAAGTTTATTAGGGTACATAATATATTAGGGGATACAATATCACCACAGTTTCATGTCAATCTGACACCAGCTAGTCATCTGAGAAAGGGGAACCTCAATTAGAAAATATCTCCATAAGATCAGGCTATAAGTTATCATATAGCACATATTCTTAAATCATGATTGATGAGGGAAGGCCAGCCCATTGTGAGTGGGACTATCCCTGGGCTGGTGGTCGTAGGTTCTATAAGAAAGCAGCCTGAGCAAGCCATGGGGAACAAGCCAGTAAGCACCACTCCTTGATGACCACATCAGCTCCTGCCTCTAGGTTCCTGCCCTGTTTGAGTTCCTGTCCAATATTCCTTCAATTATGGATTACAATGTACAAGTGTAAGTCAAATGATCCCGTTCCTCCCTAATTTGCTTTGGTCATGGTGTTTCAACACAACAATAGTAACCCTAATGAAGACAACACCTCTCCAGAGGCCATCAGTTGCCAATAGCTTCTCTAAGATGGAGCCTCATGACTCCCTTCCCAACCACACTGGAGTATTGAATGGCCTGATCTTGAGCAAGTCTTGGGCAGATGCTCACAGCTGCTGTGAATTCATGAGTACAGCAACCCTGTAATGTCCAGAAATGGCATTTCACAGAGCTGGGAGGGGAGATTTTAAAATGTTTTTAGACAATGACTCACTATGTAGGTCAGGCTAACCTTAAACTCATGATGTACCCAGAATGGCCTTCAATGTGTAACAATCACCTTACCCTAGCCTCCCCGACTGCTGAGACTGAAGGAGAGAGCCAACACACCAGGATGGGTGGGGGTTAACCCTATATGTCCAATAATTCTGAGTTGTTCAAGAAGTGTTTTTCAGTATGGAAATAGGAAAGGTAAAGGAAAGAAAGCAAAGCTAAGAAGAGGGGACAAAACTGCTGGAGCCACCCAGAGAATCAGTCAGTCCATCTCCTCGACCGTCTACTTAAGCTTTCTAGTAGCCTCATGATCCTGAGAGCGGCAGCTGGAGCCCAGCTGAAGTTCCCTCTGGACCTCCAGTTACCCGTGTCGCTCTTAATGCTGTGGCGTCACTGTGAGTCTCTGCCACTGGTCACAGTGACCTGCTGCTCCCCCCACAGACACACTGCTCTCCATTCTCTTATGCCTTTTGTTTTCCATCTTTAGAGATGGAGAGAAGTACTCCAGAACAGATTAACAATCTATTTGTAACGCAGGACAAATGTGTGGCGTATCATGGGAGCTGGGTCAGAGCTGCCAAGAAGCAGGTTGGTTCCCAGCCTCAGCTACCTGTCAGAATCTTCTGGCTGCTTTGTAAAAGAGCAGTTCCCAGGCTTCTCCCCTGACACACATGACTCCTACTGTCAGAGGCTGCAGCAAGATCATCCAACTGTCCCATAGACATCACATGTGTGCAGAGCACTGAACAGAGAGCTTTTGCTACTCACTTCCAGTTGTCGTCACGAGGCTGAAGGAAATTCAGGCACTGAACCTACTCATGGAAGAGGTGTTCACTTTCTTTATGAATATTTTCTCTTTCAATCTTCCTCCCCACTGGTGACACTAAGGCCTTCCTTTAGAGTTTGTAAATAGTCCCTCCAGTGGCTTGGGGTGTGGCTCAGTAGAATGATTTCTGAACATATGTGAGGACTTAGGGTTCTTTCTGACCCCCAGTGCTCCTCAAATCTTTCTACTTTAAAAGCCCGATTCTTCACAGATAAATTTGTTTTAATTGTATCTCAAAACCATTTTTTTGTACAGATTAAGAAAGAACAACAAAAAACCCACCAAACAACAAAACTAGTTCTTTTTTTAAAATAAAAATTCCAATGATTTATTTAGTTTTATTTTATATTTATTGGTGTTTTGGCTGCATGAATTTCTGTGTGAGGGTGTCAGTAAGTTTTATTATGGATTAAAAATGATCTCTTTGCCTCTTGCCATTAATCCTAGCATTTGGCAGGGAGGCAGATCTCTTTGAGTTTGAGGCCAGGTTGATCTATGTGATGAATTCTAGGACAGTCAGGGCTGTACAGAAAAACCCTTCCTTAAAAAAGAAAGAGAGAAAAAAAAAACAAATAAATAAGGGAAGAAAGAAACACACACACAAAAAAAAACAATAAAACTAGGTTTTTTAAAATAAAATTTCAATATTTACTTAGTTTTCTTTCATGTGCACTGGTGTTTTGTCTGCTTATACGTCTGTGTGAGGGTGTCAGGTCACCTGGAACTGGAGTTACAGACAGAAGTGAGTTGCCATGTGGGTGCTAGGAATTGAACCCAGGCACTCTGGAAGAGGACACAGCCCTCCTCTCGGCTGAGCCATCTCTCCAACCCACAAAACCAGCTCTTAATGCTTAACCAGATGTGAGAAGCACCCAGAGAATGGACAAGCTGAGGACCATGCAGCCCTGACAAGATTCAGGAAGTTCTCTTCCAGAATTAGTGAATGAAAGCTGAGGCTGTGCACTGTATGCTGGCTCATGCTTGAATCCCAGCACTCTAAAACATGAGGCAGGAGAATTGCTGTGAACTTGAGTTTTTTAAACAGAGGCATGAAGGGGAAACAGAGACACACTGAGACTAAAGATGATTGTTACCAGTTATCAGCATAATGTGTATAAAGACATAATCTTCTAATGCAGTGGTTTTCAACCTTTCTAACCCTGTGAAACTTTAATACAGTTCCTCATGTTGTAGTGACTCCATCCATAAAATGATATTTATTGCTATAAGTGCAGTTTTGCTACTGCTATGAATTATAATGTAAATATCTGTGTTTTCATATGGTCTTAGGCAACTCCTTTGAAAGGGTCCTCTGAAGCCCCAAAGGGGTCCTGAACCATAGCTTGAGAACCACTGTTCTAAGGGAATGTGAAATCTCTCCAAGAGTTGCAGACTCACTGGCTTGTGGTACCTGGGGGAAGAAAGCATGAGCACTAGAGATTAACACACATATATCTAGATAATGAAAGTGATGGTGACAAAGCCCATATGGATTGGGATGGCTGTGGTGATATATTGTGTACCCTAATAAAATTTGCCTGAAGATCAGAGAACAGAATAAACCACTAGGTTAAACATAGAGGCTGGGCTATGGTGTGGTGGCGCATGCCTTTAATCCTAGCACTTGTGAGGCAGAGATCAGTCTGGATCTCTGTGAGTTCAAAGCCACCATGGATTACATGAGATTGATTCAGTCTAGGAGAGAAACAGAGACAGGCTGTGGTGACATACACCTTTAATCCCAGGTTTTTATTATAAGAACTAAAGAAACTTGAGCAACAGATGGCTCCTGAAGACACATTCTCTAGACCTGGCATTGAGACTAGGAGAGAACTGCTTGTCACTATGTCTTGAAGCCATTTGGCCACTCCACAAGTCAGCACTTTGTGGTGCTATTTTATTTGTACTCTAACAAATAGAGCTTTCCTGAAACTCAGAAGGAGGAGCTAGCCACTAGTTAACCAGAGAGGCCTGGAGGTCTGTACAGAGAGACAGGAAGTGATAGAGCTGGACGGAAAGAGGAAGTTATAAGGCAGGGTGGAGCAAGAAGCTCACTCTCTTTCGGCGGAGGATTTCGTGACGGTAAGAACTAGTGGCTTGTTCTTTGCCTCTCTGATCTTTCACTTTTTACACTAATGTGTGGCTCTGGGTTTTTTTTTTTTTTTATTAGTAAGACCTTTTAGAATTCATGTTACAGCACTTTCTCTCACTGGTCACTGGATATCAGAGAGAATGTTCTCAGTGGTTACAAATCTAAGCTCTGCTGATCTAGAACAAGATGAAAGATGAGTAATTTCCCCCACTGTGACATTACAAAAGGGTCAAGAAGAAAACAGAGACTGATCCAGGGGAGGCTGTGGTTCACACCTACAACCAAATTCATGAAAGTCACAGGAAAGAACCAGATCTCTCAGTCTGTGTCAGTCTCTCTCTCTCTCTCTCTCTCTCTCTCTCTCTCTCTCTCTCTCTCTCTCTCTCTGTGTGTTTTGAAATGTCACTAAATTTTATATGTACTAGGTAAGTCTTCTACCTCTGATCTCCATCCTTACCCTGAGCAGAATGTTTTTGATATATTCTTAGCAGAGTCCATTGAAAAATGAGGAAGTTAAGATTTGGGGAAATGAAATAATTAAAAAGTAGCAAATCAAGACTGACATGTGTAGACATTAAATTTAACTGTGTGTGGAAGCAAAGTAAAAATTACTTGAAAGATGGAGCTATAAATTACAGTGGTAGAATTTGTGCTTAACATGAAATGTACAAACACACAGAGAGACTCAGATCACACAAAACACACACACACACACACACACACACTCATATACATGAGGAATGGGGAAGACGGGTGTGAGGAATACAGAAGGGGAAAAGGAACTCACAGATTTCTCATGTATGAAATGTAGATTGGCATGTAGGATGTGAGGGAAGAAGGATGTTAATTAGGAGACTAGTCGGGGAGGGCACAGACATAAGGGAGGGTAATGGGGCAAGGTACAAAGTTATACATGTGTGAAAACAGCAGAAGTATCCCTTTATTGTGAACATTAACTAACTACAAAGCAACAATGATTTAAAAAAACCTGAAATAAAACCAGCCAGACCTAGAGGCACACGCACAGGCTTATGATCCCAACACTTGGTGGGGTTGGGTGACAGAAGGATCAGCAGTCCCATGTCTTTGCTGGTAACACAGCCAGTCCAAGGACAGCCAGGCCTGAATGAGACCCTGTCTCACCACAAAAGAAACAGATGAATGCAGTCTAGTGTTCATCCAAATGTTTTCCCAAGTTGCTCTGGAAGAGATTTAGTGGTTCTTCTGCATTATCTCACAGAGACAGAATAGAGCTGTGTCCTTCTCAAGCCTTAGACTTGTATCACCCAGTGTCCAACTCTTGAATAAATCAGGGCTTCTAGAACCTTCTCCTCTTTCAATATCCAAACACTGTGGATTTTTTTTTATAATTCCCTGGGCAAGTTGGTTGCTCAAATACTCTTTGAGATGGGAAACAGATTCATAGATAATTACAAATAATTCAGCAAGCAAGGAGTTGTTATGTTGTGTGGTATTTGATTACACTGTGTAAAAATGTATCACTGTGATTGGTTTAATAAAATGCTAGTAATAAAAGGCTAATAGTTAGGCAGGAAGTATAGGTAGGAATTCCAGACAGAAAGAGCTCTGGGAAGAAGAAAGAGGGAGTCACCTTCCTGAAACAGAGGAAGCAGGACATGCAGGATGAGATGAAAAGCCCCAAGCCATGTGGCAGCACATGAATGAATAGAAATGGGTTAGTATAAGTTATAAGAGCTAATTAGAAACAAGCCTAAGCTAAGGTCAAGCTTTCATTATTAATAAGAAGTCTAAGAAGAAGAAGAAGAGGAAGAAGAAGAAAGAGAAGAAGAAGAAGAAGAAGAAGAAGAAGAAGAAGAAGAAGAAGAAGAAGAAGAGGAAGAAGAAGAAGAAGAAGAAAGAAGAAGAAGAAGAAGAAGAAGAAGAAGAAGAAGAAGAAGAAGAAGAAGAAGAAGAAGAAGAAGAAGAAGAAGAAGAAGAAGTCGTCTCCAGGTCATTATTTGAGAGCTGGCTGTTGGGACAGAGAAAGACTTGCTATATTGATGAATGTTTGCAATTCTACCATAGCAATGACTTGGAGCACACTCCTTCATTTTCTTACACCGGCAGCCCCCAAACTGTACCTGTAATGAGAGTCTAGGCTGCACTTCCACCAGCAGGGAGTTGAGCCAAGAGTGGGGCTTGGGTGGAGCTCCTCAAACTAAACAATGCACCCCACAAAGTGCTCAGTAAGATCAGCAGTTAGGTCTCTGTGCATTCAATTCTGAGGTCTCTGTGGGCCCTGGAAGTGAGAGTGTTTGAAGAGGATGAGTATGACCAAACATGCCATTTGAATTTAGGAAAATGTCACAAGAAAACACAATGTTTGTAAAATATGTATGAACTAAATCATGTCCCACCATAAAAAAACAAAACAAAACAAAACAAAACAAAAAACAACTGAACTAAAAATAAAGAAATAAAAAACCTTGTGGTTTTCTGATGTTGCAGATAGAGGCAAAGAACTAGAAAAACATGCATTGATGCATTTAGTATAAAAAGGGGCACAAAGAAAAAATGTTAGGAGGCTTAAAACTCCTTAGTGTGTGCCCCACCCCCAGGACCCAGAGAAAGTGAGCCAGGTCTATTTCAGCATACTGGACCCCATTGTCTGTCTCTTTCTGTCCCCACCTAATGTCAGGTCCTCTCTACTTACTGACCCTGGGTGTGTGTGTGTGGGGGGGGGGTGTGCCAGCACAACCATCCTTCTCAGGTAAAGCCAGCCTGCTTTCCTTGTAGGAATCTTGGCTCCTTGGAATCTTCAGAGCCTCTTCTATCAAAGCACAGGCTGCTGAGAACTTGGGAGTCACTGAAGCTGTGGTAAGAGCAAATACCTTCCTCTCTTTGAGATGGAGGGGGTACTTAAAGTTGCTGGGAGGGAGTTCTTTATGCTTGGTCTGTGACTGGCTAGTGAGGCAGGAAGAGAGAGGTCATGGAAGGGTATGTACTGCAAGCTTGTGTGAATCTCCAGAGTCCCTTGAGGGTTCTGTATCCTCTTAGAACAATGACCATGTTGTCTGGTAAGAAAACCTGGCTCCTGAAAGGGGAGGAACTGCATACTCTAGAGCCAGACAATAAGTCATCCCCTAGGGAAGGTTGTAATTTAGAAGATGACAACTTTGCTTTCCCATGAGAAATGCAAATTTCCAACCCAGGAGAGAAAGAGTGGTCTAGGCTTGGGTTGTTTTCTTTTGTTCCACAGAAAATGTTGTACCTGTGCCCCCAAAACCACTAGAGACCACCAAGGACCTGGTTTCTGATGCAAACACAGAAGGGTCTTTATATTGTTGGGTTTGTACTTGGTCCACTGCCTGACAGATGAAGGGAAATGCAGTGGCCCCAGGCTCAGGGGTTAGAGGGTTTTTAATGGAAGAAACTACAAGCCAGGAATTACATGCCTTGGCAGTCTCTGGGATTGGGTAGAAGAGAATGGGGCAAGGTGATTTTTCAAAACTATTGGTCTAGACTTTCAGCACTAAACCACATTTGAAACTATTGGGCTAGACTTTTGGCAGGGAACCACACCTACTGACAGGATTATCTGAATATCTTCAAGGGCTATAAACCTCCAACAGGATGTCTGCAGGAGTATCTGGATCTTATTAAGATTTTTTACTGCCCTGTTTCTTAATTTGCTGCTTCTAGGTTATCTTTTTCAGTTGTCATGGCACATTCCTGTGGTTCTTCCTGCAACTAAGTAGAAGCCCTGGTCACCAGGTGATCTAAGATGGTGACCCTTCCCTAAGACAGAGTATGTAAAGTCAAGTCTAAACCTTTATATTGCCTTCATTTCCCTTTTTCACAAGTTTCAATACAGGACTCAACCATGAGTCCTACCTGTCCAGAGGTTCAAGGGTATTGGGACCTAAGAACCATCAGCTAACAGATTTTTGTAGGGTAGCATCATCACTATCTATTGTGATTCTTAAGGCCCTGTAGTTCTAATCTTTGAGTACAACCAGATGGTGAACTTATATAATACCTCTTTGGATCTGCACAGAGAAGTTCAAATGTCTTATCTTATTGCAGAACCATTTCAGTTAATAAATTCATCTGTTGACAACTCTAAATGTGTTTTCCTGGTATGTCAATGAGTTTTATAGTTGACTATCTTGCCCCTATGCCAGGGAGTTTCCTTTTGACCCAGCATTTCAGCCTTATTCTGGACAGGGAACATGGAATAATGTAATCTCTCCTGGGACTCCTTTGAGCTGGCACTGGGGCATTGTTGTCAGGGCCCCCCAAAAGGTTCAAAGGCTGGTCATAGGCTGGACAATGGGGCATTTGTCAGCAGCATGTGGCCATCTGACCCAGCTGTAGAGACAGGGAACAATCACATTGGTTGGATTTAGCAAATCCAGAACTCATAATCATCTGGAGCAATGTGGTCAGCAACTGAAGCATGGAGGTGTCTGCCAGCCAAGTGGAAACCTGTTGAGACAAATTTAAACTAGGAACAGAAGTTAAAATTTATGAACTTATTTGGAACCCTTAGGCCCATATTCTTAGTAACTGGTTAGAGCAGGAGTCCCAAGACTAGGAGAAAGAAAAAAATACAATCCTTAGGAATGGATAAGTGGGGTAAATTTAAGCTGTACTTATCTGGAGTCCTTCCAACCCCTGTGAAGTGGATCCAGGACTTATGACTCTTTTAATTCTCTGAGGCCTAGGCTGTTTTATAAAATGATATACAAGTTTTAGATACCTTAGTATTACCAAGCTGTATCAAAATCCACATCATAGACAAAGCAGGTGATGGGCATCTATAAAACAGCAGAAGTGGACGCCTACATTTGAGTCCTAGCAAGAACTACAGAATGGGTTAAAAATATGTGCATTTTCCTTCTATCCAGAGAGCCAGGTATAAATTGAACAGAGATTTTTTTTTGGCTGAATGAGAAGCACTTTTAAGTTTATATTTAGATGACAACCAAAATCCATCTAAAATGTTGAGCTTGTGACTGAACAGTAAGTAGTCATTGTTCTACCAGCTTATCAGAACTCTATTAAATGTTAAGCTCTGAAATGTTACATCATTGAAGGGGAGAGCAATTTGAAACATTTCTCATAATGTAAATCATTTATTTATCTCTTTACAACTTGCATTTATATCTTAAATCATTTTCTGAGATCCTCAAAGCTTATAAGCTTTTATATCCTCAGATCTTTATATATCTTAAGACATTTTCTTAAAAATGAGCTAAAAAGCTGGCTATAGTTTTGTAGAAGGATCTGGTTGTCTGATGCTGCCAAGCTGACAAATTTATAGCTAGCCTAGCTGTCAGTACTCAGAGATCTAAGAAGGATAAATTATATCTGAGTGCAGACCAAGCAGCTTCTGATTCTATAAATGAAAGGTACCAGTCCATATCCAGGTCTCCATAGCATCGCAGGCACAAGTATTAGAACAGCATCAATCTTCTTTGGCCATCAGGCCCATAAGGCAGATTTTTTTTAATGTAGAAGAGGCACCCAGGGAAAACTGATCTTACTTTATGCAGGAAAAGGTACAATCAATTTCCAGTATTCTGCTGCATGTCCACAGTCTGGGCCAGATCCTAGTGGCAGGCATTGCATTGGGGCACCTTACCCTGTTGTCAGCATTGCCACAATCCAGGTGGAGAGGTTGTGGTACCCCATTCGTAATCTTCTTTGGAGACCTTGGGTCACTGCTAGGATCTGGAAGTCTGTCTGATATAATAAGCTTTTAAATCAACCTTTTAAATGCCATATTCTTCAGATCTTTGAAGTATGAGGGCTGTCCAAATATGTATGAATAGACAAACTTTGTTTCTAGTTACTTGTTTTAAGCTCAATCCTGAAAACATATGCAAAGGACTGAGTAAAGCTTTTCCCTGTAATTAATTACATCAGTACTTAGCATGACTACAATTAAAAAAACTTGATCATTTATAAGATGACTGACTATTTACTTATGTTCTCCAACAGTCTACAATAAGTAGCCTTACAAATAATGAGTTTAAATTAAAGCTCTTCTAGTATCATATATGGGTTCAGTAAAGAAACCAAAACAAAATATCAATATAAAACATTTATATGACTCAGTTTATCCAAAAAGCTTAAGCTTAACAAATTTAGCAAAGACAAGGAGGCTAGGCATACATTCTTAAGCCTGAATAGACCTTGAGTAAGGACAAGCATTCTCCAAGTCACTGGTTCTTAACTTTCTTAATGCTATTTCATAACTGCAGTTTTGCCATTGTTGAATCTCATTATAAACATCTGACATACAGGTGGTACTAGGCTACCTCTGTAAAAAGGTTTTTCAACCCCCAAAGGGTTGAGACTCATGGAGTCAGAGGCTTCTCCAAGGCCTTTGCCTAGATCATTGTCTTGTTATATCACAAGAAAAGAATATCCCAGCTTCTGGTGACTATCACCTGGGTGACACTTAGATTACAAAGTTTAGCTGCCAAAGCAAGGTGCATTCTTGTGTATAAATGCATTGGGGTGAAGCTTTAATATTTATCAAATACCTTATTTATTAAACACATGTCGCCATCTATTTAAATTCTCTAGAAGCTTGCTGTTGAACATTTGGCAAAGACATAAGTACTTAGGTGTAAATCTCTAAGTTTGCTTTTTGTTAATCTGAATAGATCTTTGTAACTTTAGTAAAAGATGGCTGCCAGCCACATGGTTGCCTACATCATGATGAGGTCACCAGCCCAAATTTAGGAAAACCACGTGGTTGCTGTTTAAAACACGTTTTTGTAAACAATAGTTTCTTACACACATATGCACGGTTGGATCCAAGTTACATATACATACGTACATTTAAAGCTAGCTTACATTCACACACATCGTTAAATCCAAGTCACATACATGTCCATATATACATATATATATACATATATATCCATTTGTTAATCATAAACAGTTTACAGAATCATCAGCTAATTTTGAAATTAAAACCAACCATAATTAACATTTAAATTCAGTATTTGTAGGTATAAGAAACCACAACAGAGCCAGGCGGTGGTGGTGCATGCCTTTAATCCCAGTACTCGGGAGGCAGAGCCAGGAGGATCTCTGTGAGTTCGAGGCCAGCCTGGTCTACAAAGCCAGTTCCAGGAAAGACCCAAAGCTACACAAGAGAAACCCTGTATCGAAAAACAACAAAAACCAAAAAAACAAAACAAAACAAAACAAAAAAACCAAAAAAATGTTAAAAAGAAACCACAACAAACATAGTTCATATCCCCTCTGATCTTCTACAATCTTCCATAAAAGAAACCACAACATAGTTCACATCACATCCCCCCTGACCTTCTACAACCTTCCATGTACCCTCAGTCTGTGCCTTTGACTCCTCAGACATTTACTTCAGACAAATTTTTCTCTTCCTTTTTCAAACACAAAAACTCTTACCAAAATCTTTATTGTGATTTCCCTCAGTAGTCTAGAATATATTGTAAAGCTACAATATTTTAAACAAGAGTGGAAATAAATGCATATACCATAGCAAGAATAACTCTAAATTTGCATCAACTCTGTACTGGCATGCAGAATCTACTGGATCTGAACGATCAAGGCAGCCCTGGCTACAGCATTATAACATAGCTACCATAGCTTAGCAACCAAAGCAGTGACATTCCATAATGCCCTTGGTGCCAAACCTCAGACAGATTTCGTGGCAGCCCCAGGGAAGGCCTTGGGAGCCCCATCCATCAGCATGGGAGAGGAAGGGGACAGCACAAAGCATGGGGACAGAGGATGGTTGTTAACCCCAGATTCTCAAGTGCATGAGAACGGCAGCCGGGGAGGGACTCTGTGCCCTCCCCGTGCCACTCCAGAGCTGTGACCTCATTGGGGCAGTTCTCTATCAGCTCCAAGTCCCACAGCATGTCTGGGTCAAGTGCTCCCAGCTACTCCAGGCCCCTAGTGCTCCATACTGCTCCCCCTCAAAGGAGGGGGCCATGGCTGCCACGCCCACCTGACTGGCCACACCACAGCTGTGTGCTCCCCTGCTTGCTGCTGCCTGTGCTCCTGGTCAGCGAGCACGAAAGCAAAGGAAGAGTATCTTAGTCTGCTCCAGTTCAACCAAAAGGGCCCGCTCTGTCCCTTCTCTTGGTGATCCAGCCCCAAAGGCTGTCCACAGGGTCACAAATCACACACAAGTGCAGGCATAAACCATGCATACTGTGGCCACACTTCTCACACATTCACACATTCATATAGGACATTCCTACGGAAAGGCAAACAAATTTCCCAAGGAAACAGTGTTAGTTGACCACAAATAGATGAAGGGGTCTCCACCCCCAATACAGATCTGAGGCCCCCTGTTCTCAACCAAACAGTGTGTGTGTGTGGGGGGGGAGTGGTTATTCTTATTCTCTATGTTTGCCATATCACTCTCCTACTTAACTATTGGCCATTCAGCTTTTTATTAGATCAATCAGGTGTATTAGGCAGGCAAAGAGAAACAGCAACACACCTTTATAATTAAACATATACAGAATAAACAAATGTAACACAGCTTTACTCAGTTAAAGTAATATTCCACATCATAGATACATATAACACATCTTTGCCTAGTCAAACTAATATTCCACAACAAAATGTGCATGCAGGAGTAGCACCCTTGAGTTTTAATAATCCCAAGGGCATTTTCCTTTTGCACTTTGGTGTGAGATGTGACTTCTGTCCCCTTTCCTTGTGGAGAGTGAACCAGGGGTGCTGGCTTAGGTCAGGGCCTAAGGAGGGGCTAGACAGGAAGTCCTGGGAACGAATGAGGACCTGAGACTGTGCATAGAAGAGGGTGGGGCCGCAGCTTCTGACTGGGCAGAAAGGAAACCGCTCCCTTCTGGGCAGCACCTCCTTGTATAAGGACTCACACATTCAGGTACACCCTCCTGTTTTCATCTGTATTGGATTCCTAGAGACAAACTGGTTTCTGTAAGATTTTTCTTCAGGATTCTATTTTTCCCTTCTGTAACTTAATTAGATTTTGCTTATCTTCTCATGATTCCCACCTTCCATTCTAATAGATCTTTATACGCCTGAACTACGTCTATGTGTGGAATTGAGGGAATTTATGAGAGAACCTATGTGCGTAATAAAAATCAGTAGTTGTCACCAGAAGTGGAGGCACATGTCCTTATGGCCAACAGTTGGAATGCACAGGCAGGTGGATGTCTGTGAGTTCCAGGCCAGTCTGCTCAACATAGTGGGTTCCAGGCCACACAAAGCTACATAGCAAGACCCTGTCTCAAAAAGCATAAAGAAAAGTAATAAAAGTAAAGTATAAATAATCTGTAGATGTGATTAGTATTCTCAAGCCTCAGTCAGAATGATGTCTGACCCTCATGTATGTTACCCTAACCATTCAGAAGCCATTGTTCACCTCAGCTGTCCTGATATTACTAAGAACTGGTACATTAATATGAATATGAAATTAAGTAGCAGTTCACAGGAACTGGGGATGGTGAAGATGTTTAGAGCACTTGTTGCTCTTGCATAGGACCTAGGTTTAGTTCTCAGCATGGAGGCTCAGCAACATTCCTAACTACAGTTCCAGGGGATCCCTCCTCAGAACTTTGTGGGCACCAGACCGATGTGTGGTACATTTACGTACATGAGGCAAAACACTCATTTACAAAGGTGCAATTTTTCAGGGTTTTTACAAAAGCTGGTAATCATTATTTTCCAAACTATTTGTAAATGATATGGGATGGCAATATCAAATAAGATACTGAAATTTCTACTTCAATTTCTGCCAGATGGCAGACCATGATGAACTCTGCCATGGTGGAACTAAAGCTCATCATGTCAGTGAAATGGTCATTCCTTTAGTTGTAATTTAATGTGTGTGCTGCACAGCAGTTTTATGAAGAACAGTTGACATGTCAGGGCAGAGCTTTGTCAGTGAGATGTGGCCCAGCGCTTCCCACTCATTTCGTGACTCTGTTGTAAACTGACACCAACATCAACAATGATGCTCTGAAGAACATCATTGATTCAGAACCTTAGCTCAAATGTTAGCAGATTGAATTCTGACCATAAATGACAACAGAGAGATGGGTGTGTCCATAATCATGGGTGTTTGGGTGGCTGAGGTGGGAAGAAAGCTGGAGGCCAGAACTCAGCCCTGGAAAGAGAGAGAAAAGAAAAACAAAAGCACTTTATCTCTTCCATAAAAAGAAAGAAAGAAATGAACAAAAACAAAACAACAACACAACAGGCCCCTCACACACAACCATAACTCAAAGAGGTTAAATATTCCTCCAGGAAACGACACATTCAGTGCTGAAGGAACTCTCATCCTTGCAACGTTCCTGCTCTGGAAGAGGCTGTACAACCTGAGGTTCACTCTCTTGGGCACAAGGGACTGCAAGAAGCTCACATTCCAGGACAAGGGAGTGTGAGCCAGGTTGGTACCAGCATCCTGCAGACCCATTTTCTTTCTCTTCTGTACCTACCCCAACAGCAGGTTCTGTCTGCCCCAACAGCAGGTCCTATTTAATGCTCTGGGATGAATCAGAGTTAATGGTTCAACCCACCCTCTCAGGTAAACCTGGATAGTTTCTGGCCCTCCTAGTATCTTTGGCTCCTTGGCATCTCCACAGCCTCTTCTCCCAAAGTATAGGCTGCTGAGGAACTAGATGCTGCAGGAGTCTGGTGAGAGCAAATGCTTTCCTCTGTTTGGAGGATTTGGAGAGGTTAGGAATGCTGACTTATGCTTCGTCAATAACAAAGTTCCTCAGACCTGGGATTAGCCCTTAGGGCCACAAAGATGAAGTTTGATCTTGATAGCTCCGTGAACCGTCAAATTATGATCGGTCTAAGTCTGGCTGGTGAGGCAGGGGAAGAGGGGTTTGTGTAGATCTCCGGAGCCCTTAGAGTATCTCACACCTTCTTAGAGACCTGACCCTAAAACCTGAAACTGACAAATGATCTCTACACAGAGAAGAATGAAATTTGTTCTCATACTGAAGATACAACCCAACTAAAAATGGACTAGAGATAAATTTCAGATTCCACAGTTGGAGTGCTGAAAGAGCAGAAGCCCCAGAAGCCCTGATCACTCTTGTCACAATGACTGGTTCATTTATTCTTTTTATTTTTTTATTAATGTGGATGTTTTCCTTGAATATATATAGTGAAATGTTCACAGAGCCCTCTGGTCAACTCAAGTGTCCAAGGAACATTCTCCGGAGTAGACTGCATGCTAAGCCAGGATGTTTGAAAGACTCATATATGGGAATTAATTGCTGTGTCCTAGTGGGAAGAAACTAGGAAGCAGCCCAGAAGGAAAGTCAGGAGCACAGAGGGTCCTGGGATGGGAACAGAGCAACTCCTGAACAATGGCACAAACAAGACTTCACACGATTAGAAAATAATGTCCCGAGAAAATGAGAAGAGAAAATCAAGACACTAGAACATAAAAGTCACACCAGGAGGGAGATTTAGAGTGGGGGACACCTATATTACAGGAGAAAGGGGCTGTGCTGTGCCTCCTGGAGAATGCACCCCAACCACTGTAGGGAATGGATATCATGGGATATGTTCACACTCAGTGAGTCAAGCCAGTCCCAAAAAGACAAATCTCAGACATTTCCTCTCAGTTGTGGTTCCAAAAGTGTATAGATTATACATCCATAAAACCACATGTGTGTATAAGATGAACTTGGAGGTGAAATTGTATAAGGGGACACAGTAGACAGCTGAGATGGGGACATCAAAGAAAGGTCAGTCAGGAGAACATATTCAGTGGAGTATTCTCTTATGTTAAATGTCCTTGTGTAGGTGCCGGAGAGTTGGCTCAGTGCCTACAAGCACTTGTTTCTCTTGAAGAGGACATGGATCTGATTCCCAGAACTCATAGAGGGTTCACAACCATTAATAAATCCAGTCTCAGGGATCCCACACCCTTCTCCGACTTCTATGAGCACCAGGCACACCGATGGTGCATATGCATCCATGCAGGCAAGACACTCATACACACAATGTAATAAAATAAATAAGATGGCAGACCTTTAAAGTTCCATTAATAAACAGGGCTGTGGGTGAAGAATAGGCCCAATGAAATTTCCTTCTCTCTCTCTTTCTGTCCCTTTCTTTCTTTTATTTGTTTGTTTTTTCATTATAGGGTATCTCTGTGTAACATCCCTGGATGTCCTGGAACTCACTTTGTAGACCAGGCTGGTTTCAAACTCACAGTGATCCACCTGCCTATGCCTTCCAAATTCTGAGATTAAAGCCATGCAGCACCATTGCCCAGCATAATGAAGTTTCTTAATTGCAGACAATTAGAAAAAAATTATATGAAGTCATCATAACGAAATTGACAAGTTCACAAGTTATTGTGTTCTGTTCAAAATGGGTCCAAAAATAACTAACAAACCATCACATCTGACCTTTACACTTTCATGCAGAGAAGCTCAGATGATTGTGCTGTGTGTCTTGTAAAGCAGAGCTGGTTCTCACTGGTTAGGTCCTACTGTAATGGCTCTGTCTGTTTTACAGGAAAGAATATCATCTGGGACACGGAGTGATTGGAAAATGAGCATCAGCGTAGATCAAGAAATGGACTATGCAGAAGTGGTTCTATCTGTAGGAGAAATCACACTTGGAGAGAAGAATAGGAAGTTAATGAAAGATGCTCAACCAAGAAGAAGAGAAGCCCAAAATATGTCACAGGCTGTGTGTACTCTGCTGAATGCTGGAGGGGGTGTAGTCAAGGCTCACCTTAAGAATTCCAATTACAGCTTGACCAGAGATGGAATAGGGCTGGATTTGGAAAATTCTTTTGGTGATATTCTTGCATTTCCTCATAAATACCTACACTACATGCAGAAGAAAGACGACTTTAATTTTTGTGAAACCATGGGACGGGGATATCTTTGGTCATTGTGTCCTCACCTTGAAAACTAATTTTTATGTGAGAAGCTTTTCATTCTCAGTTGAACTGAAAATGCCTGATACAGTGCAGTTCCTCAAAATCATAAAGAATCCTGAACTGAAATCATGTTTAAGACAAAGCTTGCCTGGGAAATTGGACTCTGATGAAATTCTTGCCACATTTTTTAACAAGGAAGAGTTGACTTACAAGGAGACATTCTGTTTCACTAAATCCAAACTTGCTGAAGTTAAAATGTCCCCTAAAGATAAGATTATAGAGATTCTTCCTAAAACTGTGTCTGCATTTGCAAACACTGACGGGGGATATTTGTACATTGGCTTAGATGGGGACAACCAGCAAATCACTGGTTTTGAAGCAGAGAGCAGTGATCTTGATCATCTAAAGAGCGAAATAGAGAAGTGCATCCAACAGCTGCCTGTCACTCACTTCTGTGAGGAGTAGGAGAAGATAAAGTACACATGCAAATTCATCCCAGTCCACAGACCTGGAGCTGTGTGTTCCTATGTCTGTGCACTGAGAGTGGAGAGATTCTGCTGTGCTGTGTTCGCTGCAGAGCCTGATTCCTGGCACGTGGAAGACAGCTGTGTGAAGAGGTTTACCACAGAGGAATGGGTCAAGCTCCAGATGGACACCCCACCAGGTTGAGGAAGGGGGATTAACAATCATTTTACATTTGGCTCAGGGTGTTGGAATGTTTTCTGGGATTTGGGCAACATCAAAACTCCTCATGTTTCTAGAGCTATTTTACTGATCTCTGCTAGATACAATCCAGAGTTCAAATCTTTCTGTTTTTTTCTTCTATCCACTTAGCAGATTCTCTATGGAAAGTATGTTAGCTGTTTCCATTGACACTATGAGCTATTTCCTTCTCAATGACCAAGTGTAATACAGCCTGCTTCTCCAGTGGCCAGCACTGAAGTAGAAAGAGGAAGGGGCCAGGCCTCATTATTCCCTTCAAGGGTCTTCCCACCTCCCACAGGAGGTTAAGATGGGACCCTTGCCTAGTTGCAGGCAATGGGCAAAATGCAGCCCAACTTTTTGCAAGGAACAGTGGAAGTGGTCCCCAGCCCTAGCCTCACTGGCATGCCCATGTCCATCAGAGAGCAGATCGGCAGATCCTTTCATGGACACTGTCCTATCTGCATTCTGAACTTCTGTGCATCCACCCAGAGTTGCCTATCCTCTTTCCAGACTATGTCTAGCTTGCTTGTCCAAAGCTCTCCTACTGCAAAGGCTTCTGTAGCCCATCCCAGGTACCCACAGCACTGATCTCATTTCTCATGGTCAAATTTCTCTGTCAACAATCTTCCATACAGTGACAAATACATTAGAAAATGAAGCTAGGAAAACAGAACATTCCTTTCTTGGGGCATTTTAATGGGCTAGCCCACCATGTATTGTCTCCATTGCTTTGGAGCCTGTGGTAACCTGTGTTCATTTCAGAAACTCCACCGTCTGATCAGCTCCTTTGTCCTTCTTTACCTCTCTATTCCAATTCCCCATTCTTAATTAAAACCTCCTGCCTCCTCTCACATTCATATACAAAATAGAACCCTAAATTTTTCTCAGAGAGAAAAATGCTGGCATTTTATCTCCTTTAGAATAGGAACACCTCAGTTGAAATGAGCATCAGAAACTTATACAGTCCAAAAATGTGATCTTCCACATCTCTTTACAAACTCACTTTTTTTTTTTAACCAACCTTCATTCCTTCTGGATTTAACTGCTTTTAAAAGCAAACAAATCTGCAGATATTTCTCAGGTGATGGACGCTTGCCTAGCATCCAAGAAGCTCTGGCTTCAATTGCCTCTCTTTTGTAAAATCATAAAACTGGGCATGGTGGTGCACTTGTGGCCCAAGGTCCACATAGTGGGTATGTGAAGAGCATGGTCTATGTGAAACCCTGTCTCAATTTTAAAAAGCACAAAGTTAAACAGACTATTTAGTTATTAGTACATTCAATTACTATTAGTGCAGTTTTTGCTGTTAGGTTTTCTGTAAGTGCCGTGTAGAGCAATTCAGTACCATCAAAGCTTAATTTGGAAATTGTATTGGACCTCAAAATCTAACCTGAATATCTAACCCCATTTTCTCTTAGGAAAACACAGTTCAACTGAGACTTTTATTACACATTGCACCAGTTCGTGAACAGTATGGCCTGGGCAAAATTTAAAGTTACTATTTCTCTTCTCAGGTTTTTCCAGGCGTAAAGATAAATGGACCCTTCAGACAAGCATCCCACCCCTCTGTCCCTGGAGCTGGTGTGCTGATGACATTCCAGGGATTCAGCAACAGAGTGATCACCTCTCAGGTAATTTCACTCTGGCTCCCTGTGTTGGTTGTTATGACTATGTTCAAGCCTCCTTGCTTGAACAGGGCTCAGTGTTGAAATCTATCTCCATGGTTCCTGCACTGGGATTGATGCTCGTTTACAGGTCCCTAAATTAACTTTGTCTCAAACAGAAGCCAGCCCACACCATTATTCCAGCACATGCCTGTGCATAACAGCGAGATAGCACCAGTTTACATATAACATTCTGACACAGGAGGACAGACAAAACGGACTTTCTCTCCAATGCTAACCTTCCAAATAGAAGGCGACAGTGTCCCTTCAAATTCCTGTACTGGATACAAGATTTTCAAGAACCATGGGTTTACACTCTGGCTGTAATTGCCAGTCTATGCTTACCAGGGAAGCCTGGCCTGCCTTGTGGTCTCCTCTGAGGCATCCTCTCCCCATCCCTGGAGCTCCAGGAATGTGCTCTGCTCCCTCCTTTGCTCTGTGGAGCCTTCCTTTTTCTCCATGCTTTCCCCAGTCTCATCACCTCTTTGGTGTTTCCCGATGTCTGACTTTTCCCGTCTTCAACATTAGGTCTGTCCCTTGCTCTCCTGACTCTTCTCATTCATGGACTTGCCCACAGCAAGCTTCTGATCCACCATGTTATGGAAAAGGCAGGGGTGTGTGTGTGTAGCCCCTTCCAAGGCAGAGCCTGAATTTCTCAGTCTCCCTTGCACCTGCCGCCCTCCAGTTCTTGGATTATTGTTTGGTATCTGTGTGTTCACCTTCTGGGTTGTGAGGCAGTATGGGACTTACTAGCTGCTTGGTGATGGCTCACAAAGTACATTTCTGGCATTTTCCTTTTTAATTTGTATATTTCTTTATTTTTCTAGTGGTGTCTAGAAAAGTGACATGCTCTCCAGAAGCCCTCTTCATGGAATTCTTCTCAGAACATGAAAGATATGAGGAGTTACTTCATACAGAGGTGGGCTCACTTCGTCAAGGAACACTGGTCGTCTCTAAGAGCTGGGCTTTGGGTATTGACTTGCCAGAGAAGCAAGAAGTCATCTTGGATGTGCTTCATATTTCTCAGGACAGTCTCCTGACCCTGCACAGCTTTATCCGGGGAGATGAGGAGTTGGAAGGCGACAGCACTGTTCTGACAGATCTAGGTGCTAAGTTAAAGAACTATTGTAAACAAACTGCGCTAACTTTAAAGCAGATGCTGGTAAATCTTGGTGGTTACACCGGGAACATAGGTTTTGCGATAAAGATAACATACTTGGGTCATAGGGCAGTGTCTCTATATGATTCTAGTTCGATAATAAGTTACCCCAGAAACTATTATTTGACAACCATGACAGCAAGGGACCTAGTGAAGGCTCTTGCTCAAGGCTTAGGGGCAGCGTACCAAGGTAAAACTGTACTGATCAGTTTACCACTGAAATTTTAAATACGTGAAATCAGATACTTTACTTTTCAAGGAATGTCCTAAATCATGTTTGAGACTGCTTGACATGAAAAATGGACTATGATACAATGATATTTCTCGTTACGTAGCGGATAATGTTCTATGATTCTATAAAAATGTGGAAAATGCTTCTTAGAAAAACTTCACAAGGTAGTGAACAAATTCTAGGAAAGGGATTGGCCACTAGAGAAGGCAACAGTAAAACGCGCTTTAAAAATGTGTCCCTGAGCCGGGGATGTGGGCCATGCCTTTAATTCCAGCACTTGGAGAAAAGCTGGTCATCTTACATACCAGGGCTCTGAAGAGAGGCCATGCCTCAAAATAAATAAATAAGTAAATAACGAAAGGATAAAAACGTGTCCAATCTGGGTAGTCATCCTTCTTGCCAAGGAAATGCATGATGCCTTTAATCATGGAAGACACTCTTCCTAGAGATGTTAGTGAAGAAAATGATGAAGAAGGCAGTATAAGGCAACATTTTGTCATAGTGTTGCTGCTCAGGTATGTGTTATTGCTGTTAAATCTGTGATTTTTATGTGCCAACCCCAGGAATGACTTTCCACATGTCCAAATCACAAAGGCAAGGCTCATATTATGGGCAAAATAAATGGAGACTGCTTACAGCAGCATATATTAAATACGGCAAGTTTCCAAAAAGGTCAAAGACACATAGAACAGGAATAAAATTGTTCATTCTGTCTTAAACAAAAACAATGTTTCTGTTGATTAAAGACTTTAGAATCTCAACAGGTGTCAGGAATTAGATCATAAAAGTACTCTCTACGGAGCTAAAGCATGTGCCCTAGTTTCTATTTGTAACATTGTTCCTTTTTGAAATCTTGTTCACATGGTTTTACGCGGTGGATATTGTTCTTTTATGGTTCGATGTGTGTATGTTTTATATTTGAATTGTAGTATTGTTTGTGCTTTAGATTAATACCTGTAAAAGTATTTACAGCATTGAGTTTATACTCATGTATTACGCAATAATTTGAAATGGTGATGTTTCCTTCATAAAGGAAGTGATGTTCTCCTTGTACATCTTCCTTTGTGAAGGATAAAGTTTCTCAACATTTGGATCCTAGAGGTGATTAGATATGTAGTGGTAACCTGTTGTAACTTTTGATGAAGCTCATCAAAAGACGGGACGGTTGACCATCGCGAGAATTCCTACATCACGGGCTTTCGGCTGAGGGCCTCATAGATGCCAGTCATCCTAAGCCATGTTTTCTGTTTCATCTGTTTCTTAATCAATACAATTTTTTGTTCAAATTTACTTCATTTGTCATCTATTTTTTTCTTAGATCTTCATTTTTCTGGCAAGGAAGCCAGACGGGTGTGATCACTCAAGTTTAAACTGAAAGCTTAATCATGGTGTTAATGTGATGTAACTCTGCAGAAAACATCCAGGAAGGTGTGTGTTCCCACCTTGATGACCATTCTGCTTCATGGGAGGGGAATTCGTGTTGAGTTACTGCCAATTTCTACACAGGAGGGCTGCTCCAGATATGAGCCCACTTTCCCTAAAGCCCTGCCAGAGATCTTCATCTCCACCCAAAAGGCTGCAAGGAACCTATTATGGTGTTGGCCTTTGGAGCCTGATGTGGTGTGGCCATTGTGAGCTTGAGGCATGCAGAACATACTCAGTGAACTGCAGGCCAGCCTGGGGTACACATCAAGACCCTGTCTGCCTCACCCTGACTCTAAAATACTAAAGCAAAACCACAACCAAAGTTATCTGGAGCTAAAGCATCCAGAAGGGAGCAGTTTCCTTTCTGCCCAGTTAGAAGCTGCAGCCCTGCCCTGTTCTATGCACTGCTGAGCAGTCTCAGGTCCTCATTCTCTCCCAGTAACTCCTGTCCAGGACCCTCCTTATCAGACCCTGTTCTAAACCAGCACCCCTGAGTCATTCTCCACATGGAAAGAAGACAGAAGTCACATCTCAAACCAAAGTACAAAAGTTAAATATCACCGGGACTATTAAAACTCAAGTGTACTATTCGCAGACACATTTTGCTGTGGAATATTCTTAACTAGGTAAAGATATTACCTAGAATATTCTTTAACTAGGTAAAGATGTGTTATATGTGTTTATGCTGCAGAATATTATATTAACTGTGTAAGGTGTATTACATCTATTTCTGCTGCCTTAGTTCATGTTGTAAAGATGTGTTACATTTGTTTATGCTGCATCTGTTTAATTATGTAAATATGTGTTGCTGTTATACCTTGCCTGCCTGAGGCACATGATTGCTCTAATAAAAAGCTGAATGGCCAATAGCTGGGCAGGAGAGTGACAGGCAGAGCTGGCAGGCAGAGAGAATAAGTAGGAGGAGGAATCTAGGCATGAGAGTGAAGAAGAAAAAGGAGAGAAGGAAGGAGAAAGAGGGACACACCTGGGTCCAGAAGCCAGGCAGCTGCCAGTCAGCTACACAGGAGAAGCATTGAAAGTAAGGTGTACACAGAGGGAAAGAAAGGTAAAGCCCTGAGGCAAACGTAGATGAAGAGAAACTGGTTTACGTATAAGAGCTAGTGGGACACGCATAAGCTAAGGCCAAGCATTCATAACTAGTAATTCTCTGTGTCTTGATGTGGGAGCCGGTGGGGGGTCCAAAACAAAAAACCTGCAGAAACATTTGGATGATCTAAGGACTAGTCTGGGACATGGACCATTCAGTTCAAGATCTCAGCTATGAAAACTGTCTATAGTTCATACCCACTACCTTCAGGCACACAGCCCTGACACAGTCCTTAAAAAATCAGGCAGACACCTGAGCTCACCAAATTCCAAGACTGAAGAAAGCTCACTAAAGTTTTGGAGCCTTGGTTCCAATTCACCAGCTAGTTCGTGCTTCTCAAATTGTTTCACTGACTTGGGGGAAATTCTGTAACAAAGGAACTGGGGCATCAGGGTGTCTAGTCAGCTATTTTTGGTGGGAGAGAATATGACATTCAAATGTCCTTAGTTTGTCACAATTGCAGGTTGGAGAGAAAGCACAGAAGGAGGGGACAGGAGAGGAAGGACCTGCTTTCTGTGGAACAAAAGCAAAGCAACTCAAGCCTAGACCACTGCTTCTCTCCTGGGTTGGAAATTGGCATCTCTCATGGGAAAGCAAAGTTCTCATCTTCTAAATTACAAACTTCTCTAGAGGCTGACTTCTTTCTGGCTCTAGAGTACTGTTCCTCCCATTCCAGGAGCCATGTTTTCTTACCAGGCAACACGGTCAGGTCTCCAAGAGGATAGGGAACCCTCAAGAGACTCTGCAGATTCCCACAAGCCTGCCACACATAGCCCTCCATGACCTCCCTCTTGCTGCCTCACTAGCCAGTCACAGAGCAAGCATAATGGGCTCTCCCCCAGCAACTTTAAGCCCTCCCTCCATCTCAGAGAGGAAGGCATTTGCTCTGACCACAGATCCAGTGAGTCCCAAGTCCTCAGCAGCCTGTGCTTTGATAGAAGAAGCTCTGAAGATGCCAAGGAGCCAAGATTAGCTTTACTTGAGAGGGATGGTTTGTGCTGGCAACTCCTCCACCGCACATCCTCCCAGTATCAGGAAGTAGACAGGCCCTGGCATTAGGTGGGGACACAAAGAGACAGACAATGGGGTCGAGGATGCTGCAGTGGACCTGCTTCACTTACTCTGTGTCCTGGAAGCTGAGTTCCCTGAAGCTCAGAGCACTGGCAGGCTTTCTGTTGTTTCCCTTGTCCAGAGAGTCAGGAAGTGTGAACTGTGCTGGGCACACACCTGTCCAGGCAAGCCTTGGAGAGAAACTGGCTTTGAGGAATCAATATATAGCCAGTGTGAATGCTTGAAAGATGTACTATACTAAAAACCTCTACTGTTACACTTTCTGAAGAAAGGTGAACTATACTAAAAACCTCTACTGTAACACTTTTTGAAATAGACTGAATCTTCACTCTGAATCTAGGACTCCAGATTAAACATAAAGCACAGCCAAACACCCTGTTTTCTCTCAGAGATCCTTTTTTAAGTGGGGGTGGGAAAGTTAAGTTAAAGTGACTGTTTTCTGACTCAGGCAGAAAAGTGCAGCAAATCACCTTGCAGGAGGTTTTTTGTTTTCCTTTTTGAGACAGAGTTTCTCCTTGCAGTTTTAGTGCCTGTCCTGGATCTCCCTCTGTAGACCAGGCTGGTCTCAAACTCACACAGATCCCACGTAGCTCTGCCTCCCGAGTGCTGGGATTAAAGGCATGTGCCACCACTGCCCAGCATTCATGGGTAACTTTTAGGAGGAGAAAAAGGGAGATTTATATTGAGATCTGTATTAGAATGGGCCAGGATGCACTGGTGAAGGAGATAGGGGACAATGGAGAATAAAGGAAGGAGAAAAGGAAAAAGTGGAGGGGTATTTGTCCAGGAGGAACAATGGACATCCTCTGGATAGAGGGCAGATACACATGGCATATAGGCAAATGGTTTATAAAGGTGAAGGGGGGAACCCCGGGTTAGGAGGAGGTGTTTAATTTTATGTCTTCTTCTTCTTTTATTAAAAGTATTTTTATTCATTTAACATACAAACCATGGATTCTCCCTCTTATCCCTCCTCCTGTTCCCTCCCAGCCTTCCCCTCCTTGACTCTTCCCCCACGCTGAACTCCAAAAATTTAAGGCCTCCCATGGCGGGGCAGAAAAGCTAGGTATATTCTGTTGAGGCAGGACCAAGTCTCTTCCTCCTGCATCAAGGTTAAGCAAGGCCTCTGATCATAGGTAATGGGCTCCAGAAAGTCAATTCATGCACCAGGGATAGAATCTGTTCCCACTGCCAGGGGCCCCACAAACAGACAAAACTATACAACTGTCTCCTATATTCAGAGGGCCTAGACTGATCCCATGTAGGTTCCAGAGCTGTTGGTCTAAAGTTGGTGAGTTCCTATGAGTTGGTTCAGTTGTCTCTGTAGATGTCCTAATCACGATCTTGACACCCCCCGCCCCCCAGTTTTGCTCAAATAATCCCTCTTCCCTCTCTTCGCCTGGACACTCAGAGCTCGATCTGGTGCTTGGCTGTGGATCTCTGTGTCTGTTTCCATCAGTTACTGGATGAAGGCTCTATGATAACAGTTAGGGTATTCACCAACCTGATTACCAGTGTAGGCCAGCTCAGGTACCCTCTTCATTGTTTCTAGTAGTCTATATGTGGTCATCCTTGTGGATTCCTGGGAATTTCCCTAGCACCAGTTTTCTCCCTTACCCCATAATAACTCCCTCTATCAAGATATCTCTTTTCTTGCTCTTCCATTCTGACCCTCCCCAGATCAACCATGATGTTCCCTCATGTTCTCATCTCCTATTCCCTTTCCTCTTCCCCCACCCCAGTTAGGCTCAGAGAAATGGCAAGCCTGTAGCACAAATCTTTAGAAGACCTCACCAATTCCTCAGCTGATCCTGTTTCCTCAAAATGGAAGCCTCTGTACCTTATCCAGAACGAATCTCAGAAAACTGGAAGCCTCTGAATCCTTATCGAGAATGCATCCCAGCTGAACTGCTGCTAACAACCTGAAAGCTTAATCAGGCCTCTAGTTCCTGGTCCTCACACCTTATATACCTTTCTGCTTCCTGCCATCACTTCCTGGGATTAAAGGCATGTGTCACCATGCCTGGCTGTTTCCAGTGTGGATTTGAACTCACAGAGATCTGGATGGATCTCTGCCTCCAGAATGCTAGGATTAAATGTATGAGTGCCACCATTTTCTGGCCTCTATGTCTATCTAGCGGCTGTTTTGTTCTCTGGCCCCAGATAAGGTTTTTAAGGTGCACAATATATTGGGGAACACACTATCACCACAAAAGCCTTCCTCTGGTTCAAGTACCAGTGTTTACAAATGATTGCCCAGTGTGTGCAACAAGTAGAAACCACAGCTTCACCCTCCTGGATCACTGCAGCCTGGGTCTGCTCCCCTCCAGAGCCCTCCTACTGAGACGAGCTAAACCTGCCTCCTTGTTCAGTTGTAGACCATGAACCCAACTCTTTATTTGACTGTATATATTGAACCCGCCTCCTTCATTTGGTGTATAAAATAAATCAGCAGAGGTTCTGGGCAGCAGTTGCTGCTCTCCATCAGAGTGAGCAGAGCCCAGCTGATCCCAGTCTTTCTGTACAAGTGTCTGTGTGTCTGTCCTTTTTTCCTTTCCAATGTCTCTTTGCAGCTGTTGTTCCTTTCTCATTGGCATTAAGAAAATTCAAAGTTAATAGAGCATTATGCAGTCTATTTCTGGGGATTTTTGTTACCCCTTTCTGTTTATTTAGCATATCCTTTAGAGTTCTGTTTTATCTTTTTTTTTGGTTTTTCGAGACAGGGTTTCTCTGTGTAGCTTTGTGCCTTTCCTGGATCTTCCTCTGTAGACCAGGCTCCCTCACCATCTCAGCCTGTTCCCTTCCTCTCTCATCTCTTCAGATATGCCTGTCTACAGGACCTGAATTATTCTCTCTCTCTCTTTCCCATAAGGCACCATACTGTACCTCTGCTTACTCTAATAGTGACCTTTTGGCTGGTGTTGCAAGGTACTGGATGGGCCCGTGTTTTCTCTTCAGAACCTGGGGTGTTTTAGTCTTTATCTTTATACTTGTAAATACATTTAATTTTCATAAATGTATTTATCAATTTAAAGTGGAAGTCTGTTTTAGAAATCAGATATTACTTACTATATTATATTGTTTTTACCTGTAGTTTTAATCCTTGTGGTCTTATACCCAGTGAAGGGTTCACAACATGCCCACACGCCCACATGGTTGGGCATGTTTGCATATGCCCGGTGGACACTTCCGCCTAGCCAGTTCCAAGTCAAGATAGCCATTTCTGGGACAAGGCGTCTCACGTGACCAGGATCCGTGACATTTCATGGCCACGTAAGCACGCAACGTGGCCATGTGATCTACGCACATGCATGGAGTAGTGACGTGACCTGGGCATGTCCAGCCTTTAAAAAACAAGTGCCATGTTCCTGGTTCCTTCTTCTCCACGCACGTGTCTCTCCCACAGGCCTGTACACTCTCTGTCCCTTTATCTTAAAGAAAACTCTTATTAGTGGATTCTGTCATGTTTTGTGACATTTCCTTGCAGAGTAAGAACACAACTTGGCCAAATAACTAACACCCAGAGTCCCCCAAAGACCATCAAGAGACCAAATCCAATGCAAAAGCAAAGAGTGTTTTTATTGTTGCAAGTTAACTCAGGCCTCTTCATCTGTCTTATGGAGCAGCAGAGCAGGAGAGACCCTGAGTAACAGTGGGGCAGGGTTTTTATAGGGGTCTACACACTACATAGGAACAGACTCAGGATTGATGCACCTCCCATCCAGAGGTGCTGTCCTTGGTTAGCTTGCAGCTGCAGCAAAACTATTACCTCTTTCAGTGGAAGCTGTGGTTTCTACATTTCTTCTTTATCATGAACCTGCTAGTTATAACTTTTAATTGATTTCTTCTACCATATGGGAATATCCGGTGGGGTTTTTCTGTTACTAAAACTAGGGCCAAGGTTGGGGGCTCAAAGGCACATCCTGCTGGGAAAGGGGCCTACATCCTATTGGGTCTTTTCCCCAGCCTGTCATGGCTGCAGAATGGCCAAGGCAGGGGTTGGGACAAGGGTGTGTGTTCCTCAGTGGTTTCAACATTTTCAGAGCATGTGTCATGTGCACATTGTTTTGCTGTTCTTTTCTTCAACTTAGTTTTCAGCCTGAGATGCACAGCAACTTTCAGTGTCCACTGGTAATCTTTTTGTCAGCATTTTCTGAAACTGCAGGACAGAATTTTGTCCTATCTTTATCTTTCTTCTTGTACTGAAGGGCCTAGATGAGGTTTTGTTTTCCTATCGCCAGTGAATGAAGCTAGGCCTCAAGCATCCTATTCAAGGGACTAAGCCTCATCCACAGGGGGAGAATGATTAGGAAAGCTCAGAATATACAGATGTTTCTTTGCTCTGGAAGCCAAGCAGAGCAATAGGTTGTGGGAAATGTCTGTCTCAACTGAATGGGGATTAATACCAAACACAATGGTTCTTTCTAGGCCTGAGAATCGACGGATGCTGTCAAACATGTCATCATCCATCTGAGACACTCTCTTCTTCCTCATTTCTCTCAGGAACTCACCTTTAAGTATATTCTTTTGCTCCTCTGTGCTGAAAAGCACAGCGATATCTTGGGGAGAATAGCCATTCTTCAGTAAAACATTGCATTTATCTGCTACATAGATCACCATGTCTTTCCAGCTCAATTCTTTGTTCTTGCAGGTGCCTAGTACACCTTGAGCACAGGTAAATACTTGGGGCATCTCCAGGGATGTGGGAGGGATATTGGGTGGAGGGTTATCTCTGATTTTCTGTAACTCACCATATAAGAACTGAGCTATTTGGTCTGCATTGCGTACCACTTTTGTGAGCTTTTCCCTTGGATACTGGCATGAAAAATCTGGCAGGCCACTCTGTTGCATGTGGCTGGTCTGAAAATAGTCCAGGAAGATCCAGAGAATTCTGGTAGAATTTTTCTCTCTCTGAGTGATGGATCTTGCCTTATTATACCAGTCCCCATTTTCAGTGCGGAAATTCTGAGCTTCATCAACAATGATGTGTTGGATCCTGTCTGTCTCAAATTTATTTTTCATGAAAGTTTTCCGGGTCACTGCCTGGCAAATATTTTTTCCCCTGTAACAGTGAAAAGGACATTAGTTGTTTCTCTAACTGCATCACATACCCAGCAACACACCACTGCTGTCACAGGTCATTGTACTAATTCCCAAGAATCAGGGTAACTTAAGAGAAAAATTCAAACCCAGATTGATAACACACAGACATAAGATCCAAACACTTACCCGATAAAGTCCCTCAAACGCTGATTTTCACAGATGTAGAGAATTCTATCTGTTTTACAGTGGAATGTGTTTCTGATCTTTTCCATGATCTTCATGGCCATGATTGTCTTCCCCGACCCCGGCAAGCCATGTACAAACAGTTCCTTGGTTTTGTAGAGATTTTTTGAGAATATCTCATACTGTTGGGCTGTGAGAAGATTCAAAATTTCACAGCCAACCTGGTCACTCAAGAAAGATCTGAAGTTGAGCAAGACAATCACAAGGGCCTGCAGCAAGGCTTCCATTTCCTGGGTGTTGGCAAGCTTATAGGAGCATGGGTAATTTATAGGAGAGGCTGACCACTCACTGGTCTCTACATTGCTCTTGGAACTCAGACAGAGAACCTTGGTCATGACACACACCCGCCCAGTGTAGCCACCAGTGTTCACTAGCTTCTGCTTGAGAGTAAAGGCAGTGTGGGTACAGTAGTCCTTTCCCCACTCATCCTGCTCCTCAAGAATGGTGTAGAGGGTGGGGGAGCTATTCTCTGCAATCAGCAGAGCATCACAGATGACTCCCTGCTTCTCTTCCAGGTTCAGGTCCACAGCCCAGCTTTTAGAGACAATCAGCAAACCACAGGAGACAGAACGCATTTCCTGGCTCATTAAGTTCTTCAATCTCTCATGCTCTGAGCACAGCTCCATCCAGAGGGATTCAGGAGTATATGTCAAACGTTTTGGTAACACTGGACATGGAAAGAATAGACAAAATTTCAAATAAGTCTTTGGATTGCTTTGTACAATTCACATATTATGTCTAAAATGGAGAATTAAGTAGATGGCCAACACAAAAGAAACTCAATGGTGTTTTTGGAGGTTTTTTTTTTTTTTTTTTACTCACATGCTTTGTGTGGGTCTATTTCTTACCTTACAGGTCTTTTGCTTATTTACTATGGTTTACAATTTTGTGTTCTTATGATGTGTGTGTGTGTGTGTGTGTGTGTGTGTGTGTGTGTGTGTGTGTGCGTGCGCACGCGCGCGCACACACTCTGTATGTATGTGTTTCCTGTTCTTTTTCTTTATTTTTTTTTCTGTTTGTTTTGTCCTATTCTGGTTTGTTTTAGTTGTCCATTTGTTTTGTAATGAGAGACAAAGTGGGGAAAAGGGTGTGGATTTGAGTGGGTGGGTAGGTGTCAAGGATCTGGGAGGAGCTAGGTGATTAGAATATATTATATGAAAAAACTCTGTTTTTAATAAAAATTAAAATTATAATACATTTTAAAAATAAAAAAGGAACTAATCTCCTCTGTGTAGTACAACTTAAGAGAAATTCCATCTGTATACATCCCCTTCTACTCATATCCCACCAAGCTGTTGGAATGATGTGACTCTCCCATAATCTTACAGAAAAGTCTGTGCCAAGCCAAATGGAATTTATTGAGCCTAAAAATATGCAAACAAAATCTGTGGAGTTATTCTTATATCAGATTCCTTTGTGGAAAGTTCAAAAATATTTCTGATAAGTTAAAAAGTAAAAAAGAGTTCAAGTAAATTAATTTTGAAAATGGACCTAAGGCTATCCTAATACATTAATTACCGGGGCCTTCATACATGTTTATTTATACCCAGGATGTCTCTGTATTGTATTTGAGTAACAGATCTCACAAATAATCAGAGTGTGAAGGTGAAGAGGCCAGTTCCATCCTTCAGAAAACCTGATCTTTCCTAAGTAGGAATTCCTAGACAAAATATACCTAAAAGCTGACATAATCTATCATCTTGAATTATTATTTTCAACCAAGCCCAGAAACTAGTGATTTATTCTCACCACCTTCTTTGAAGCCAAATTACTCACGGTTCTTGTGTGCCCTCCTATTCTGCCATGTGAAGGCTTGTGTTCTTTCCTCTGTCCCTAAAAGCTGACTAAAATGGTCAACTGTATCATTGTGCTTCCAGTGTAAGGCTTTTGCTGTGGCTGTACTGGTTCAGAGAGTTCCGAACCCAGTGTCTGAACCCTTGAGAAGCTGACTCAAATGCACGTGCTCAAGCCCTGGGAATGCTATGTTTTAAATTCCTGGGGGGGGGGGCTTTACTGCTGCACATTTATCAGATTTTGCTGTTACCCTGGTAGATGACTTCAAGGGTACCCACATCTCATTCCCAAGGGGTTTGTAGCACTGTTACATCATAAACTTGGTGTTGCAGAAGGCAATCTCACTGATTTCTTTTTTAGCAAATGTATTAAATGGTCTCTTTCTCCTAATGGAAAAACTAGCTGTTCATACCTGGAAACAAATGCTTTTGGAGATGGACTTTATCCTCCAGTCCTTTTATAGAATACACTGGTCTGCAGAGTGGAGGGCTGTTGGAAAGACTCAGCTGAGACTCAAAGTCTTCACACAGGTTACGGAGGGAAGATGACTGATTGGCAGCTGCCTCTGTGTGACACAGTGAATGAAAACAGTCAGAATAACAAAGCATAGGCTCTATTCCAAAGGGGAAAAATGGGAAGAACACCAGAAATCATACAGGAGGGAAGTTGAAGAGCTTGATCTAGAAGTTAATATAAGGAGCCCTGGTGAAGAGACTGGAAGTCCCATCCACATGACAAAATCAGAATCCTCAAAAGCTTCAAATCCAATAGAAGGTTCTGGAGAAGCAGTGACTCCTTTGACATCACAAGTA
Source organism: Peromyscus maniculatus bairdii (assembly GCF_049852395.1). Lineage (NCBI taxonomy): Eukaryota > Metazoa > Chordata > Mammalia > Rodentia > Cricetidae > Peromyscus > Peromyscus maniculatus. Next base: position 69,533,410 of record NC_134859.1, on the reverse strand, counting down.
ATCAGTAGAGAGGAGGTCCCCTGTGTCACTTCACTGGGTGCCAACTGGATAGTGGATCCATTGGTTAGTACTGCGCTACCTTGGGGGTCCTGATAGCAAGTAACAATCTCAAATCAGGGATCCTGGTTTCAGCCTGCCACTGTTCATGGGCAGGAGACAGCTGTGAAAGGTAAGCATGGGGCAAGGAAGGACTGGGCACTGACATGCCAAGGAAGGAGGAGGCTGGACTCAGAAAGAGAAGCTTGGGGCTGGAGAGTTGGCTCACAGGTCAAGAGCACTAGCTGGGAGGCAGAGGCAGGCAGATCTCTGTGAGTTCAAGGCCATCCTGTATATAGAGCAGGTTCTAGGATAGCCAGAGCTATGCAGAGAAATCTTGTCTTGAAAAACCAAAACAGACAAAAAGAGAAGAAATAGTAATCTCTTATTTCTCATTAGACCAAAATTAAATAAAACTATAAAGCAATAACAAGAGAAAGTACAGAACTTTACAAACACATGGAGATTAAACAATGAATGATCAGCATGTCATTAATGGAATCAGGAAAGTAAAACATTCACATAACCAAATGAAAATGGAAGCAGCAGTCATAGGAACCTTTGGAATGTATCAAAGGCACATTCAATAGTGGAGTTTATAGCTGTGAGTGATTACATGGAAAAAACAGAGCCATCTCAAGTAAGTAACATCATGGAATTTCAACTCAGAGAAACAATTCACCAAACAAGAAGAACCCAAGCCAAAAATTAGTAGATAGAAAAAAAATAATCATCAGGGTAGAAATTAAAGAAGTAGAAATGAAAAAAATAATCAAAAGAATGAGTAAAACATACCTTTTAAAAAATAGATAAGATTGATAAACCCTTAGCTAAACCAACTAGAGAAAGAGAAGACATAACATTACAACAGGTATCAGTAAAATCCAGAGGATCATTAGGGAACACTTTGAAAACCTGTATTCTAAAGAGGTGAAAAATCTAGGGTTTTGGATCAAAGGAGAAATCCATTGACCTGTATCACCTACCCAAACTAAATCAAGATTGCTTAAGTGGCAGCTGCCAAATGCAGCTAAATCCCTTCCAATTCAATGAACCTTCTCACATTTCCAAGAAGATTGTGTTGTCTCTTTGCAAAGACCTGAGACAGAAGTACAGCCTCCCATCTGTGCATACCCAACAGGAAGATGAAGAGAATCCTAGCAAAGAAAACCCCAGAACTGGGTGGATTCATGTTGACTTCTAATAGACTGTCACTGAAGAATTAACAGCAATGTTCCTCAAACTATTCTGTGAAATAGAAGGGAAGAAACACTATTAATTCACCCCATAAAGCTGTATTGTCTTGGTAGCACAACCATAAAAAGACAAAACAAAAATTTAGCTTCTCCATTTCCATGATAAACTCCTAAGAACCTGCAAACCAAACTTAATCCAACACTAAAAAGATCACCTCCCATGATCAAGTAGGCTGCATTCCAGTGAAGCAAGAGTGGCTTAACATAGGCAAATTAATAAATGCAATGTGTCACATAAGTAGAATCTGGGACAAAAATCACAGATCATCTCACTAGATGCAGAAAATGAGTGTGTTGGAATTTTACATCTTTCCACAATAAAATCCCTTAAGAAACCAGGTAAAGAACAGACGTCAACATGATAAAAGCTGCATATGACAAATGTAAGCCTAGCATTACACTAGGTGAGAAAAAACTAAAAGAACTGTCTCTAACATCAAGGTTCACTCTTATTCAAGTGTACAAATAGAAAAGAAGTCAATTGTCCCACTTGCAGATGCTGTGACCCTAAACTTAAAGACCTTAAAGACTCTACCAGTAAGCTTTTATACTTGATAACTTCCACAGAGTAGCAGGATATAAAAACCAATAGATAAATCCTGCTGCTCTTCTATATACCAATAACAAACTTGCTGAGAAACAGATCTGGAAAATCTCCTTAATGACTGCTTTAAAAAAATCCCTGATAACATACCTAACAAAGGAGGCAAGAGGCCTCTACGATGAAAACTTTCAACCCTGAGGCAGACACCAGAAGAACAAATTCTCCTGTGAAAATGGCTGTCACTAAACTCAGTCCAATGAGTCCATACAAACCCTATCAAATTCCAATGATGTTTTTCACAGAACTAAGAAAAACATCCTGAAATTCATATAGAAGAACAAGAGACTGATTAGCCAATGAAGATTTAGCAAAAAGAGCAATTAGGTCCAACCAAAATACATTACATCTGTTGTGGGTTCCTGACTCCCAGAATTGGTAACATACTTAACTTTGGCACCAGGTGATCATTATTATGAGGTTCCAGCATCTTATAGTGCTGGATTTTAAATAATAAGTGTATAAATAAGAAATCCATTTTTATGGTACTGGTGAGATGGCTCAGTGGGTAAAGGTGTTGTGGTGGTTTGAAAGAAAATGGTCCCCAAAGGGAGTGGCACTATTGAGAAGTGTGTCCTTGTTGGAGGAAGTATGCCAGTGTGAAGGTGTGGAAGCCCATTTTCATGTTTCTTAGTGGCTTTAGCCAGCAGGTCTGCATAGAGAGGGTGATTGGACCACACGCCTGTGTGCAGGTGCCTGCGATCATCTGCACCTGTAGTACTCTCATCTACTCCTCCAGCAACCATCTGTCTGCACGCTGCCATGTTCCACCATGACAATAATGGCCTGAACCTCTGAAACTGTAAGCAAGCCACCCCAGTTAAGTATTTTCCTTTATAAGAGGTGCCGTGGTCATAGTGTCTCTTCACAGCAGTAGAAACCATGACTAAGACAGGTGCCTGCCTCCATGCCTGATGACCTGAGTTCAAACTCTGGCACCCACTTGGTGGAAGGAGAAGTGACCCATGTTGGTATCTGACCTCCATGTGTGAACTGTGGCATATGCACACATGTGCCACAAAAGAAAGCTATTTCCAACTTTTAAAAAAGATTTATTTATTTATTATATACAGTGTTCTGCCTGCATGTATGCCTGCAAGACAGAAGAGGAAATCAGATCTCATTACAAATAGTTGTGAGCCACCATGTGGTTGCTGGGAATTGAACTCAGGACCCCTGGAAGAGCAGCCAGTGCTCTCAACCGCTGAGACATCTCTCCAGTCCTACAAATTTCTTGTATCCAAAAAGCATCAAGACCAGAGAAAGTCAACTTTAGTAGGTGAAAGAACTCAGATTTTCAGAGTGTGAAGAATACAGAGGAACTCAAAAGAGTTGAAAAGGACAGAGAAGGGAGAACTCTCCCCTCTTACCTGGACCAGCATCCACCATCATGTCTACCCACTCCTTAGTAGTTAGGTTGTAGATACCTTTCTCCTTGTCTACCATCCATGAAGTGGGAGCTTTTGAGAACACTGCACAGCAGAAAGGCTCCACTTTGATCACACAGAGATAACCGTGCAAATTCCCCTTTTCAAACACATCTATGACTCTGGTCTGGTGAGACACATTTTTTTTAGGTGAACAAAAATGGAAAACTGGCAACTTGGATATTGCTTCATTTACCACTCTTTCCAAAGAGTCCCGATCAATATTGTCTTTTGGGCATCCCAGGACCCTCTTACTCTTGTCATCCACTCCAATGAAAAGGTAGCCCCCAAGGGTATTTGCAAATGCAGAGACATACTCTGGAATTATATTTTTTATATAGTTTTGGATGTTTTTTGTAGAGAATTGTTTAAACTCTATAGAAGTAGATTCAGGAAAAGGCAAGGTGTGACCATATTCAAGTTTCTCACACTGGAAAATTTCAGAAGCAGATTTTAATTCAGGGTTGTTCTGATGCATAGTTTTGAATTTTTTAGCAGGTGGAGTTCCTTCATCAGTTAGAGTAGAATTGAGACTCTTCTTACTCTTTAAAAATGCTAATGCATCTATAAAATTCATTTCAATCACAGAAGTTCCAGATCTACAGTACAAGGAAGAATTTTGGCTGCAAATATGAGGCTTAGCAGAACCATCTGTAGGGCAGCAGATCCAAGATTTAATAAAAATATAAAAATGGTTCCCTTGTTGTTGGGTCTCAAAGAAAGTCTGATAATTAGAAGACTGGATAAGCTCTCTCAAAGACTGTTCCAAGTCCTGTCCCATCTCCACAGGATGATCACTGTTGTTGGCCATTTGTATCTCAATCACTCCTCCTCCAGAGTTTAACAGAGCACAGACAGCTTCTATAATTTTTGTCTTCTCCAGCTTTCTCTTCCCTGAGTCCATTTTCTTTCGGTTTTCTTCCCCAAGAGTCACTTCTTTTACACAGATGACCAAGTCTGGGTGAGACTGTATCACCTCTAAGCAGAGATTTGTTTCCATGTTGGTCCTATAGTCAAACAATCCAAACACTTGTTTTACCTTTACTACAGTTAATTCTCTCATGCACACAATTCATTCATCTACTTACTGAAAATATTTAGTCTTAGTCAAATATATCCTGTCAAAGCAATAAAATATCAAGTAATAAAAATAGTCCTTTCTCTTTAGAAATAGTTTTGGGTGTAATGAAAGTAAAACTTACCATCACATGTGATATGGGCTATGGGAGGAAAAACACATTAAAGAGATGTCTGAACTAATTTGCCTATTAAACTGTTAGTTTAATAATGCTCCCAGGAGTAGCAGTCACCTATTCACTGGAATTGTTAGAGTGAAGCCATCAGCATTGAGGTACAGGAGCAGGAGGGATCACCTAATGCAAGGGGGTGCCATGGCATGAGATTTCACAGCTTGAAACATTTCCTAATGAACTAGGGGGCAAATACAGAATATACTGGAAGGAGATATCAAAAAGGTCCGACAGAGAGGCAGGAGAAACACAAAAGGAATAAGGTATCAGGGAACAGAGCACAGGGCCAGCTGCTGAGAATTCATGTATGTAAGCTACTGACAGGTGCTACAGGTTGATATTGGAAAGTCTATTGTATGATTTAGTGAAATGCCAGGAGGTGGTGGTGCAAGCCTTTAATCTCAGCACTTGGGAGGAGAGACAGAGGCAGAGGCAGGAGGATCTCTGAGTTTAAGTCCAGCCTGGTCTACAGAGTAAGTTCCTGGACAGCCAGGGCTACACAGAGAAACCCTGTCTCAACCCCCCCCCCAAAAGGATTTAATGAATGACAGACTGGTGACTTGAAAGGACTGAAGAAGCTGAGGTCTTAGATACAAGTGCCAACAGACATGTCTTGGCTTGCATTTATATCACATACTGATGCAGAATATTCCTTTACACTGTGTGAAGATGTGTCACTGTGATTGGTTTAATCAAGAGCTGAATGGCCAATAGCTAGGCAGGAAGAGGTTAGACATAACTTCTGGGGAAAGGAAGGTCTTGGGGAAGAAGAAAGGCAGAGTTGTCAGCCTGATAAAGAGGAAGCAGAACATGCAGGAGGCAAGGTACAAGCCACCAGCCACATGGCAACACTCAGATTAATAGAAATGGGTTAATTTAAGTCATAAGAGCCAGTTAGAAACAAGCCTAAGACAAGGCTGAGCATTCATAATTACTAAGAATTCTCTATGTCTTTATTAGGAAGCTGCCTTGTGGGACAGAGAAAGACTTGATACATATAGTGCCCAATATGGGGCTCAAATATCCAAACACAGGGTCTGAGAAAGCTAAGAAAAGTTCTGGTCAAGGACCCAGATTTAGCTTCCTAGTCCTGCAGTGTCTCAGGTGGGCTGGTGCTCAGTGGCATACAGAGGCGTGGCTACTAGCTGTTGCCTGGGGGTTTGGTCAGTTGCCGGTGCCATGTGCCAGTGCTGTGCACTAAGCTGAGCCACATGGTGGCTGACATGACAGTTTAAGATTTGTCTCTTATGGTCAGAGAACACTATAGATGATTAGTAAAGTCAGGTCCAGACACAGAAAACCTAAAAAGGTACAGTATATTTAAAAATGTGCTTAGATGCTGAAGAAAGAAAAGAAAATGGGTATAGACAGTCATAGAAAAATAGTTTAAAAATAATAAAATCTTTAAAGAGAGAGTAAAATAATATAAAAAGTATAAGCCACATAAGGATGAAAATGCACAGGGTGCCTGGATCCTATATGGTGTTTTGTGAATTTTGAATTTTTAAAATGCTAATGAACAGAGAACAACAGCTGCTGAGAGACATTTGATTGTGGAATGGACTGCTGAATTAAATGAGCTTATATACGTTAGGGATGTCTTGGCTTCAGAATGGAAGTCAGATAACACTTTGTGTTGGGGGAAAGGTTGGGCTTTTTTTTCCCACAGGAAATGAAAAGCTATGTATTCCTTCAAATAAATTGAGATCTAATTTGATCTGGGGGAGAACTTGAGGATCTTGGCTACTTATATGAGGGAAAAATCAAGAAAGACTACAAAACAGGTGATGTATGAGCTGATCCCTTGACAAGAAAACAGCTCTGAAACTGGATGAGACATGATAAATCTTGTTGGCTACAGAGTCCTCATGACTTATTATTACATGTCATCCTTTCATATGGCATGAATAGAGGTTTGGTTATACAATCCAACCAAACTTATAAAGTTGACAGATGTGTTTTACCTGCTCAAACATAAAACAGAAAATCATCTTTAGCCTATTAGTATACTCTGCACACTATATACTTGTATTAACGCAGATATATATGTTACCTTTAAAAGTTTGTGTGTTTTCAGAAAAAAAGGACCAGACACCAGTGAAGACAAGCAGCTCAGGTGGTCTAACCCCTCAGAATGCCTCTATTAGTGTCCTCAAAGTTCTACATCCAGAACAACTTCAAAGGTGCTGGCTGAAATGGTCCAGCCTCATGCGCTCCTCCAGCCAGGACTTTGGATAAGCCCTGCACTTTCCCTTTCCTCAGAGACTGGACAACAAATGATACAGCTAGCTCTCCCAGGACCATTATCTCTATTTTCTCCGGGTCCTCTATAGATGTCATCACCCCCAGACAACAGGAAGCAGTCTAGAAAACATGACATCCACATTCCCAAGAGGTGGGGTGGGTGGTTTTTAGTTGTTCAGTGGATTATGGATGTTTATCATTGTTTAGGGGGGGTTGAACTCAAGTTGTTATTGGTTATATCAGGGAGGAAACTCAGCAAAGGAGATTTTAGTTATATTGTATATATGTTTCTACTCTTATTTAAGATATTTTTGTATATTGACACAAATATAAATTAAGTTTGTTTTTGTTATACTGTATATATGTTTCTATTCTTGTTTAAGGTATTGTACTTGTGCAGCTCATTTAAAAATATAAAGTTTTAGTCCCTGAAAACTATTCAGGATAACAAAGACAGATTAATAGTCAGTCATCTATGACAATCAAATTTGTAGTCACATTACATATGTTTTCATGGTTAAACCAATATATTGTAGATAGAAAGATGGTCTTCAAACATTTCAGAGACCTACAGAATATGGTATTTAAGATGTTTTAATAACCTAAGGCTTTTCATGAGAATGAGACATATCTTCTCTTGGCAGCACCAATCTACTTCATGAAAGGATGATGGATGACAAAGAACCTCCACATGGAGTTTGCTTTCTTTGTGGCAAGGTTAGCCACTGGGCAGGAAACTGCTCTTGCCTTGACTGCTGACATTATGCTGTCCAAACTGGACAAGCAGAACTCAAAAGAAAGCGACTGCCAAACTTTGCCAGGACAAAATGGGACAGTCCTTCACAATTCTTCCTTCACAGAAAAGTCTGTCAGATATTCTAGGCCCATAGCCTGAAATGGATGCCCCAAGGTTACAGAGGAACCTTGGGAGACTGTTCAGGCAGCTAGCAGTTTCTGTCATTTCTATAGTTTTGGAAGTTTTGTTTGTTTTGCACCTCTGCTTACTCAGGTAATATTATATCCTTCTTGGATGGAGTTGAAGACTAGATAGTCATAGTTACAGTTTTCTTTGTTACCAAATTCAGAAAAGAACCTTACAAAAGTAGTGTAAAGTATATAAGGTTGAGATACATAAAAGCTTAAAATGTTTATCTAAGAAAATGTTTTCAGGTCTAAAAGATGTTTTGGGTTGGTAATAGAAATTAGGAAAGAAAGTGAATTAGGTACAAAACTTGGGACTCACCAAGATAGGACAGATATTGGAATATTTTCTCTGAATTTGCCAAATACAAATGGACTGGACATTGTGAATGTAATTCTTACCTGATAATTGTTGTTATTGTTTATAGTTTCATTATGTTAGAGTTAAAACCTTTCCTTTTTATTTAGACAAAATGGAGGAAATGTTGCAGAATATTGTTTTACACTCTGTGAAGATGTGTCACTGTGATTGGTTTAATAAAGAGCTGAATTGCCAATCACTAAGCAGAAAGAGGTTAGGCGGGACTTCTGGGTATAGATAGGACTCTGGGAAGAAGAAAGGCAGAGTCACCAGCAGAACACAGAGGAAGCAGGACATGCAAGAGGAGAGGTAAAAGCCATGAGCCACATGGCAACATGTAGATTAATAGAAATGGGTTAATTTAAGTTTTAAGAGCTAGTTGGAAATAAGCCTAAGCTAAAACTGAACATTCATAATTACTAAGAATTCTCCATGTCATTATTTGGGAACTGCCTGGTGGGACAGAGAAAGACTTGTTACAACATACTATTGTTATATTTATCTGGATACTAAAAATGCCTAACCCTATATCCTTGCTAAGAGTACAGGGATCATTTACCATAATATGACTCTTAGTGAAAGGATTAAGTAATTCACCAAGCACTTAACACTATGCTTTGGCACACAGATGTCCAGTATGCAAAACTATACTAATTGTCATTATGTCACAATGGCTTGAGGAATGAATACCAGGTACAGGTATAGTGTTATCAAATGTAGACAGCCAGTCATTAGATAAACTTACTAAAAAAGAGAGGTTCAGAAATGTATATGGAGGAAGAGAAGTTGAAGATTATTTTTTCTTTAGGATGAGAAAGGCTTAAACAATATTTGCCATGGATGAGAGAGAGCCAGTAGGAAAGTGAGGACTTAAAGATGGAGGAAGAGGCTGTGAGTAAAACAATGGAATCCTGAGAGTCAAGGTTTGGAAAAGATTGTGGTTCAGAATCTGTAAGAAGACAAAGAGGAGAAAAGCAAACCTGTTGATATTGAGGTTAGGTTTATAGCTGTGGGGGAGGCAGGAGGGAGAATCTTCTAATGCCTTCCTTTTTCCTCTTCAGCTAGGAAACAAAATCACTCCCTCTGGAAAGAGGCTTTTGCTATAAAGGTAGGAGGAGAAATGTAGTGCAATAGAGTGGAAAAAGTTTGAAGAACATCACAGCGATATGGGGAATGAAGGATGTGCCCACAAAGAAAAATACTGCAGAGAAAGTGAGTGAGCCTTGTGTCTAAGCTACTTCTCTGCCGCTGTGATGAAACACCCTGACAAAGACAACTGGGGAAGGTAGGGTTGGTTTGGCTCACGGTGAGAAGTTCGGATGACCAGAGCCAGGAAGACAAGGCAGCTGGAATTTGCACAGCTTGGTCACAGTGTAACCACCCATGGTCAGGAAGAGGGAGCAAGAAATGCCTTTGCTCAGCTAGCTGGTTCTTTTTTTCAGTCTAGGCACCACAGCCTTGAAATGGTGCCACCTTCCTTTAGAATGGGTCTTCTCAATTAACTCAGTCAACATAATCACTCACACATATGCCTATAGATGAAATAATCCCTTAGGTATGAGCCTGGAGGTCTTTCTTCTATGCGATTCCATTTCTCATCAAGTCAACATTGAACACAGTTATACCATGTCTTCATTCACCCAACACACATAAGTTTACAAAATGTAATAATGACTCAAAAAAGCCATTTTATAGCAGGGCAATGCACATTATGATAGTATTTGCATAGAAAACTTACAGACAAGGGGTTGAAGAGATGGCTCAGTGTATACGAGTGTTTTGCCTGTATGTATGTCTGTGTACCACCTGCCTGGTGCCAGTGGTGGTTAGAAAAGGGCATCAGATCCCTGGGACCAGAGTTATGGACAGTTGTTCACTTTAATGTTGGTGCTGGGAATTGAACCCCGGTCTTCTGCAGAAACAAGAAGTCTTCTTCACTGCTGAGCCATCTCTCCAGCTCCAGATAACAGAGTTTTTAGGAAGTAAATATCTTAAAAATGTCATATGACACAGAATAAAGCTATACTAGAGTTTGATAGGCAGAATGCCTCCCTACAGGAAATGGGTGAGCTACCATGGAGGGGCCTGTGGGACAACAGGTCCAGAGTCAATAGCACCTTTCCATGAGAACTGAAGAAAAGTGATCTTTGTCTGCCTTACACCACCGTAGAAACTGTTGGTGAAAGATTAGGCCTCTGATTGATGTGTATGGAAAGTAAGGGTGGGATGCACAAACCTCTAGATGGGCAGGAGCAGTACACTGAGCAAAACAAGTTGGAACCGGCTATCTTGGGGCAGAAACAGAACAGAAAGAAATAGAGCTGTAGAACGAGAGACATTTGGGAAACAAAAATCACAGGGTCCTTGGCTCTTTTCCAACAGCTTCTAGATTATAAACTCCGGGTTAGACAGTAACAGTGCTATTTCTGCCTCTCAGCGCCTCAGTTAAGGACAGTATCTCACAGGGGTTTCTAAGTCGCATCTATAGAATCTCTTTCAACATTGCAATTTCAAAAACTGCAGCTGGGGGCCTGAGCACTTGCACTCTCGGCATCTAACTTGCACCTGCTAAGGGTGACAGGCTCTGCCAGCACAGAAACCTGCTGCTGAGGGCAGCCCTGGCATTCAGGCATGCATGGTCCCGCTCCACCCCATCCCCCAATCCCAGTCCCTCACTCCTCTGCGAGCCTCCCTTCCCCTGTGCTGGCCTAGTCAGGTTGGCAACCACCCGGATCACCCCGTCACCCTCATTCTTTTTAAGGAACTTGTGGCTGAGCCTGATAAAATACCTGGGTCTTCAGGCAGGAGAGACACACAGATGTCACCTTGACTTCTCAACTGCTCAAGCCTCCGGGTTCCGGATTTGGCGGGCTAGACCTCGGTGGTGGCGCTAAGGAGCTGCAGGGCCCTAAGCACCTGGAGCCTAGCCTTCCAATCCCAGGTCCAGTAAATTTGCCAGGCTGGCACTAAGGTCCCGCCTTTCCTTTAAAATGGTTGGCTGCGCTCCCCGCCAAAGCCACGGAAACCAAGAGACTTTAGGAAGTCTACTAAATACCGGGAAACTTGAAACTCATAAGTTAAACTTTAATCATCCTAAACTTTAGATATATTGAGCTTCCGAATTGTTCCTGGTGTCTTTAGTTTCTCTTTTGGGCTTCGCGCGGTTCTCACTCCTTCCTGCTCTGTGGCTCTCCCAGGACTCTGTCACCTGCCCATCCAGTCTGCATCTACCAACCAATCAATTTACCGAATCTATTCATATGCCTATATTAATTACACAAAATGGGATAAAACTCATTCCAGAGGAGAAAAGCTCTTCCTCAGACCCTGCCCTCTGCCTCCCGACTCCCATCCGACCCTGGCCCCCTGGAAGTCGCACCCAATCCTCACCTCTTTTAATCTGAGGGAAAGAACTCCCAGTTCTCTTGCTCCTCTTCCCCTGAAGTTGGAAACAGGCACGAACCTTTGCCTTCCAGAACTCAGCCACTGGCACAAATCCTGAGTGTCTGTGGTCGGGTCGAGTTCCAGTGGGGTCTGGTCACCCGCCTTGAGGCACAGAGGAACAGCTCTGTCTCCAGCTTGGGTTGGGCAGTGGTCACAGCCAATTGTTGGAATCAACCCTTCTAACTTCTGTACCTTGCTTTGGGGAAAAACGAAACTGTTCCGATTTCCTGTCCGGCTGCAGGTCTTTGGCACGCTGCCAGCTTGAGCTCCCTGTTGGTTTAGGGTGGACTGGACTGTCTAGCAGCCCTTCTCTCTCCAGCTAAACCCTCATCCTGGTCTGTGGGCAGAACTCCTTACTGCAGGCCTGGCCCAGTGGGTTACAGCCCTGAGCTGCTGCCTCTGCCTGAAGGCCGAGTTCTCTGCAGTGGAAAGCTTCTGGCAGGAGCAGAGATTCACGCTGGTCTAGGGAGTGAGAGAGGAGCTTTTATCAGGATCTCACCCCCTGTCCTCCGAGGTGAAAACTAACCACCATTAACCCTTCATACTTGCAGATCTTTATATGTTGTGTGTTCCTAACGCATTTACACTTATTAGACATGTGTTAAAACAGTTAACAGCATCACGATATGCATTTTAGTTCATAACCTGTTTTCCCATGCTTCTAAACTCCATTTTCCATTTCAGTATGTCTTCAGACCACCATCTTCAAGTTTTTATTTAAAATGCTTATTTTCCAGGTTGTTTATATAACCAAGGACCATGAATCTACAACCCATCAACCTAGAATTTAATATTCATTCTCTCTCTCTCTCTCTCTCTCTCTCTCTCTCTCTCTCTCTCTCTCCACCTATTGGACAGAAAATAATGACGTTCTTTCCTGACAAAATAGTCCCACAAAGGATTTGTCACCAGCAGATCTCCATCACATCAAGTATTAAAAGCCCCACAGAAATTAGTACCAGGGCAACACTTGGAATCTCACGAGTGAAGCCTATACTACAGGGGTAATTATGTGGATGTTAAAAGGTAATCCTCAGAAATAAAAATGACCAATACGTACTCTTAAAAGTTTTTAAAAAGAGTAATGGTGCTTAATCATCTGGGAAATGAAAATTAAAACTGCTTTGATATCCTGTCTCACCCCCGTCAGAATGGCTGCTGCCAACCATGTGCCTCTTAAGCCACTGAGACCTAAAGAAGGACGTGGTGTCTGATTGTATTAGAAAGCTGCCCGCCTAAGCATGAGACTCAGAGATGGGCAGTGAGCACAAACAGGAAGTAGGATAAGTCGGTCAAGAGGCTGTGTTCTAATGTGTATTTTTAGGGCTTTGTTGAAACTGTAACTCTTCCGGTTATTTCTGGGTCCTCTCTTTTATTCCACAGGTCTACACGTGTGGGTTTTGTACCAGGGCCACACTGTTTCTGTTACTATGGCTCTAGAACACGACTGTAGGATTGGGTCTTCTGGAAGCTCCAGCATCACTATTTCTGCCGAAGGTCTCTTTAGCAACTGGAGGCCGGAAGTGGCAGGTAAAAGTATTACTTTCCTTTTGAATACAGACTTTCTGCTCTGCCTGACTGAACCCAGGACAGCTCCCTGCATGAGACTGTGACAACTGGTGTTGATTAGCACCTAGGATTCACTGCACTGTGTACAGGAGACTCGGAGGTTTAGTTTCTCTCATCTTTTAGGTCTTCCTGAATGTCCTACCCTTTTGTTAGGAAGATGCCTTTTAGCTTCCTTGAGTGCACCCCTCCACCTGGCCCCAGAGCATATGTCTCCTTTCACACGAGTGCTGTATGCAAAGGTGGCAAAGAGGACACCTCAAATGTTGCTCTAGAAATATAACTCAGGGGCTGGAGAGATGGCTCAGAAGTTAAGAGCACAGGCTAAGAGCACTGGCCGCTCTTCCAGAGGTCCTGAGTTCATTTCCCCACAACCACATGGTGGCTCACAACCACCTGTAATGAGATCTGAGATCTGGTGCCCTCTCTAGCCTGCGGGAATGCATGCAGGCAGAACACTGCATACATAATAAATGAATAAATCTTTAAAAAAGAAAAGAAAATAAAAGAAATATTACCTCAAGAAGATCCTCCATTCTGGGATGTAGAGACTCCAGGATAGACAATTAGTGTGCTACCTGGTGTTTATTCATTTAATGGGGCTGGAGAAATGGCTCAGAGATTAGAAGCACTGGCTGTGTTTCTAGAGGGAAAGCCCTACACCCTGCTCTAGAAGCTCAGGGTGGAAATCCCCCAGCAGAATGCAAGTCTTGGCTCTTGTTAAGCTGTTGTCTTGCTTCACTTCCCCGTTCAACTGCCAACCGGGATGTAGTTTTCTGTGTTCTTTGTCTTTAAAAACTCCCTGTAATACGTGTTCAAGGCTTAATACAGACTCTCAATTCAAACTTTGGTCATGCTGAGTGGTCTTTGGGTTTCTACCTGGCAACAATAGCCTTGTCCAGGTGTATAGAGTGTCCTTGACTCTAAAGAGCAGACGTTTATCTCAGTACATAGGTGGTCTCCTCATTTGTAGACCTACAAAGTTACCCTTAAAGCACGCTATTGGCTGCAGAGATGACTTAGAGGTTAACAGCACTGGCTGTTCTTCCAGAGGTCCTCAGTTCATTTCTCAGCAACCACAGGGTAGCTCACAACCGTGAGATCTGGTGCCCTCTTCAGGCATGCAGGCAGGCATACACGCTGCCAGACCACTGCATACACAATACAGCAATCTTTTAAGATACTCTATTAACATTTTAACCTTTCTGGCAGCCACAGGATATTTAGTATACTCACAAAAGGCTCAGATAATCCAACACACGGTATGATCTGAAGAACTCAGAAGGGTGAGCGAATCTGCCCAGCCCACAGAGTGCAAATATAGATGTGACCAGCAAAGGGCGGTGGGACACAAAGAATGGAGTGGACTGCAGATATCTATCTGGTACAGATGCTGCCACAGTGTAAACCACAGGTAAAACAAGAGTCCATAAGCTTGACAGAAGACTCCCCTGCTCCTCCTCGATGAAACCTGCGGCCTCCTGCTTTCAAGGACCCAGAAAGAAGCTGCCCCAACACCCATTGCCCTGTGATTCCCTTTTTAAAATTACACACCTAGAGTTGGAGGCCAGTCTGGTGTCCATAGCAAATTCCAGGTTAGCCAGAGATAAATAGTGAGACCCTGTCCCAACAATAAAACGGAACCCAGGAACTACAAGTGTGTACAATGACTGAACAATACACGCTTACATGACTCGTGGGTTATTACAGAAATCAGAGAGAAAACTAAAAAAGTCCCTAGGATCAAATGAAAATGAAAATATGACATATTACAACCTATGGGGTCTGACCAAGGCACATTTAAGAGGAAAGTTTATAGCTGTGAATGCTTATGTCAAAAATCTAAAACCTCAAATAAATAACCTTAAGATGTACCTTAAGAAAAACAGGTGTTGGGGATTTAGCTCAGTGGTAGAGAGCTTGCCTAGCAAGCACAAGGCCCTGGGTTCTGTCCTCAGCTCTGGAAAAAATAAAAAGACCAAAAAAAAAAAAAAAAGGAAAACAAGAATATTCAAAATGAGAAGCAGTAGGTAGTGAGAAATAACAAAGAACAGGGCAGACTTTTATGAAATGGAGACCAAAAGAACATTACAAAGAATCAACAAAGCAATGAATTGGTTCTTTGAAAGAAATAAACAGGAAACCTAAAGATCTACATAAAGGACTATAGGCAACTAATGAATTTGGAGTAGGAGAAAGAGTGTTTTCCAGGGACAAACACATCCATTAGTTACCTAATACAAAATGGTCAGCCCTGAAAACACACATACAAGTAACATTATACAGACTGAACAGAGATATTTAGGAATATGTATGTATGTACACATATGCATGTAACAACAATTAATGAAGAAAGAGGCCATTAATTTGAAAGAGAGTGAGGAGTATGTGGGAGGGTTTGGAGGGAGGAAAGGGAATGGGAAAATGATGTAAGTGTATTCTAAAAGGTATAATAAAATTAAAAAAAATTAATCTATCACTACCCAATCTAGCTAGAACACAGAGAGACGAAAAAATTAAAAATAAGGTTGGTTAAAAGGGGAAGTAAAAGTCAGGCATAGTGATGCAGGCCAGCACTCAGGAGGCAGAAACAGGTGGACCTCAGTGAGTTC